>NC_064260.1:1680000-1980250 GCF_003254725.2 Canis lupus dingo
CTGAGACACACAGAGAGAGGCAGAGACACAGGCTGAGGGAGAAGCAGGCTCCCTGCAGGGAGCCCGTTGAGGGGACTCTATCCCAGGACCCGGGGTCAACCCTGAGGTGAAGGCAGGTGCTCAACCGCTGGGCCACCCAGGTGTCCCTCTCTTAGGGAGCCTCTGAGGCAGCACCTGCATGAAGCATCTGTCCTGTGTCCTCCAACATCCCCGAGCCGGAGCTGAAAGCCCAGGCAGACGTCTCCGGGGTGTTTTGTACGAGGAGGTCAGTGTTCCCATCCCGTACCCTGTCAAACGCAGTAACAAAAGCCTCCTTTTTTTCCCCCTCATAGATTTCTTGCCCTTATCGTTAGGCGAAACACCCCATTTTCCTGGATGCTGGCTTTTGAAAGTGGAGATTGGGGAAGAGGGTGGTGAGCAAGAACGAAGGGAGGCCCTGGCCCAAGATTGCCTGAAAAAAGAAACTTCTGTGGTCAAGAAGATTCGAGATTTGGCCTGAAATTCTGTTTGTGTGCACTTTGCAGAGGAAATGCTGCTTCCAAAACCTTAATAGGGCCTTTGGTTGATGTAACCTGAGGCCTTCTATGCCAGGAGCAGAGCCTCTAAAGGGTCCTGCTATTTTCCTAAAGATTTGAAGGATACTTCTACTTCTTGCTGCTTTTCCGGCTAAAACCTGACCCCATCACTTTCTCTTTTCCATTTTTGAAATTGAGGGTAGTTGACAGTTAGTTATGGAATAAGGATGTACAGGGGCGTCTGGGGGCTCAGTCGGCTGGGCATCTGCCTTCGGCCCAAGTCATGATCTCGGGGTCCCAGGATCGAGTCCCGCATCGGGCTCCCTGCTCAGTGGGGAGTCTGCTTCTCCACCTCCCTCTGTGCTTCCCCCCGCTTGTGCGCAATCATTCAATAAAATCTTAAAAAAAAAAAAAAGAGGGATAAGGCCGTACATTTAGTCAAACAGGAGTTGGAAGATGATGTTACTCCATCATCCTCTTTCCCTAGAAAACTCTTCACTGTCATGTTCTGTCCATGGGAAAGAAAACAAGTTGAACTCTATGAAGCCGTCACTTTCCTGGGTTCAAAAATGCTCCAGCACCAACAGTTCCATCAGGATCTGTGAAGTATGCACTTGAAAAAGAAGAAATACACAATAGCTGATTTTTTTTTCTTTCACTGTCACCTGGTTCTTGCTTCCTGGGGGGATTTTTCCTCTAAGGGCATATCTCATTCATTTTTTGGGTAAAGTTTTGTGGTGTTTTGTTTTGTCTCTTTCTTCTTTGACAGTCTTTCCAAAATATTTTTGTGCCTATGCATTATTCTTTGTTTTGGTTTCTAAGGGAAGAGACAGCCCGTGGGGGACTCTCCCATCTGTCCCCAACTGTGGGACCTGAGACAGCTTTCCCGCCTCCTGGACCTCTGTAGGGTCATCTGCAAAATGAGGGATGAGGCCCAGTTGATATTTAACGGTCCTCTGGCTCCTGTGACATGAACTGTAGGATGTCTTCTCCGTGGCCTCTGTAGTGTTTGGGACATAGAAACGGGAAGTATGCTCCGTAGACATCCACAGTACGCTTAGGAAATGAGGCTCATCCCTACGGACCATAGGACTGGAAGTATTCATCATAGGAAATCTCCTTGATTGAATGCTTACATTTACCGATCTCTGCCCTTAAGTGTTGTCCCTTTTGGACTTTACAAGCACCCAGTGAGGAAGATACTGGTACCATTTTCAATCTGCAGGGAGCTGAGACTCAGGGAAATGGACCAGGAGGCCCAGAGGGAGCCAAGCACGGCTCTGGATCGCAAGCTTGTCCACCATTCTAGAGTGGGGAGTCTGTACTCCGACTTTTTCTTTATCCGCAGGCATTATGTTCCCTGGGTAATTGCATATTAAAAAAAAAAATCCATGCACTTGGGAGAAGGGGAATCACAGAACGCTGGTAGGTGAATTATAATCTACTGGAGAAATGAACTTGCTTGCACTTGATAAGCTCGTTATACACTTATCTCATCTAATCTGCCCCAGATGCTTCTCATAGGTGATGCTTTATTTGAAGCAAAGGCAAGTAGCAAGATTAAATATAAGTAGTAATATTATTATAAGATTGCTAAGAAGTTTCTTTCATTTTTCCAGCTAAGTGAAATTACGGTGCACTTCCAACACTCTTTCATGAGAAGTCTCGAGCCCTTGCCGTCTGTAGTTCCACCTGTTGTCGTGTCTTTGTGCATGAACTTGGGGGAAAGTTATTTACGCAGCAGCCCTGTCAGTTAGACCAAAATCACGGTTTTTAGCCTCATTTATCTATTGAGGAAACTGTCTTAAAGGGGGGACTTCCTCCATGTTTCTGTCTGAACCATATCCTGGGCCACCCATGTGCTGTTTGGGATGGGTTCACTTGATCTAACTGCCTCCCTTTTATATCTTTCATAATCTTCCCATGGCTTTGCGTTTTCAGTGGTTCATGGGGCATATTTGTTTAAAATCAACACACAGAAGATCTCTGCCTGACAGGAAGGTTTTCACAAAGTGGTAGCTGTTCACCGCAGCAATCTCCAACAGTGAGAGAGGGCCAGGGGCTCCAGGGCTCATGCGAGGGATTCGTGTCTCGGCGGCCACCCAGACTTTAGGGGCTGGAATTTCAGGCAAATCAGGCCAGCTCCTAAAATCTCTCACCCAGTCAAGGTGAGCTGAGGCTATGACAGCAGGGCCTTGGAGGGAACGTCGCCCTATCCCACTCTGCTTCCCTCCAGGTCTCACTGTATTCGCCGGGGACGACTGTTTACTCTCACTTCTCCCCTGGGCATTTCTCCCACGTGGGGAGCTCACATTGATCAGTGTGACCCACGGCAGCTCGGAATCATCATCCCTCCTGCTGAGGAATGAGACACAGGATGATGGGCCCTGGAGAGCTGGCACTTCCCGCAGTGCGGGAGCCCAAGAAGACCCACAGGACCCGTAGCAGGCACATCTATGATAGAAGCATCCTCCACAGCATGCGGTTGGCCTT
This sequence comes from Canis lupus dingo, assembly GCF_003254725.2. Taxonomy (NCBI): domain Eukaryota; kingdom Metazoa; phylum Chordata; class Mammalia; order Carnivora; family Canidae; genus Canis; species Canis lupus. Next base: position 1,683,009 of record NC_064260.1, read on the forward strand.
ATTCCCTAATACGTAGTGCAGCTAGATTACTAAAAGAGTAATCAAGAGCTACTCGAACATGTGTTAGTTCAGTTGAGCTGAGACCATGTTCCTTCATTGGACGAGTCCTGAGTCTTCCCCCTAGAGCATCATGGTGTCACAGGGAAGATAAAATATGCTCATAAAGCTTAGTTACCCAGCATCCGATGCCCACCCCATGATCATGACAACTGGCTCATCATGAAGACACACGTGCACACCACCTACTCTATACACCTTTGACCTTTGGGTCAGCTGGCTGAGCCAGGGGTCTCCACTGTCTTGTTCGGGTGTGTGTCATGGCGGGGGGAGGTGGTCCTCAAGGGATCTGGGTCTCCAATCTTCCAGCCTCCGCACCCGGCAGTGTCTCCACTTAACAGAGAAGCCTGGTGTTATGTATTGAAGTTCTGTGTCAGTTCAGTCTTCCCACCCCAAAAGAAGAAGACTCCTCTGACCACCTCCCTGGAGTTCTGGAAGTTTGAAACCATTGCTCTTAGGCAGTGGTAAGGAAAAACGAGTCATCGTATGGTCCATATACCTCCTACATTCTCCCATTCAGCTTTTCTGCAGTTATGGAAGAGGTGTCAGAGAGCACCAAGATTGTCAGCCACTGTTCCAGAGCCCTGGAAATATCACTACCCCAACGCACATTGACTTGGCTTCCATGTAACATGGGCCCTTTCAATCAGTTCCTCTTTAGCTTTTTGTTTTTTTCCTTGGGAAATTCTTATAATCCTGCCCCACCTTGAATGATGCATCTTGCGTTGGCTGTACAAACGTACCCAGTGATGCTCTTCCTGAAAACACGCCAGTTGTGGCCTCCGCAGCTGAGCTGGAATACTCCACTGGGATGTCCCCAAAGCATCGCCTTGGTACCTGCTTGCGTGGTGTCAGTTCAGTTACGCCCGAGAGGTCACGTCCTCTGCCGGGACTTGCGCGCTCTTCTTGCCAATCCCCTGAAATGTTGGTGGTGGTGGTTCAAACAGGCGAGCACACTTCAATCTTCCTGGCCATGTTTTCTAGGTCCTTCAACACTGTCCTGATCATTTGTACGCTCTCCCAAAAGTCTGGGCTCTTCTGTGCGGGGATGTCCTTCATCGCCCGGGAAGCCAGGTCACCAGCCCAGCCAGCAAGCATGTGACCCACCCCTCCTCACCTTCCACTTCTTTTAACCTCCTTTAGGGCTGGAATCTCCACTGGCCTTTTAGGTCTTCTAGAGCGGCTCTGATGGGTTATTTCGTGTCAGCTCCAGGCCTCACCATCTGGTTCTTACATGTGGTTTGTGTCTCCTAACCCAATTTTAAGTGATGTCTGGAAGGTTAGGAGATACAGGTGTTTCAGTTTCAAGGGAGAAAAGAATATTTTCTGCCAGTCATGGCTTTCCAGTGCTGGATTTCTGGGAGTGGGTCGGAGGGGTGGGTTCCCCACTGCCGGAGCCTCTGGCTAAAAGTAATTCTAATGCAGTCACAGTAGGTACAGCCATCCTGTAAAACCTTGTTTCATTAGGTAAATCTCACTTTGTGAAGGGTAAGCAACTCGGTGGTCGTGTGCATTATATTGTGTTTCAAAGATAAGAATCCCACAGAGGGAATCACGATCCCAGGAGGCGTTGGATTTCCTGTTCCAGCTCTTTACAAGCTTGCCTTCCCCACCAGGTTGACTCAAACCAGGCCTCTGCCAGAATGTTCCCCAGCTCTTTAAAAAGGCAGTGAGCAGACCCAGAATGTATAGCTCTGAGCACAATATCTGGTGAGGTGACCTTAAAAACAAATTAATCTGAAGGTGGCATGGAGCCCACAGGCAGGGGGGTAAATTGGAACCACCCTGCAGGAAAAAAATGTGCAATGATATGTGGCGAGCCTCAAAAGTATAGATGCCTTTGGACCCACTCGTGAAACTTCTGGAATGCTTACTAAGGATGCATGCAAAGGTTCGCGAGCTACTAGAATGTTCATCACAATGCTCTTTAATAGGGAAAAAGAGTGAAAACTATATAAATTCAAAAATAGAAAGAATTTAAATAAATTCTAGTGTCGCCATGCAACGGGAAAGCAGGCAGGCCTCATAAATAAAGTTGTGGGAGTTTGGCCACTGGCTTGGAAAAGTGCCCATGAGAATGTCCAACAGTTACCATCTATTTTGATAAAATAGATCCCCGCATGTTATCCATGATGTATAAATGTATACACATGTACGCAGCCTCCCTGCTGGCCAGGCTGTAGCTGCCACCACCCTTGGCGGTGACTACAGCCCAGAGACTCAAGCTGCTGCTTGTCTCCTCAGGGAAGGAAAGCCCTCCGGTGAGTGACACCCCAGATGATGGGGATGAACCCATGCCGGTCCCCGAAGACCTTTCCACCACATCTGGCGGACAGCAGACCTCCAAGAATGAGAGAGGCGTGGGTGAGTCAGCCGTCTAGGCGTCCCGTTGGCAGGCTGTCGCACGCTCTGTTTCCGTACCACCCCCGTCCCTTCGTATCCTTCCAAAGTCGGTGGTTGGGTGGTGGGATCATGGTACCTGCTGTTTCCCCTCAACCACCATGTTAAGAAGGTGCAGGTAAAGATCAACAGGATGGGGCCCTGGTGTGTGCAGGAGGACAGACACAGCTCCCGTGGCTGTGACACCCACACGAGGGGACCGTGAGACAGAGTGGAAGAGCACCCCGACGCGGGGCGCGTCCTTAGTGCTGTCTCCTGTCCCCTGGGTGCTGCAGGAGCATCCAATTTTATGGATTATAAGTAATGAAAATTATGCATTTCCTGTGTTACAGCAGTAGGCTAGTTAGATTTAGAGCTTTGGTTTGGAAGAAGCCAAATCTGCCCATTTTATATTGTCCCTCTGTGTTTCTTAAATGCCAAAGTTAACTCCAAATGCGAAATTTGAGGAATAGAAATTGTTGACTGTCGAGAATGCCTCTTCTCACACACTTTTTCCATAAAGAGGTAGGTATGTTAGGTTCCTCAGTCCTTCCCGGGGTGGACATACCCTCACGGTTCATGTTGGCAAAACCTGGCCTACCCTTTTTATTGTAGAACCGAGGCCACAAGAAGTTCAGGGAAATAACCAAAGTCACATAGGGAGTCAGTGTTAGGCTAAATTTCTAACTCAAAGTCTAGTTTTCACACCTTTGTACCATGTTCTTGTGAGATAATGAGTCAGTGATTCCTTAGAATACCTATTTTTCTCTTTCTTTTCTTAAAGTAAAAAAAAAAAAAACTGACATTGAGAGCCATTTATTTGTATGAAAGAATATTACAAACGGTGTCCAGGGTGACCTGAGGTGGGATGGGTCCCCCGTGCAGCAGCTGCGTGAGCCCTTCACAGCTTTCTCTCCATAGGACATAGTGATGTAGGAACTAAGAAACGCATTCTGTGTGTCTTCACGTGTCTCAGAACCCGATGAGATGTTGAGTTTAAGGGTTTTCTTAAAAAAAAAATACCCTAAAGTTAATTGTACCAACAGATGAGGATAGTGGCTGAAGCCATTTGATGTAGGGGAACCAAGAAAACAAGGACATTCATGACTTGTTTTCCCTGTCAGAGCACGGCTGCTGGATGTGGGACAGTGGGTGGAAAGACAGGCATTTCTGGATTTTCCGCTGTGTCTACACACACCATTTCAGGGGTTCTCAAAGTTGGGACACAGAAGAGCATGCTTCTGTGTCACTGATGCATATATTTTTAAGATTGTCTTGCATTTGTTGCAAGGGATACGGGTGTATCGTCTACCGCACTACTACTACTACAACACTTCCTTTCAAGAGATGTTCACGTAAAGTAGAATGTCGAATTTTAATAAAAATATTAAGCCAGAGGGGGCGCACATGCATGATAAAGACTTGCAAAGGTGGTGCGTGAATCGCTAATGTCGGGGCGACCCTGCTTTTCCTTCTTTGTCAGTCCTTAAGGCCACCAGTGAGGCGGGTACTGTTATCTGTACTTCGGGCTGCAGCAGGTGCATGCGCGCGCGACCCACCCAGGACACAGTGAGGGGGTTGCTCAGAAGAAATCTTGTGAATATGTAGCCACCAATTGTTTAAATAACCTGAGAGCCCGGACGTCGGCGTTAGGGCTCCAGGCTCATCGTGGGGGAAACCAGGGAGCGCTCCCTGAAATCCCCGGAGCTGCCCTGCAGCCCGTGAGCCCAGGTCATGATGGGTGTCCTTTAGAGAACTGAAAGTCACCCGATTCCTGGAGAGCAGAGGTCAGCACACAGTGCACTTGGTGGAGGTGGGTAAACACTCCGTACAGATGCCTTCACAGTGCTCTGGATGCAGTGCCCCGGGTCAGCTTCTGGTCGCTGGAAGTTTCTGCTGGTGCGAGGCCCCCAGGCCCCTAGCGGGTGCTCGAGACTGCCTCCCAGGCCTGGTTCTCCTGGCTCAGGCTTGAGCCCTGGGTGCCAGCACGTGGAGCCGGGGCTGACTCCCTGTGCGCTCCTGCCAGTGCTCCCTGGCTGCCGGCTGACACAATTTGAATTCCGCTCCTCTTTTTAGGATGCAGTTTGTGACAAGTGAATTTCAGAATAACATTTAAAAACACCTGAGAAACCTCTCCGCCTGGTTTGTAAAGCGCAGTTGTGGTGGCCATAGGGACAGGCAGGGAGAGCTGCTTGAGGTGGGGGCCAAGACAGCTTCAGCGAGCCGGCCCTCCTGGGGCGGGGGGCACTGGGGCCACAGGGGCGCTGGGGCTCTGCCCCGAAGCCGACGACGCAGAAGCCCGGCAGACAGTCGAGCACGCGAGAGGGGAGGAGTTTGAGGAGCACTTCAGGAGACGGAGAATCCCCGAGTACAGAGAATCCCCGAAGACCAAGTCCAAAGAGCTGCCAGGGAAGTGTCTTGTGCTTCAGGGCACCTGGTTGAGAAGTCGTCCTTGGGGGGTTGAGAGGGAAACTAGGTGGTGTTAGCCTAGTTGTTGTTGATGGAAGTGACTTCATACATAGGGTCACGGGGAGAACGGCGGGGGGTTGCCTCCCGGGAGGACAGGGAGGCACGTTGGAAGCCACGAGTCACCGGCTCCACAGGAAGAAGCCAGAAGAGCAGAGGAGTGTTGGAGGACAGACAACAGGAAATGAGAAGCAGCCTCTCCCAGCACTGAAGCAGCGAGGCCCCGAGGGCCCCGAGCACTGCAGGGCACAGGTCCCCTAGAGGGGCAGGGGCGGTGGCTCCGGGGTGGGGGCCGCGGAGCCGGGAAGGCCCATCTCAGAAGGGTCACCTCCAAGCCCTGCTCCCGGTCGGTGCTTCCGGCCCGCTTTTGACCACGGAGCCTGTTTCCTCATTTTCGAGAGGCGACAGCAGCAGAGCTCATCTCACAGAAGGGCTTCTTGGGTCACGTGAAAGCCTAGAAACGTGCTTTGCTGAACACGGGGCGGCAAAGACCTACAGTGAAAGAGAACAGGAGAGAGCAGAGAAAGGAAGCAATTTGTGCAAAACAGGCCCTTTAAAGATGTATGAGATAAGGGGCGAGGGCACCTGCTGTGGCTTTGCTGGAGTGAAGGGAGAGAGAAACCAGGTAGTGCTGGGGACAGCTATTTATCAATAATAGTAAAAAAGGGATTGATCCAAGGGCTAGGCAAGCCACAGGGAGGGATTAGAAGAGAGCTCGGCGGGGCTGGCCACTGCCAGACCCAAGTGCAAGGACAAATGGCCAGATGCCAGAGGGTGGGAAATCTCTGGCAATGCTTGACGTGCCCCCTGGCATGTCTGCTTTAGGGGGAGAAGGGAATGCGTCCGTAAAGCCAAGGCCCTTGCAGCAGGTGCGCTCCTTCAGGTGTAGACACGTCGGATCTCAGCCCTAGTCCCCAACACACCGGTGGGGGTGGTGGAAATGGACCCACGTGACGGGCGGTGCTGTTCATGCTGACGGTGGGCTGTTCCCAGGGTGACCCCATGCTGAGGGGACGCTGGGGGACCAGAGGAAATATGGTCTCTTGGATTCAGAGAGAGAGAGAGAGAGAGATGGGGAGCAGACGTCAGAGCACCTGGCTACAGCCCTTGGGTGGCCTCCCCCTGATCCTGGGCCTGAGTAAGAGGGAACAGACTGGAAGTGCAGCTTGACGCACTGAAGTCAGACTCAGAGGAGGACTTCCGGGTGGGGAGGGACTCAGTCTCCTTCATGGGATGGGAGCTTGTGCTTCTGAAGTGGTCGCTTTAACAACGAGAGAAATCTCACCTCTCTGAAGTGGTTGTGTGTGAAACTGCCGAACGCCGACCGTGTCCTCAGTGACCTCCTCGGGCAACCCCGGGTTTACCCCCCCGGCCCCCACGGGCGGCCAGGCTAGACACGCGGAGGACGGCTCGGGGTTGCCTGCGACGGCCGCTGGCCGGGGGCTCGCGCGGCGTCTCCCGTGGGAACGAAGCGGGTGGGCGAGCAGCGGCTGAGCCCGCGGGGAAGAAGTGAGAAGCTCGGTGACTTCCTTCCTGTGTTCGCGGCCCCGCCCCGGGCCTTCCTTGTGCGTCGCCCACGGGTGCCAGTGTGCGTGCCCTGACCTGGGGCGAGGAGGGCCCCCGAGTGCCACGGAGGAGCCTGCCCCACGCCCCCGGCAGGCGGGATGCGGAGGAGGCACCTCCCCGGGGCTGGGAGACAGGCCACAGGGGAGGAGGCCTGGTGGCCGGAGCGGGAGCAGGGAGGGACGGGAGCCAGGGAGCCGGGGGCCCGGCCGGGGAGACGCCAGCGCGTGTGGCCCTCGGGCGAGGCACAGCAGTGTTGCTGGGGGCGGGGGGCACGGTACCCCCAGTACTCGCCGCCGTGGCTCTGCGAGTGGGTCACCGAGGGGCTGGCCTGGCCTTGCCGCAGTCACCGGCCGCCTCAGCGTCTGCTCCTCCGCCGCCCTGGGCTCAGGTGTGGGTGCGAGCGTGCATTTCTGAAGGCCCCGCTGCCTTCTGGAACAGGCTTCTCTTGCCTCTGCTCACTTGCCTGACCTCGCCCAGAGCTGGGGGGGTCACCGTGGTTTCATCTGGGTTTTGTTTCTGGGCTTAAGTCCCCTAGGCCGCGTGTCACTGCGTGGTGTCTGGAGCCAGGCCCTGTGGCCTTCTGGAAGCTGAGATGGCGTGACCTTGGGGCCTCTCTCTTGAATCTTTAGGGCATGGTTTGATTCACCCCAGCAGAAATAGAAAGAAAAAAAAATCTAATTTTTTTTAAAAACCCAGAAAAATGATTAACTACATGAAAACATGACTTTTCCTTCTTTCTTTTCCTTTCCTTTCCTTTCCTTTCCTTTCCTTTCCTTTCCTTTCCTTTCCTTTCCTTTCCTTTCCTTTCCTTTCCTTTCCTTTCCTTTCCTTTCCTTTTTTGATTTATTTGATGAAAGTAAAAATCCCTTTACCAAGCCATGAGTTCGAGGACAGATTTGTAAGAGTAACATGTTGTTAATCGATTAGTCCGGTGCCAAATCTCCCCTTCGTGGTCAAGTTTACGCAGAGTGCCAAGGTGGCTCAGAGAGGCGGGCGCGTGGCTAGGACGCTTCTCGGCAGCCCCCGGGGCGGGGGGTGCAGAGAGTTTTTCCCGATGGAAAGAGAAAGCAAGCTTCGGTCTAATTGGAGATTGGGCAGCGGGCTCTTGAGGACGGATGCTAAGCCCGCTTATCTAATCAGCAGTTAGAGGAAGTTGTTTTTATCTGTAAAATGCATCTCTTCTGAGCTGATAAACCCCATCTTAGCTGGGGAGAAATATTATCTAGCAGCATCTGAGCATTAGCTGCAGAGCTCAGGCATGCTCAGACGGGGTGCGCCCTTGTGAAAGCAGTCGCAGGGCACAAACGGCCGGACTTCAGCAGGCTGACAGTCTTGGCTTGGGTTTTTTCCCCTTTTCCTCGGAGGTGAAACGAACTGCTGAGTATCCCTCAGATCCTCGCCCAGCTCGCCCTGTCGGTTCCCTGCTCCTCCTCATAGCTGAGGTATTGTGCAAGGGTTCCGATGGAGCAAAGTTGTAAAATTCTGCATTACTCATCTTGCGGTTCGCCGTCCCTATCTTGGAACACCTCGTGGAGAGGGGAGGTGTTGTCACCAGGACATTTCCAAACCAGCATGATTCCCGTTGGAAAGACTCATGTTCTTGAATCTCCCCAAATATGAGACATGGCCTTAAAAAGAAAAAAAGTTGTTTGGCCTAAGACTTTCAGATTTTGGAAAGAGGCTGTTACGTACCAGGTACATTGCTTCCCATTGAAAAGTAAGCAGGGTTTTTTTTTCTATCACCTCCACGCTACACGTGGGAGACACGATCTCCGCAGGGTGCCGTGGCGGGTGGGCGCGCTGAAGGAAGAGCAAGCGACTGTGCGCTGTGCCGCTACCAGTTTTTAGTAGGTTTTGGTGTAGGCGGCCGGGACTGTAAGCACGGCTTCAAGAACACTCCTTGGAGAAAACTGAAAGTGGTTTGTGTGTGCGTGTGTGTGTGCGTGTGTGTGTGTGTGTGCTCTGTGTATACGTCTGTAGTATGTGCCTGTGGTGTACCTGTGTGCATGTGTAGAGTGTGTGTGGTATGTATCTGTGTGGTGTGTGTTTATACGAGCGTGTGTGTGGTGTGTGGCATCTCTGTGCACGTTATGTGTGGTGTGTGTTTATGTTGTGGGGTGTGTGAGTGGTGTGTGTTGGTGTGTGCATAGTATATGTGATGTACGTGTATGTGTGTTATGTGTTTATGCATGTGCTGGGCGTATATTGTATGTACTGTGTGTCTGTGGTGTGTGAATATATGGCGTGTGTGGTGTATACGTGTTTGTGTGGGGGGTATACCTGTGTGGTGTGTGTATCAAGTGTTCATGCACACAGTGTGTGTCTGCGTGCTGGATGTGTGTGTGTGTACGCATGTGGTGTGTGTGCGTTGTAGTGTGTGTCTGTGTGGTACATGCCCGTGTGGCATATGCATGTCTGGTATGTGTCCATGTGGCATGTGCGTGTCTGGTACATGTCCGTGGCATATGTGCGTCCTGGGTGGTACGTGTCCGTGTGGCGTGTGTGCGTCCTGGGTGGTATGTGTCCGTGTGGTGTGTGCATCTCTGGTACGTGTCCATGTGGCATGTGTGCATCCTGGGTGGTAAGTGTCCGTGTGGCGTGTGCGTGTCTGGTACGTGTCCCTGTGGCACATGCGCATCCTGGGTGGTACATGTCCGTGGCGTGTGTGTGTCCTGGGTGGTACGTGTCCGTGGCGTGTATGCGTCCTGGGTGGTAGTGGACAAGGGATCACAGTTGTTCCCTGGGAGGAGCGTGTGTAGGCCCAGGATGTCCCCGGCTCTGCTGCTCTCCCGCCTGCCGACCGTGGCAGGTTGCTTCCCCTCACTTGTGTCCCAGGAGCTGACAAGGGTCACCGGCCCGCTGTGCTCTGTGGGGGGACTGGACAGGTGGGGGCCCACGTAGACGATGCTCCGTCGGGGCCGCTGTGGGGAGGTCGTTAGCGCCGCTGGTGGACTTGCAGCGAGACGTTCTGCGGGACCTGGGAGACGTGTGCCCACGCACCTGCTGGCAGGTGACCTCGCGGAGAAGCCTTGACGCGCCGCATCCCTGCAAAATAAGGCTTCCAGAGAGAGCAGGGCGCAGTCGGCGTAGCAAGGCCCCCAGGGTCACAGGACAGAGCAGGGGCCGAGGAAGAGGCCAGCCCGGCTGGACACGATGCCACTCCCGGCCCCTGGGCCCCGGCCCCCGGCAGGCACACCCTGTCAGCGGGGCGTGCAGGGGGACTACGGGCCGGTGAGCTGTCCGTTCGCTTCTGTCCCACGAGGGCCAGCATGTCCTTGCCTGCTTGCACCTGCCGGTTAATGACCACAAAGTTCTGGAAAGTTCTCAAGGCCCGACCCAAAGCAGAGCCACCACAGAAGGCTTCTGCTGCTGAGCCCACCTTGGGATTTCTGGAGATGCCATTTCTGTTGGCCTCACGTTGTCCCAACCTCAGCTCCCCCGACTCTTGGGAAGGGCCCCTCGGTAGCACTCCTACCCAGAGAGCCCTCGCTCGGGCCAGGCGGCCGCCTTCGTGCCCGACATCCCGGGCATCGCGGCCAGGCGCCACAGTAATGCCGAGCGCAGCTCCGGGACTGGGGTGTAGCAAAGGAGGAGGTGCTCCTCGCTGAGCCAGGCAGAGGGGAGGGGGGCTGGGGAGGACTCCCAGGGTAGACGTTTGAGCAGGTGGGGAGGGGAGCCACGCTGGGCTTCAGGACTGGGGGCTGGGTGGTGGGCAGGAGGGTGGGCAACAGGCCAGAGTCCCCAGGGAGTGAGGCCCGGTGCCCAGGGGGCCCGTGGGGAGTGGCCCTGCAGGATCTGGGTGCCGGAAACATCACTGGTCACAGGAGGCAGGGAGGCGGGACTTGTGCCCGCGTGGGAGGGCTGTGGCGGGAGGAGCCGGGCCGTGGGGAGGCTCCCCTGCGTGGCCACCATATACGTCCACTTGCTCAATGTGGGAACGTGCAACAGGTGGCTCAGCCTCCACCTTGGGGACGGCAGTGATTTCCCTGAATGGAATGGAGAGTTGGGGCCGACTTGATCTCTGTTGGCCGTCGGTAGCCAAGGAGCCTTCTGGAAGGCAGGATGGGTGAGAGGCAGAGAGAGACGGTTCTAGCTCTAGGATCCGAGAGAGGGATGGTGGAGATCAAGGGCCTTGAGACATGAATGTGGATGATTGTCCAGGAGAGAAAGCAAGGAAGGAGGCAGGGAATGAGCTGTTGGGTTCCGGTGAAATTTCTAGAAAGAAATATGGCGGAGAGGCCACTACGAGGAGAGATGATAATGAGGGTGAGAAGGGCGGGCAGTGCTGGAGAAGGGCATTTGGGGGAGCAGCGGTGGGTCCCCCAAAGGAGCTCAGGGGGTTGGAGGTCCACGTCAGGATGTCGGGGAGCCTCAGGGAGCAGGCGCAGGGTAGGAAGGCAGCCCCGCCTGCGGGAGGGGAATCTGAAGGTGTGGGAGGGCAGCGGAAGGAGCAGGTGGAGACGGAGGGTTCCATGCTAGAGCCCAAGTGGAGGCCCGGGAAGGCCACGGGGCCACGGGGAGCTGGGCTCGGCTCCGCCCATGCCATGTCCAGGCCCGCAGCGCGCCCCCAGACGCCCGCGTGGCCATCTCCCTCACTGCCCTCGGGCTCCGTGCAGAAGTCCCCAGCAAGGCGGCCACCCTGAGCCCACCTCACGGCATCGCCGGTCCCTCCCCTGCCGCTGCCACTCAGGGAGAAGGCGCCTTTCTGGGATTTGCTCAGTCTGCACCCCCAGCACCTGGGCCTGGCGTGCCCTGAGTAGGCCTTCAGGGCGTGTGCCACGTGAGAGCAGGGAACGGGGGTGTTGCTCTCCCAGGGGGGAACCCAGAGAGGAAGTGAAGGGAAGGAATCGAAGGCTGGGCCTGAATTTGAGACTCAGCATGTGGATCGTTGTAGGTCACTGTTTCTCAGTGGGCACCGTCGGTATTTGGGGTGGCTTCCGTCCCTCCCCCTGGGGTATTAACTCCTCATGTCATGCCTCGCCCCATACAGCCCCACACATTTCCCGGGGTTAAAAACCCTTCCGTGGGTTGAAGCTGTAGAGCCCGAGCCCTTGGTCCCCACACCCTCAGCCTTGGTCTGATTCACATGGTCGGTGGTAACCTGGAACCTGGCTGTGGGTTTCTTTTCTAGAAGGAATACTTGCAGGGCAGCCCAGGGGCTCAGCGGTTAAGCGCTGCCTTCGGCCCAGGGCGTGACCCTGGGGTCCTGGGATCGAGTCCCGCATCGGGCTCCCTGCATGGAGCCTGCATCCCTCTCTGCCTGTGTCTCTGCCTCTCTCTCTCCTCTCTGTGTATTCTCATGAATAAATAAATAAAATCTTAAAAAAAAATAGAAGGAATACTTGCAGAAAAAAACAGGCCATAGGTGGTTGAAGGGCTTGGATCCTGGCACGTCCACCATGTTCGTGTCTCCAAAGCTGCACGTTTGCTTTGAAAAGTTTTTTTTTTGTTTTTTTTGTTTTGTTTTGTTTTGTTTTGTTTTCTTTTTTTACAAAGAGACATCAAGGTTTATCTTCATTTTATTCTAACAACTGAAATTCAGGATCGCGTCGGACCTGACTTACTAGAGGAAATAAAACCGGCTCTTAGCTACTGGGGTAAACAGTTAAACAGCACTTTCTTTCCTCGGTTGTCGGTCCCCATTTCATTTTCTGCTTCGTTCCATCTGTGCTGAAAGCAGAGTGAGCGCGGAGTGTAAAACAGCCAACCGACATTTCGTTAACTTTCCTTCTACATGGGGTTTCAGAAAGAAATGGAAAAAAAAAAAAAAAAAAGGTTTTGAGCTGTGGTTGCCAGTTGCCACCTGTCCTCCTATCTGGTTAGGACATTTTCTGATTTGGGAAGTGTAAATATAACCCAGAAAAAAAAAAAAAAAAAAAAAAGCAAGCTTCCCCTCCTTTTTTTTTTTTTTTTTTTTTTTTTTTTTTTTTTTTTTTTTTTTTTTTTTGCTTCCCCTCCTTTTATGCAAAAGTAGCGAGGCTGACGCGCAGGGCAGAGCCCAAATCATTGCCCTGCGAAGTTTCCAGAGACCCAGTTCCATTGATGCAAAGGCTTTTGTCGCCGAGGCGGGCGGCCCAGGAAGCGCCTCGCTGGGCCCTGCGCGGCCGGGGTGGGCGCCCGGCGACTGCGCCCGCCAGATAAGCCCGGCGTTCTTCAAAGCCTTAGCAGGCGCTTCGCTCGCAGTCACCGCCAACCTGCTCAAACCCTGTGCCCGTTGGGATCCCGGGTGGGGTGGTGTTGACCGCGGCCTACAGGGAGCTCAGGAAGGGAGCCCCCGCCCACGGGGGCCGGAGCCAGCGGACACACGCCCACGGGCACGGATTCGGGGAAGCTGCCGGGCTCGGGGTCAGCTGCAGGTGCCGCAGGCCCACCGGGGTGGGAGGGACTCAATATGCCACCCATGTTGCCAAATTGGAAAATGCTCCAAATGACAGCTTTTTTTTTTTTTTTTTTTTTTTTTTTGAGAGCTGGGCTGAAATACAAGAGCCTCTCATGCTGCTCCCAGCAGCCGGGGACGCTTTGGTGCAGAGCCGGGCCGGGCGGGCGAGCGTGTGTTTGCGGAGCGGGTTGGGGAGGAGGGGACCCGTTGGCACGGTCGGGGCCGGAGGGGAAACGCAGCGTGTCCTGCAAAGGGCTGATTCCAGGGGACTCCGCCGTTGAGGTCACAAGCTAGAAGCACCAGGCGCGCTGGACCGGCTGTGTTAATAAATAGAATGCTCCTCTGCTTTCCCGGGGGCGAAGGGGGCTGCTGGTTTTGTGGCTGGTTGGGGGCAGCGCGACTAGAAAGGCTGTGCGCCACTGGTGAGATGGTCTCATTGCTCTGCCTGTTATCTGCACGCTCGTGTGCGTTACACGGATGAATAACTAACGACGCTTTCCGCGGGAGAGCGGCGGCCTCGCGTGGTCCTTCGAAACGTGAGGTTGAGCTTGGCGTGCGCCCGAGTTTCTCGGGTTAAATACGACTGTGAGGCGCGTGTGTAGATCTAGGGGACAACCCCATCACGTGTCCCCGTGTGCGTGGTGGCCGCAGGAGGCTGGCCATGTGCAGACGGCTGGGGACGCGGTGACAAGTGACCCCAAGAGGCCAGGGGTCGCAGGGGGCCTTTCCACGGCCCTGCCTCCAAGCACCTGCCCCTCTGCCCTGCTTTTGGGAGCAAGCAAGGCGCGTGTGTTGGTGTGTCGGCACCAGGCTGCCTCCCGGGAGCGTTTCCCCCGCGGGGGACGAGGCTGCAGGCTGGCGATTTCCACGGAATTGCCCGGGAGCCCTGAACACCCGGTGTCATCCCCCTGGGGCGGGGGTGACCCTGGAAGACGCTCGCTGGCATGACCCTGGAAGGTTCCAGCGCGCACGGCGGCCACGTGCTCTCAGGTGCGGGGCTGTGACAGCGAGGCCAAGCACCCCCGGGAGCCCCGCAGGCGGCCGCGGACGCTGTTCCATTAGCGCCCTGGGAACCCCAGGAATTCTCCGGCGCTCGCCGTCCCCACCCTGCGCAGCCGAAGGCGGAGGCGAGACGTAGGGGCCCTGCGGGGTCCCCAGAGCTCCCCGAGGGAGCCGGCCCCGCCGTCGGGATGACCGCTAACCGTCACCTGGGGCGGCCACCACGTGGCTCATCCCGGTGCTGCACGCAGTTTGATCTGTCGCTGGTGCTGGTGACATTCGTGTTGGTAGAGAAGGCTGTGGTTTTGAGTGAAGTGGTTTTATTCCTGAGAAGATAACAGAGTTATTTTGTCATTAGAGACGCTGCGTTTACTCACCGTTTGAAAACAGTATGATTATTACTAATTGACGGTCTCGATACCGAACCTTATAGTTGACTTTGGAACTGCGAGTGTTAAAGATTCTGTTGGTGGTTTGCATGTGTCCATCTGGGACTGTTTTCACAATTTTTTACGATTTTTTTTTTTTTTTTTTACAATGCTCAGCATGGGGCTCAGACTCGTGGCCCTGAGATCAAGGGTTGGGGGCTCCACCGAAAGAACCAACCAGGCGTCCCCCGCCAGCTGTTTTTTCTTACTGATCCAGCGTCTCCTAAAAATTGTAGGTTCAGGCTCCTCTGTGGGTGCACGCGGCCCCCAGGCACCCCCTCCGGATGCTCCGCGTGGGTCCTTCCCGTCGGACCCCAGGCAGACGGGCAGCTTCAGTCCCGGTCTGGGGGCAGAGGTTTCACAGACAAGTCATGACCGGCATCCCTGGGACCTGCCAGTGCAATGCGGGAATCACGTGTCCTAGGACAGCAGTGCCCAGCGAAAATAGCATGAGACCCACGGCCATAATTCTCAATTTTCCAGCAGATACATTCAAAGAGAGAAGTGGCACCGGTGAGATCAGTTTTCACCGGATTTAACGGGGTGTGCCCAGGGGCCTTTATTTGAGCCTCCGTCCAACAAAAGCATCATTAGTGAGTCCTGTTCTCTTTTCTTGTGTCCTCGAAACCCAGTCGATGCGTACAGCGCACCTCAATCCAGAGTGGCCACGTCTCCAGGGCTCAGAAGCCACCTTGGCCAGGGGCCACCTGCCGGATGGGGCGGACCTAGAGGGATGGAGGGGAACCATGTCCCCTGTCCTAGAAAACCTTTTTAGATCCATCCTCCCCGAAATGTAGCCCAAACCTGGTCACTCATCACCTCTCCAAAGTAGTATTCAAATCAGTTTTCTCTTTAAAACATTTTCTCAATTGTCCTTACCCATGAAGGTGAAAATTTGCTTTTTTTTTTTTTTTTTTTGGTTCTTCCATTCTTGGCCACATTTGAGAAAATCTAGGTCCCTTCCAATCTTCACATCAGTTCGATCTATTTTACATGGCTCTATTTTGGCGATCCGTCTTGTAGGCATTTGATCAAGTGCAAAATAATGAGAAGACAATTACTGAGAGCAAAAATTCACAGTAAAGATGAATAACAAGGCAAAATGTGAACATGTCGAAGGGAAGCAGTTTTCCAAAGCAGAATGGCCGAGCTCAGTACAGGAGTCGAGTGCTTTTAGTTTAAGTTTTCGTCCATTCATTCTCTTCTCCTGGTCTCTTTATGGTAATTCGGGGGAGGGGGGGTTGGCAAATCCTCCCGAGTTTCTTGAAACAAGGCGGTTGCTTTATAGACACAAAGCGTGTTACACAGGCCGGCCGCCGAGGACAGGCCCTAAGTGAAGCAAGCTTCGGAGACGGATGCCATCGCATCTGTGAAATCGTTTGCAAAAATTGTGTTGAATGAAGCTTCTCAATATCTTCGTAAAAGACTCTGCTGCAACCGAGATGAAGCAATGGAGCAGAGGTGGTAAAGGAGAGGCTTTTTTTTTTTTTTTTAATGTTAATAATGGGAAAGAAGCAGCAGTCTGCCCGTGCGGCAGCCTGAGAGGACCAGCCTGAGGTCTGCCCCCAGCACCCAGGGCCCGGGGCGCGCCCTGGCGCTCGACACCCCCAGCTGCGTGCAGCCCAGACCCCAGCCTTCCTGTGCGCGGGCGCCCTTCCTGCGTTTCAGGAGACAGCGTGCACTTGTGTGGCCGCCGTGTTTCCTGAGCACTCCCCGATCCCCGGACTCACAGATTCAGCCCTGGAGCTCTGATTGCACTATTTCTCTTTTGAGCCTTTTCCTTTTCTCTCCCTCCCCCTCTCTCCTTCAGTTGAACGCTGATCTTGATACAGTGTCATCAAAATCCTATTACTTGGGTCCAGGGGCCAGCGACTGAACCCTTTTGCCCAGGAATAAACCATTGCAGGAGGCTAGAGGCAAGGTGGCCCCCGTGCCCTCGGGTCCCTTGTACCTGTACAGTAGGTAACCTGGAGTCCCGGCCCACGAGTCTCAGGGTCATTGGCTCTTGCTTTCCATGGCTTGTTACGTGAATTAGACAGGAATGCCCTGGCCTCGGTTACTGACGACCAGACCTGCTTCTTTGTCAGAAAGGGCTGAACCAGACAAGGACCCGTGTGCCGTCCGTAAGCATCAGGGGCGGGTACACGTCCCTTAGCTGCATGGACATGCAGCTCGATCCTGTGGGGCAGTGCTGGGCTTCCAGGCCCCAGCAGGGAGACTTGTCCTGGATCCACACCCAGGCCCCCTACAGCTCCTGCGGAGACAGCCCTGAGCCCACACCATTGGATACTTGAGGCTGGGTTTTCTGTCTCTTTCAGAAATTATCCAAAGTCTGCTAGAAATCTAGAATTTTTTTTGAAGATTTTATTTATTTATTCATGAGAGACACAGAGAGAGAGGCAGAGACACAGGCAGAGGGAGAAGCAGGTTCCGTGCAGGGAGCCTGATGTGGGACTTGATCCTAAGACCCCTGGATCACAAACTGAGCCGAAGGCAGATGTTCAACCACTGAGTCACCAGGCGCCCTGGAATCTAGAATTTTGAACACATGGTTGAACTAACCCGGCAGCCCTGCCCCAAGGTTTAACTGCGAAGGGGTGAGACTTGTTTTGGGGGCTGCCATAAATGTTCACCCTAGAAGAATCCCCCCGGAAGAGGAGTCGTGCTTGTTGTTGTAGAAGGTTTTGAAGGAGGAGGTCTGGGTCAAGTCTCGGCCCTTAGCCTCGCCGCCTCCGTGGGCGGAATACACTGAGTGAACCTGCATTTCTCCTAAACGCAGATTCTATAAAGCGCTGTTTTAGGAGCCTGTGAACCTGCCTGCCTGGGTTAAAAAGATGGAAATTTGCCTTGTGTTTACTGCTTGCGTGTGCTCATGCATAGCTGGCTGGCTGGATGGGGGGACGGACGGGCGGGCGGACGGTTGGGCAGGCGGCGCCCTTCTCCAGCCCCTGTGCTCCCGTCTTGGTCCCTTCCAGTGAATCCCTGACGACGTCACTGGGCCACATTTAGAAGCTTCCTCTCTTGGGACGCGGCCGACCCGTAAGGGCCCGTTGCTTCCCTCACCTTTACTGGTTTGCCCTCTAGGAAACGTGTTTTACACCTTCCCAGGTACTTACCCAGGTTTCTATGAGCTAGAATTCCTCCACTGTTTTGGCACAAGACATGCAACAAGCACGAAGACGCCTGTGGTGCCAGGCCTAGCACTCGGGCGTGAGCTGCCCCTGGGGGGCACCGGCATATTTTGCCCCCGTGCCCTGCATTCAGCTGGACTGCAAGATCCTCGCGGGCCGGTAGCCATCTCCTTCCCTCGCTTCTCCATCAGCGTGGGGAAAGTGGGGGAAAGCAAGGACGCGGGGAACATCCCACCTTACGGAAACAGTCAACCCAATGGGTGGTGAAAAGCCTCTCTCTGGTGTCTTTCAGGAGACCCGCTGTAGAAACAGAAAATCCCCTCGGGAGGGAGTTGAAGTCAGAGCCAACATTTGAACCCACCAAGTGAACACAGTCAATGCAGAAGGGAAAGGAGCAGTGCCTCGCGGCTCAGAGGAAAATAAGATGTGTCATCTACAAATTTAAGTCAAATCTAGATGGGAAAAGATAAGGGAAATGAGGACTCTCAGTTTGGCTGCACAATTAGAATTTACTTTGCAGCCTAGAGCCTGTGAGGGTCACTCCCTCTTGTCCTCTCCTGACCCATGAGGAGACAAACAATCCAAATTAGCAGCATCCCAGGATGTTAGAAATGATTTCTGTGTCCTATATTGAATTATTGTCTTATCGAAATGCTCATAGGCACATACCATGAATTTAATTTATCCCGGGCAGCCTTGGCAATTGAAAAGAAACCTGAATGCTTATTGACACGTTTTGGAGCACAATAGTGTCTTCCAAGTGCAATCACTGAACGTGAGCTGCTAGGCTAGACGTCACGGGGCATCAGGCTGTACGAGCACTGGCTCCCTCCAGGAGTTAAATACATTGTCTACACCCGCAGGGAGCCCCAGGAGCCAGACACCATGGTAGTTTTGAAGCTGGAGTGGCATCAGTGTCCCGGAAAGCAAGGCAGCAAGCTGCAGGTGGGATTGAGGGGCTTGGAGCATCAGTTAATGAGACAGAAGCTTCCCAAGTACCTGCTTTGGCCCAGGTTCCCTGCCGGGGACAGCGGTGGCCACAACACAAAGGACTCATGGGCTCAGGGAGGTAACCTTCTGTTCTGAAAAGGATGCAGTTGAGCAGAGAGAGAGCGATAGTAAAAAAAAAAAAAAAATGAAAAAACATGGAATGAACTATCTTCTTGTCTCACAGACAGCTCTGCCTGGTTTTGAACATCTGCTGGTTTAAGTTAAAATATTGAGTTTGACGCACTGAGGCTCCTGGTGGAAGGCACTCAGGGCAGCACCGCCATCACCCCCATGGGAAGGTGACTCGGCTTCTGTCTGCAAGTGGCTGAGACAAGAAAAATGGAGGGGCGCCTGCTGGCTGGGTCGGCGAGCATCTGACTCTTCATCTCAGCTCAGGTCTTGATCTCAGGGTCACGAGTTCAAGCCCCGCGTTGCAAACACACACACACACACACACACACACACACACACACACACACAAGGAAAACGTAGGCAAGCCCTGGTGCTCGGCCTTCCCTCCTCTGCCCCCACCCCGGGGCACCTCGCAGGGTGCGCCCTGCCTCCGTGCGGCTGTACAGTGCCCCCCCCAAGAGCTGCCCCAGATGGAGGACCCCTCAGCTAACTGGCGCCCGTGTGTAGGTCCTTCAGCGCCGCAGGTGGGCCAGGGCCCGCGTGTCTGCGCACCTGCTGGGACGGCCTGCTCTAGGCTCAGGGAGACCAATTATCAGCAGGGTCTTGAACCAAATCCCTGTGTGGAGAGCCTCGCGGGCAGCCGGCGCTGTGTCAGCTCCTCCCTAAACCACGAGGACCGTCCCTGCCAATGAGGACAGCCACTCTAGGCGCCCCCAACGTCCCCATCCCCCGCTGACGTGTCCCGGGCCCCTCTGAGTGCTCACTTCCCCGCACTGTCCCTGCCACCCCCTGGCTGCGTGCCCCAGCCCCTTGGCACACGCGGCACCCGGAGGACCCTGCGGGCCTGGAAGGGAGCACGAGGGATGGAGGACGCCCCATCAGGGCTCTGGGGAGCTGCCCTCCGTCCAAATCTGCCTTCGCCCTCCGGATGCAGGACTCCCTCTGTTAGTCTGCGGAAGCGTGGATGTTAAACCCGTTCTCCGTGTTTGCGAGCTTTCATGTTCTGGCTCTGGAGGGCAGCACCTTGCATGGGGCCCCAGCTCCCCTAATGCAGCTCGGGCAGGCACAAGGGGCTGTGGTAGGCTTGTGCAGCCACGACCCGCATTAACTGTCTGATGAGAACACGTGCGCCGGTTTCCCCGAAACACACGCATCTCTGTCACCTTGTCCCTGCACATCTGGTACTTGGACCTCAGGTGAGGACCTGGTGCACATCCCTGTCCTGTTGGGCGGCATGCGTTTCACGTCAGGCTGGCGAGATCGTTTTGGGATGACTGTGTGCCCCAGACCTAAGAACAAGGGTGTGAATAAGAGCACTCCTTCCCCTTACGATGCTCTTTCCCCCACATCCCTGTGAGCAGCTCAGCTGGAAACATAACCTTTTTTCTTTTCTCTGTAAAGTTTAGATTAAAAAAAAAAAAAAAAAAAAAAAAAGATGAGATTGGCACCAGTGGGCTGCTGAGGGCTCCGCTGTCTGATCTGACTCCTCTGGGACCGCTGGCCTCACCGTCTGCACAGCACATGTAAAAGGAAGCAGTCTGTGATACTTTATCAAGGATCCAGGCTGAAGGTCAAAGCTTTATAAACCATTGACGACTAAGATTTTGCAAGTTCCTTAAAAGGAGCAAAGCTCACAGCAGGAAAAAAAAAGAAAGAAAGAAAGAAAGAAAGAAAGAGAAAGAAAGAAAGAAAGAAAGAAAGAAAGAAAGAAAGAAAGAAAGAAAGAAAGAAAGAAAGAAAGAAAGAAAGAAAGAAAGAAAGAAAGAAAGAAAGAAAGAAAGAAAAAGAAAAAAAAGAAAAAGAAAAAGAAAAAGAAAAAGAAAAAGAAAAAGAAAAAGAAAAAGAAAAAAGTGCCACCATTCCCACTGGAACGCTCCTTTAATTCTTTGCTCCAGGCGAGGTCAGACCGGTGCAAGGCTGTGTCCATCACGTTGTTAGCTGAGTTTAACTTTTACTCCTGTAAATGGAAATGTCATCATTAAACAAATCAGTCTTTAAACAAAAACAAATCTTCAATCCAGAATTTCCACCGCTCAGTGTAAATGTCCTGTGTGGTGTCGCAATTTCGTGCATCAGGTGCAGGTGGCCTGTTATTGATGCAGGAAGGTTTCTTAGAAAGTTTAAGTGAAAGAGAAATTGGTAGAAAGTGTGCTTTACGACGCCAGCTTTGGGGGCAAGTCCCCAGCGTTCAGTCGGACAATACTGTCCTGCTTGTGAACGCGTTTCCCTTCCCACTTAGCCACCTCCTTGGGTCAGGAGGGCTCACATCCCAAGGTCCACAGAGAGATGGGAGATCCACGAGCAAAGGGAGGGACATTTTACTGTGACCAAAATATGGAGTCTGTTCTTTATTTTGGAAGAACAAAGAAAATCTCAAGATTTTCCTATGATTATGCCAGGGGCATTTTCAAGAATTCCCATTTCAGGGAGACCCTTGTCCGTTGATTTCTCATCGGTAGGCCACAGCTTTTGAATTAGTAAATAGGGAAAGAAATTAATTTTTTTAGCTCGTCAGGAAAACTAATTCTTTGACGTTTTCAGTGACTGCTACTGGGCGATGACATGGCTGACTTTCCAGAATCCACGGGAAAGAGCATGTGAGGCCCAGCCACAAAGGAAAAAAGAATTGCTGATAAGGGATTTCATGAGATGCCCTGCAAATTGGCTATTAGCAAAATTCTCACCTCAAAAAAAAAAAAAAAGAAAGAGAGAGAGGCGGGGGGGGGGGGATACGTACATTGAGAAGCAGTTCTTTTGGGCACGTTCTTTGAGGTAAGACACCTTTGGAAGGTGCTGCTTCCTCATCACTATGGCACCAAGATCAGAACAAGAGCGCGGTGGGTTTGAAACCACGGGCGTCACCCATACCAGCTGCAGAGGCTCGGCTCACTTGAAAACGGAGTCCGGGCACCATCTTGTCTCGGGAATGCGCGAATCGAGTGAAGCCCTGGGCCAGATGTGGCGTGGAGCCGGCGACGCTTCTGAGCACACACGGGGAAAACGGTGAACGAGAGCAAGCAGAGCAGAACTTAGTGCGAAACAATTCCAGAAAGGGAATGGCCATTTCATGCAGCAGTCGTACCCGCCCATTGAACAGAGTGCGCCCGACACGGGCGCCACGGAGGGAGGCCAACAGCCTCTGCTCTTCTAACTGCTTGGTGGGAAACAGAGTGCACTGGCTCGGGGCCGTGGCTGAACCTAGCCCCCACCCCGTTCTTTCTCTCGACTCTACAGAGAAGACAGGTCCCCATGCCCAGGCCACCTGGAATGGCCGTTGGTACTTGGAGTCCTTGGGCCTCCACTTGGCTTCATGAGGTCGATTAACCAATCTTCGCATCGCGCAACCCATACAAACCCAAGTTTTCTGATTCTAAACTTTGTGTTCTTTCAACTCTCTCTTGCTACCATTTTTTTTTTAATATTAAGCCTGTGTGGGGGTTTTTTTTATCTTTGTTAACATCCAAAGAGTATTAGCTGAAGGACATCTTGAAAAATACTGGTATTGTTGGGAAACTGGTAGGAAGATTTGGTTGTGATACCTCTGGGCCAGTCTAGCTTAGTTCATGCAGCACTTATTGGGCAGGCAGTGAGGAACCCTCTGCCTTGTGAGGGCGAGTGGCACATGCCCAGGGCCTTCCTCAGGGAGCAGGATACACGACATGCTGCAGCGGAGGTATCAGAACCCACAAGCGGGCAAGGACCCGAATCCTTTTTGATGGGATGTGTAGGATTTCAGAAGATGTGACATATATTGTACCCCTTCAAGAATGGGGTAGAATTTTTAGGGATGGATAAGAGAAAGGAGAAAGTGATGGATTGAGGGGTATGGGGGGACATAACAGAGGCCCGAGGAAGCCCAATGGGATCTTTGATTTCTGCAGGGGCCCCATGGCAGGGAGGATCCTGGGAGGAGGGGCTGACCTCAGGGAAGGGCTTCAGTGGATGTATTCAATTCCCTAGGCAGGTATGGTCGTGGAGCTGATGAGGGTTGGGGAGGGGGTCACTGGCATAACTCCCCCCCAAAAATGAATGCCATCTTGGCCCATCACTTGCCTTTCATCAGGTCTTACGGCACGTATCACCCTAACTGAAACTCTGCCCCATTTAGACCATTCACGCTTCTATTTTAGGTCATGTTATAAGATCGGTAAGAAATAAGATGGGGGCAGGCAGGGACCCTCCATGCAAAGGCTGACTCAAGGCTTTGGAAACAAGACAGTGTATCATTCAGAAAGCTGCAAGTCTGAAAACACCAAAGTTAGGTACGAGAACCCACGTGAAAAACAAATGAAGTGACCTGCAGGTCAGTTGAGGTGTCTGAGCAGAGGTATGCAAAGCAGCAGCAGTGTGTGGGGGTGCCCCCGGGAGGACCTGCAGGCCTGGGTTTGAATCACCATCGGCGACCACGGGGCCATGCGCCAATGCCATCTGCTCAGAGGAGCATGGAGGGGAACCCTGGGGTGCACGGGGGTCAGGCCTTCTTGATGTGGGGTGCAGCCACCAAGACCAGTCTGTGTGTCTCCAGAAGGCCGTGAAATCCGTCCCTGCCCACCACTGTTGGCTTGCAGGACGCAGGTGCCACGTTTGGGAAGTGCGCGGCTCCACCGGTAATCCATTCCATCCATCTCCTGATGTCGAGACAGAGTTTGCTTGCGGCAGATTTGGCAACTGGATAGAGAACCCCCAGACAGAGCTTGGAGGTGGGCAGGTGGGAGGGTGCCTCGGGCTTCGATAGTGTATCACGCCGACAGACTCTGACGACGGCCTACGTCACGTGTAGAGAGCTGCCTCATTCCTAACCGTTAGAAATGTGTCACTGAAGTGTGAAAACATTTGTGCTGTTAGATTTCCCATCATTTTCTGCTCTTTCATTCCCTCTCATTTGCATCGGTTACTCATACATGTAGATCTTCGGTGGGATGCGGACGACTGCTCTGTGTGTCGGTCTGTGAAAAGACACTGTGGGCACGCTGAGCTTCGTGGTTCCCCTTGGCTCCTGGGTCTCGATGGCTAGCTCCAAGGTGGTGTCACAGCGGGTCCTGCCCGTGTCACTGGATCAGCGAACAGACGACAGAGCGGGCTTGCTGCGGAAGACCCGCTCTTGAAAGTGCTAGGCGTGCTTTCCAGCACAGGGGATCGGCGTTTTAACACGGTGACGCTCGTTGTTTGAGTCGGGTCGTGAGCACACCTCCGAACCAAAGCAACCAGTGACCGACTTTATTATAAGTTCTGATTTGGGATCATGAAACATTTACTACATCACGATTATTCATTAGACGCCCTCTCTCTCTTTATGTCTGTTGATAGAAAAGCTCTTTGTAGTTTTATGGTATGGGAAGAGGGGTGGATGTAACCCTTGCGTTCGTTGGGTTTTTAAATTTTAGAAAGTCATTTATCTTGATGAGAAATCATAGGTCTTAATAACCTTGATAAACTAAGCTTTGCATGATTACACCTTAAGGTTGAAACACATTTCATTTCATCATTTCCCAGAAGGGGCAATGAATTCACCCATTTCCTGTTTTTAATCTCAGAATGTTCTGTATTTCCTCCATATCTACTTTCCCGGCAGCAAAACCCTGGAAGCGAGTGACACCGAGCTCTCTTACCCCTAAGATTTCTGCACTTGGCACACGGTTGCAATCAAAATCTGCAGTGTCTCTGCTCAGAAATGGGTGTGGGAGGCAGACACTGTCCCGGGCTCGTGGGAAATCGTGACTGGGCCGGCCAGGGAGCCCCTCGCTCGCCTCGATGGGCCTGGGCTCGACACCAGGTCCGCCACAGGTGCTCTCAGTTCACGGTCAGGGGCCTCTCCACCAACCTCTCGTTCATCCAGCATCTACAGGGAGGGAGCATTCCTCCATGACTAAGTCTTCCAAACTATGCAAACCTACCCATTTTATTCTTGGTATGTTTTAACCCTTTGGGATGAGGGATCTTTCTAGAACCTCCCGACCCCCTCGAGATTCTTTCAAGAACATCTGAAACCACTTGAACCTCCTCTTCTGCACTCAGGCTTCCGACTGTAGATAGGAATTCTAGTGTTCTGCAGGGGTCGTTTGTGGGCGCACATCGGCCACTTATAAACCCCGTGCGCAGGCGGGACGTCACTCTCCTTCATTCACCGGCTCGTGCACTCGTCCCTTTCTCGAGCAGACAGGCTCACGCCCCCGTTGTAGCGGGGTATCGGCTCCCAGATTTCCAAAAGCGCTCCAGAGCGCGAAGAGGAAGTCCTCTCGCGGCAGAAAGAACACCGGCGTTGTCAGACGGTGGAGGTCCCGGACTTCACAAGAGATCATGTGCCTGTGGGGCGTATGTCCGTTCCCTACAGGAGCCTGGCTTCCAGTGCTCTCCTCGGGTTTTAGTGTTTTAAGCACCTTCCTCAACTTTCTAAATTGCGACTTCTACTCTGCTCGGTGCTCAGAGAAGAAAGAACTCTTTCACCGTCCCCGAAACCGTGCACAAGGTAGCTCCAGGGAGTGTCAGAGGGACTCACCCCGGACGGGGCGCGTGAATTTGGCTCAGAGGCTTCTTACTTCTCTTTTTTGTTGCTCGACTTGGAGGCCAGTTTTACTTTCTCATTGTTGTCACCAGTCCGTGCAAATGGATGTCCAGCTTCTGAGTAAGTGTAATGTCAACGGGATGAGGTCAGCCTGCGATGCTTTGACTTCCCCTAGTCTATATTTTTCAGTTTAGCACCTCAGAACGAGGCAAAAGGCATTGTATTTTCGATTTCTTTGATCTTTATTCAGATCCTTCCAATTTAGTTTTTGGTTCCATTTCTTTCTGCCCCTGAAACCCGAAGCCTCAAGTCGAGATGGGAAAGTCTAATGACTGTTCCTGATCAACTGTGCAAATACATCTTCCCATTATTTATTAGACATTTTAAAAAGATTTTTTTGAATTTATTTATTTACTTATTTAGAGATAGAGTATGAGCAGGGGAGGGGCAGAGGCAGAGGGAGAGAGGATCTCCCGCAGACTCCCCGCTGAGCGCAGAGCCAGACACAGGACTCGATCCTATGACCCTGAGATCATGACCTGAGCCAGAACCAAGAGTTGCGTGCTTAACCGCTGAGCCACCCAGGCGCCCCCCTTAGACATTTTATTTCCTTTGGCCCTCAACCATGGCAGACCTTGGAATAATTGATGACCTAAATATGAATATTTTGTTGTTGCAGAGGGTAAAACATTCTCTGTGAATTCCACACACTGTGCATTTCCCCCTCATATAGTGTTAGATGTTTTTCAATACTCGGTGTTCCGAAAATAAATATTGCTCTTAAATAAGCAAGGTTATGGCCTCTCAAATCCCTCTTGCTTGCGTAGAGCTTAGGGTGGGATCTCAGCATAAACGACAGAAGCCGGGCGATCTGAGGCCGGAGGGAACGCAGAGCCACGGCGGTGTGCCGTGCCACGGGCCCTGCGCCTGGCGCCCAGGCTCTTCCTCTCCCGTCCTGTGGATTTGCAGTTCCACTTTTTCCAGACTTTGAGGGCACTGGGTGGAGGGGGAGGGGGGACAAGAGAAACCTGCTTTCCTTTCCCCTTAATCCCACCCGCCACAACTCTGGCCCTAACGGGCAGTTCTCACCCCAGAGCCCCGGCTCGTCCCCACGCCTCCCCTGAGCCGGCCGATGTCCGCTCCCCGCCTGGCACGTGTCTCATGCTCTTTCCCTCTTCCTTGGCCTTTGAGCCTGAAGCTTCATCTGCTAAGATTTGGAAGGGACAAGAGGAAAACGAGTCTGCCCCCTGCCTATGGGTGTCAGCCAGCCATGGCGTTAGGGGCTCTCCCGAGTCACCAAAGGGAGTGAGTGGCCATGAGAGTCAGTCCTCGGGGGGAGACTGAGGCCCGGGCTGGGAGAGGCATGAATGCCAAGGTCTATAGATGCAGCTGGTCCTCAACCGTGTCCTTATTATTTGAAGGGCATCTCTTGTTAGTGAATCTCTGAATCTACTAGCAAGTTACTAACACTTTCCTCTATTAAATAGTGTCAACAACCCTCTACATACTTCTCCCAGCACCTCTGTCCCCTGGTAGGGGATCCATCTGCGTGGGGACCCAGCCTGTCCCAGAGCCGGGATGCAGGAATTGAGCAGGAATGAGCATGTGCCTTGGGGAGCCCCCACTTTCTGGGTTCCGCCTGCTTTATCCGTAACTCGGGGCTTAAAATACCCCAGGTTTGCCCTCTGTGCGTGAGAGAGGCTTCTTGATAAATTCTCCATCACTCGGAAGACTGAGCTGTTCTCCCAGCCTGCTGAGGGCCGGACTCAGGGGCAGGGGAGAGAGAAAAAGGGAAGACCCAGGATGAGGGGGACAAGGCTTCCATCCCACCCGCCCGGGCCTCCAGGCGGGATGCAGGAGGCAGGCACGGCGCCACCCCCCCACCCCCCCGCCACCAACCAAGGGCTGCCCCACAGGGGGTCAGGGTCCTGGTTCGGGGCTCCTGCTGAGCAGCACAGATTCTCCTAAAGCCTCAAATGCCCTGGGCAGAAAGAATGAGGCACCGTTGAGCAACCGATGCAAGGTGTGTGGGGTGCACCTGCTGCAGCGGGGTGAAAGGGAGGGTGACGGGCCGCAGGCAGGGCGGTGGGGCAGTCTGGTCCGAGGTGAGGTCTCTGCTGCCATTACTTTTTTTTTTTTTTTTTTGGAGAGAAAAAAAAAAGAACAAGGATCAAAGGTGAGAAACCAAGTTGCCAAGTTGGAAGGCAAAAAAGAACTCAGGCATTTTGGGATCACAGGCTGTTGGTCCCCTGCTAGCCCCAGAGGTCTTCGTTTCCCTGATATTGGGAAGGGTCTCACAAGTCACCAGTGCCCTTGGTGGCAGGCTGTGGCCGAGGGCGGATGTCACAGCCCGGGGGGCACGAGAAGCAGCGCCACCAGGGCTCCGCAAGAGCTGGTTGAGTGGATCCCGGCTTAACTGTGAAGGCGGACGTCAGGGGTCCTGGTTCCACGTGGCACGCCTGGTGTCACGCTGCGCGCACAGAATGTCACGGCGGGGTGGGAACAGTGTGCGAGGCCCGGGACGTCCTCTAGAACCTTCACCCAGGAATTCTGGAGGACGCACACGGGGCGGCCCCAGGCTGAACGTCTGCCCCAAGTCCTCCCCGGACGCGGCCCTCGTCTAGAGACCCGGCGGCCTCCACCCGCGAGCTTGCAAGGAATGGATTCGGAGGCCGCTCCTGGGAGGGCCCCACGCGCGCGTGCAAGGGCTTCAGAGGTGATGTCGTTTCCTATAGGAGCAGGCTTGGTGCTCCTCCCGGAAACGAGGGAGAGGGGAACGTGGTTCATTGTAAAGCCTTCACCCTCGGGGCTCCCCATGTGAGTTCAGGGGCCCGGGGGGCGGGCTGGGCTGCGCCCTCCACCCTCCCCACACCCGGTGAGAACGGTAGATAAGGGGTTTCTGGGCAACCTCCTCGCCCTCCAGTGGGAATGACCTCGACCCCGAGCCCCGCTGCTGGTTATCTCCGCGCACAGAAGATGCCGCAAACGGGTTAATTTACAACTTCTTTCTCATCTTTCCCTAGATTTTAGGCTTTTTCCTCTTGGCCTGTTCTCATTTCTTAAAATGGTATTTTTTGTCCCAAAGGGAATCTGCCTGAATGTAGTTATGCTTTCTGTTCATTATTCCATTTTTTTTTTGTCTCAGCTCCAAAATTAAATTTTTGATTATAATGTAAGGAAATTTTACCCTGTTTAGCTCTGGCTTTTTAAAGGTAAGAGGAAAATGACAGAATGGCCTCTTAGAATTCTTACGAATTTCTGCATCTGGTGCCACTTAGGATAGACACAGAGGGAGCCCGGACCCGAGGTCCTCGGACAGCTGGACTGCAGACTGCAGACCTGGCTGGCCCTTCCTGGGCGCTGAGAACTAGGAAAGCCTTGTGTTTTAGAAGTCTGGTGGGGATGCAGGAAAGGCTCGCGAGAGGGTGAGAGGAGTGTGCATGTGCGTGTGAGAGTGTGCATGTGTGTGTCTGTGAGGCCGCGCGTGACTGTGTGCGAATGTGCGTGTGTGTGTGAGACCGAGTGTGTGGGTATCTCTGTGTATGGATATGCATGTGTGTGTGTGTGTGTATGGTGAGTAGCTGTACGCGTGCCCGTGTGAGAGCTCACACCTGTGCATACGCGTCCGTGAGACTATGTGTGTGTGCATGTGTGCACGTGTGTGTATGTAGGAGTATTTGTTTCTGTGTGAGTGTATATGAGTGTGTGTGTATGTGCGAATGAGTGTGTGAGAGTCTGTATGTGTGTCAGTGCCTGGGTGTGTGTGAGACAGACAGCGTGTCTCTATGGGAGGATGAGGGTGTATATGAGTGGGTATGTGGGTCTATGTGTAGGTCTGTGAATAAGCGTGTGTGTGAGCATGTATCTGTGCATAAGGGAGTGTGTGTGTGGGTGTGGGTATGTGAGTTTGTGTGTGTGTGTGGGTGTGAGAGCCTGTATCCATGAGTATGGGAGCCTGTGCGTATGTGCATACAGGAGTGTATGTCCGTGTGTGTGAGTGTCGTGGATGGGAGTGTGTGTGCATATGTACCCAAGCGTGAGCGCTGGGCCAAGCCCCGATGCAAGGCCCTTTGGGCGCCCCCCGGGCTGTCCCCGCCGTCAGGCACGGCTTCCTCTTCCCCCGCACCCTCACGGCCGCCCCCCCCACGGCCAGGCCACCGCTTCCCCTTCTGGGCCGTCCCTGTGCCCGCCCGAGAGGATGTGGACGCCCAGTCACAGTCTGACACGGTGGCGCTCGCTGGCCCCGCCTCCCGGCGGCATCTGCTGGGGCTGCAGGAGGAGGAGGAGGAGGAGAGGAAGGAGGAGGAGGAGGAGGGGGAGGAGAAGAGGGAGGAGGAGGGAGGAGAGGGAGTAAGGGGAAGAGGGAGGGGGAGGAGGGGGAGAGGGAGGAGGAGGATGAGGATGAGGAGAAGGAGGAGGAGGAGAGAAGGGGAGGAGGAGGGAGGAGGAGTGAGGCAGACAAGGAGGAGGAGGAGGAGGACGGGGAAGGGGGAGGGAGAGGAGGGGGAGGGGAGGAGGAGGGAGGCGGTGTGCACAGGCCCTGGGCGGAATGCAGAAGTTGGGGCTTGGGGGGCCGCGGGTCCTCAGAAGGCCGGACTTTCCGTGGGCGCCGACACCGCAGGGGCGGGGACGAGTGGGGCTGTGCGCGGCCTGGAGGCTGGGAGCCTGTGTCGGGCGCCCGGTCCTGGTGTGTGCTGGGGGGACAGCGTCCTCCCATCTCCCAGGCCAGTGTCCCCCCACCTGGCCCTCTTTGCCCTGACGGCAGACCCCCGCCCCGGCCCCTCTGAGCAGGCCCTCGGGCCCCATCCCCGCCGCAGAGGCCCCTGAGCTGCCCGTGTCCCCCCTGCAACCCCAAGGTCGGGGGCAGCCACACCCGCCGCATCTACACTGGTTCCCCGATGCTCCTCATCACGCGCCCTCCTGGGAGCCCAGGCCCCGGACACCTGTCCCACCACACTCTCCACACGCGGACAGGACCGGTGTCCCTGAGAACGAGGATGTCCCCTCGCACGGGGCCCCCTTAGGCCGGGCTGGGGCTTCGTGCGTGGTGCCTGGATTATAAACCCTCTTGCAAGGCTGCATCGTGGGACCGGTCAAGTGGACTTGTTTTGTAAACTGAGGAAGGGCGACAGTGGGGAGGCTGGCCGGCCGGCTCTGCCCTCCAGGTCACCCGGAGGAAGGCGGCACGTCTCCCACCCGTGACAAAGTTGTCATCCCGGTCGCCTGTGTCCAGTTGGGCTCTCAGATCAGATGGGCTACGGGGCAGCCCCGGGTGGGCAAGTGGGCTACGGGGTGAAGAGCACGGGTTCGAGTCCCTGCCTCGCCCGCCTGTCAGGTGACCCGGGCGCCAGCTGACCCCTCGAGGTCCTTGGCCTCCCCGTCGGCCGGGGCTCTGAGTCGCCTGGCAGGGCTGCTTCAGGAGCGGAGCGCTGGGCGCAAGGGTCTCACTGGGGGCGGGCGCCCCGTAGCTGCTCCCTGACGGCGCTCGCCAGCCGGCCACACGGCCCCGACGTTGACCCTGCCTGTCCGGGTCGCCTGGACTCCAGCTGGAGGAAGGCACGGCCTGCCCTGGTCCTTGTCCCGTGCTTCCCAGGAAAGAGCTGAATCATAAAACTACAGAAAGAGGCGAGAAGGAAGAGGAGAACCTCCCTCATTTCAAAGAAATGGTGCTGAAGTGAAGGACAGGACTTTCTGAGCTTCTCGAATCCTGAGAAGCACCTGACATCTTCCAGGAAAAAAGTGTGATATTTGAGGGTTCTTCCCAAGAGATGTGCGACTTTGAGCGAGGTGCCGGGAAGCGGGCGGCTGCTGGGTAATGAGCGGGTCCCAGGCGGGGCGCTGGCTGCCCACCCGCCCTCCCTCCCAGCCCGCAGGTGCACAGGGATGGGATGGGGCCTTGGAGGCCGCGGTCGCGCACGAGGGGACAGAGACCCGGTGAGGCCCTGGGCGGGGACAGTGTGGGCAGGTCCCTAAACCTCCCCTCCATCATCCCATCGGGGGCGGGGGCCTGAGCCCCGGAACCAGCATTGATAAGGAGAGCTTGGAGCTTCCTTGCGAGTGTTGATGAAACACCATATGCTCAGCACTTACGAGGCCCATAACGAGAGAGAGAGGGAGAGAGAGAGAGAGAGAGAGAGATGGGGGAGGAGGCCGGGCGGGGGTTAGGATCCCTCAGGAGCCCCTGGAGGTGAGCAGCGCACTAATGCTGCTTACTGCACGGCTCCCAGCGGCCACGGCGGGTCTTATGGGCCCGCGGCCTGGGTGCAGTTCACCCCTGGGAAAGGGAGCCCTGCGGGGCCGCGGGCCTCACCCCGCAGCGTCTACAGGGCACTCTGCCTGCCAGCTTAGCAAGGGAGGCGGTGGGAGGGAGCCTCGGGACTGCCGGGCGAGGCCGAGCCCCACTACGCCTGGCCCCGGGGCGCAGCCTCCCACGGGTGGTGCATGTGCCCCCGAGGGACGCGGGGCCCACCTGGTGCTCAGGGCCTGTTCCCCCCAGAAGGTAAGAGGCATCGTGGGGTCAGGCTGTGTGGCTTCCAGCCTCCTCCACTGAGCTGCCTTTGTGAGCCCCCCGTGCCAGGGGAGGGGTCCTCATGCCACTGACCCCTGCACGCTGCCACCTGACACCGGGCGGCGGCTGGCACCTGCGGCCTCTCTTCCTCCAGGTGGGGGGGGGCGCAGGTGACCTGCCCTTCCTGCCCTTCCCTGCGCGCACTCTCACCCCTGCTCGCAGGCGGCGCTGGGCCTGCCAGGTGTGCTGGGGGCACAGGACCCAGGGCGGGCGGGGAGGGCACCGGGATGCATCCCCCAAGGATGGGCGCCCCGAGCACGGCCTGCTCCTGACGCTCCTGACACTCCTGACGCCCGAGCGGCCCTTCTGGACGCTGCCCGGCCTCTGCTGAGTCACCCCTTGCTTGGAATTCTGGTCGGGACCCCTCGGGGCTTCTGGAGGGGAGGGCCAGCGGGGACCCACCCTCTGGGTGTCCCGGGGGAGATTACTTTATCTGCGGCCTCCCTGAAGCAGGGCCCCGGCTCCTGGAATCTTCGGGGCTTGACATGGTGCCAGCGGGGCCCGGGAGGGAATGGCCCGCGGGGTGTGCGGAGCCGGTCGGGAGCCGCGTGCACCCCCCCCAGCCCTGGCCTGGGCACCCCGCCTGCCCCACTTCCCATCAGGAGCAGCAGCTCTCGGGCGAGCGGCCCCAGGCTCGGGAAGCCAGCAGGTGACCCCCCCCCTCCACCCGCTGCAGAACTGCCATCCTCCTCCGCGCTCCACGTTGCCCCCTCGGCTCCCCTGGCAGCAAGCGTTCGGCCTGTTGTTTCACGAGGGCCGAGCCCACGGGAAGCCACATCTGTGCTGTGGCCCTGTCCGTCCCTCCCTCCGGGTGTGGGGAGCGAGCCCTGCCTCGTGCATGGCGGGGGGGCGGGGGGGCACCCCACAGGTGCTGTCCTTGCGGGGCCTGGATGTGCCAAGGTGGCTGTCCCTACCCGGCCCGGCTACTGACACAGCTGCACAGCCCGCCCTCCGCCCGCCCGGGCACAGCCGCCTGGTGGATTGGCCCCCTCCCTACTGTCTCTGCCCATCGGAGCCAGCAGGCACTCCTCCGGGGTGACATTGGGAATGGAAGGGGGCGTTCACGATGTCACTTTTTTTTTTTTTTTTAGATTTTATTTATTTATTCACGAGAGACAGAGAGGGGCAGAGACACAGGCAGAGGGAGAAGCAGGCTCCATGCAGGGAGCCCGACGCAGGACTTGATCTCGGGACCCCAGGGTCACACCCTGAGCCGAAGGCAGACGCTTAATCGCTGAGCCCCCCGGCGTCCCCAGGTTGTCACTCCTGTCCTGGGCCTCATGCTTGCTCACCGTCCCCTGGCACATGACAGGACCTTGCTGTCTTGTCACTGTTTCTCCAGGCAGCATGACTTCCTTTAGCCCCGATTCGGTGCCTGAAAAAGTCCCTTTTTCCTTTCTTAAAGCTTGGATTAAGCCCCATCACTCTGTTTTTATTCTTTATTTTATTCTTCATTAATTTTTATTTTATTATTCTTCCTCATTTTCTCCTTTGCATGATTTCTTAAGATTTACAGGGATCGGAGGTGAATTTCATCTTGCTGCCTCCATGCGTGTGGCGATCATTAGCACAGGCAAATATTACTTTTACCAAAAAGAGGTACTTTTTTGTTAAGAGAAAAATGAAAGAGCATGAGGGACATAGCAGGATGGCCTGGGTGGCTCAGCGGTTTGGGGCCGCCTTCAGCCCAGGGCGTGACCCGGGGTCCCGGGATCGAGTCCCGTGTCGGGCTCCCCGCATGGAGCCTGCTTCTCCCTCTGCCTGTGTCTCTCCCTCTCTCTCTCTTTCTCTGTCTCATTAATAAATAAATAAAATGTTAAAAAAGGGAGGGGGCATAGCATTCAGGAAGTGTCCCTCGCCCTGTTCTTTCACGTGTGGGACGTCTCATCCCCACATTCTGATGAACTGTGTTGGGGATGGGGGGTGATGGGAGGGCCAAGTGGTACCAACGTGACTTTCCAGGATCATCCCATAAATAGCACCGTCGTTTTCGAACCTGCAGTCTTCTTACTCGTACCGTTCAGAAGCAAGGACGTCACTTGCTGCTTTTCCCTTTTCTAAGTTACAGGTCTGGGTGTCAGGGCTTCTGCCTCGGTCCCTCAGTTCACGGTGAGACATGACAAGTGCGTCAGTAAAACAACCAGAAATAGGGCAGGTCCCCAGGTGTGCTGCAGAGAGAGAGGGGCTCAGAAACGGGTTTTTGGCCGGTTCTCCGGGCTCTTGGTTGGCGCTGGGCCGCGTCGGCTCTGGAAGGCAGATCTGAGCGCTGGAACCTGACGTCCCGCTAAGCTGACGTTGGCCATCTTTGTCAAGGCCCAGGTGAAGCGACCAAAGTGGCCGCACAGCCTGGCGGTGCGCCTCAAACAGCATCGGGGTCATTCCCAAACGGAAGGGAGCACCGGCCGGGAGTACTCAGGGCCGAAGGGAAGCCCGCATGGACTCAGGTCTGCAGTGACTCAGTTTTCCTGAGGGTACTTGTCCTTGCTTGACATAGCAGGTAGCCCCACAAAGCGCGACCCTTGTTTGTTCCCCGTTTAGAAAGCTCCCTTAGGGTGAGTGGGCTGTAGCTGATCCCGTAAGCCTTGAAGTCTTGTCGACAAGACGGGTGTTGATCTGCTGCTGCTTTTCCACCAGGGGACAAAGCCACCGCCAACCGAGGGCCTCGGTCTCCACACAAACCCGACAGGACAGATATGGGGGTTCTCACTGGGTGGGCAGGAGTCGGTGGCCCCGGGCCCCTCAGTGCGCACAGCTGACGGGCGGTGGGGCCAAGGCCAAACTGGCCTGTGACCCCAAGCCCCCTGCCCCCCACCACCCAGCAGCTGTCCTCCCATCCTGTGGGCTGACGTGACACAGGCCACGGGACCCCGTCAGGCTGAGAGCTGGTCCCCTGTGCTCGGCTTACACAAGTTGACGTCCAGTCTCGCCCTCAGCAAAACCCGGCGAGAGCAGCTCGCCTGCCCCCGACTCGCTGCACACAGACGCCCCAGTGTCACGGAGCCTGGCCCGCTGCCGCCACTGAAGTTAAGCTGCTTTCTCCCACGTATTTTGCAACGTGAACGAACTTCTGAAAATGTGCAGATCCGATCGTTGTCTTCAGGTTGTTGAGTCACCCATTCTGTCCTGAGCACCTGGCGTGTCGTAGGCAACG
The DNA here is from genome assembly GCF_003254725.2 of Canis lupus dingo. Classification (NCBI taxonomy): domain Eukaryota; kingdom Metazoa; phylum Chordata; class Mammalia; order Carnivora; family Canidae; genus Canis; species Canis lupus. Next base: position 1,717,757 of record NC_064260.1, read on the forward strand.
TGCGGGGAGCGGGGGAGGAGGGAAGCAGGTCCCTGCAGCCCTTTGTCTGAGCACAGAAGTGGGCTCCCGACCTCGTCAAGTCCAGAACCGAGCCATATGCCCCGAGGATTCTGGGCCGGGGGTGGCCGGAGGGCGGGCGGGCTCTGACGCAGGCACCACAAGGGCGGGAGGCTGCAGCCAGCGCTGGGGAGAGCCAGTGACCTCCGGAGCGTGGGGCGAACGGGGCTCTCCCCAGTGGAGACCGCGGCGGAGGCTGTTAGGAAGTGACTGTATGGCCGCCGAGCAGGGGCCGCAGGGAGTCCACAAACGGGGTGCGGTCAGTGAGAGGGGTTTTTCTTACATTATCCGTTGAGGTGCATGCATTTGATTATCTGAATTGAATGACGTGCTGAGGGCCACTGTCACCGCTGACCAGTCCTGCAGGGGCTCGGACCCGGGCCTTGGGGCTGGGTGCTCGCAGCAGCAGTGCAGGCCGCCGGGAGCTCTGGGAGCAGACGGTGGCGAGGAGGGCGGCCCTCAGCATGAGCGTCTTGGGGCACAGGCCCGGACCCGGGAGGGCAGCCCGAAGGCGAGGTCCACAGGATGCCTAGCCACCAGCGAGCCAGGGTGGCAGGAAGCACTGGCAGGATGTGGCACAAGCCGAGGCAGCCTCGGCCGGGCGGTGGTGCCGGGAGGTGATGCGACGGGAGAGCAGGAAGCGAGAAGCCCTGCAGGAGAAGACGTGGGCTGTGGGGGCCCAGGGTGGGGGGGGGGGGCGCGTGCGTCAGGCCCGCGGGGATGCAGATGCCAGCTCCCCTGGCGCAGGCGGGATGGGGAGGGACGCGGGGGCTAGCGAAGGCGCTCGTACTCGGATTTGGGAGCTGAGTGGCGACAGCCAGGTGAGCTCCGCAGCCGAGGGGCCCGGCGGCGTCCGTGGGTCAGACTCCAAGGTGGTGTGTAGCTCAGGCTCCCGCTGGGTGAGGCTGAGACAGCAGTGCCTCCCCGGGAAGGGCAGTCGGGACGCATGAGCAGTGCCCCCTGCCCCTGGCGGACCCTGGGGCTCCCCAGGGTGGACGGTGGGGGAGGAACCAACATGCGTCCCAGGACCGTACGGGTACGGAGTTCCCGGAGAACCCGGGCCTGGTCCCCATGACGTTAACCACTCCCCCAGCAGGAGCCAGCGTGGTGCTTCGGCGCTGACCAGGCTCACCTGTCCCGTCCCTGGCCTTTCTCTGCTGCCCCAGGTGGGGACCCTGTTGCTGGCACGGGGTGGGGTTGGGTTGCCAATCCTGAAACGCTGGGTCGGTAAGCCCCACAAGGTCACCACAGACCACACTTACCCAGGTCACTAGGATGTTAATAACCCGACCGGGCCCAACAGGCTAATAGGATTTAAAGGCCAGACCCCAGCCTCTTGCTAGCTTCTCCTAAATACAAATCTACATGTGTTTACCGTCCCCAAAAAATTGTCCGCATCCTTCTTTGACTTCAAAGTGGAACAGACTTCCTCCTCCTGTTTTGAAGAATCTCAGGTCTGTTTTCACCTCTCCCTAAGGTGACAAGAGCATGAGAAATTCAGGTGCACGACCAAATGCAAAGTGAAGTGTGGTTTGTGGGCATTTTATCTTTTTTTTTTTTTTTTCCAGAATGTTCATCAGCATCACAGTCTGAACAGAATTCAGAATCCAAGCCATTGACGGCATTTTCTTTGAAAATATTAGGACAGTTTGTCGAATAAAAATTCCTCCCAAATGAACAGGACAGGACAGGACAGAAAGGATGGGGTAGGACCAGACAGGACAGGACAGGATGGGGTAGGACCAGCTAGGACAGGACAAGACAGAAAGGATGGGGTAGGACCAGCTAGGACAGGACAGGACAGGATGGGGTAGACCAGGTAGGACACGGCTGGACAGGATGGGGTAGGACCAGCTAGGACAGGACAGGACAGGATGGGGTAGGACCAGCTAGGACAGGACAGGACAGGACAGGGTGAGTTTCCCACGTTCCTGTTGTGCACAACTACCATCCATGGATGCTGTGTTTTTCTCCCAGACCAAGGAGTTAGTTGTGCATGAATATGTGTGGTGCGTGACCAAGAGCCAATTCCTATCGGCTCACCTTTCTTAGGGGATTAGAACAGCTCTGTAGCTACAGCCGTGTTTTGTTTTTTAAGCTTTTTGTCCATCTTAGGGAATCAAGGATGAAGGACAAAACTCAGAGTGTCCATTTGAATGATGGTAGGCAGGGAATGGATTCTCCCGCAAACGATGAGCATTCAGTGCTCACGAGGTGCCGTGTCGTGTCCTGGATTTCAGGGTTTTCCCTGGGGTGACCCAAGCCCCAGGCAAGTCAACATTTTCCACCACCAGACAGTTGGTAACTAGTGTGCCTCTCGAATCCCTCTGCTCCTGAACTCACGAGTTACAGTGACCGTGAACACCTCGCGCCACTGTGTTCATCACAATGCGGACCACCCGTGGCCTGTGCAGCTGCGCGGGCGCCAAGGGAAGCCGAGCTTCCCGACCCATCTGAGCAGCATCTCAGGGCGTGCGACAGTGTCCGATTCAACACTTAATCAGTCTGAGACCCAGTGTTGTCATGCCCTCCTTTTTAAAAGGCAAGACTTTGCCCCCTCTCCCGTTAGGTGGATGGGCCAGCCCGGTGCGTACAGACACGGGCCTTGGAGAAGTTGACCTGACAAGTTGGAGGTCAGCGCCAAGGTCACTGTGAAACTGGCATCTCCTCACTGGCTGGCCGCGGACGCCGAGCTCAGGTGCGCCCAGCAAGCGGCCGCTCACCTGCCCGTTTGAGGGGCAGCACGGTAGTGACCGCCTCCGTTAGGTGCAGACGGTCACGGGCGGCATGAGTCAGGAGGCCTGAGGGGTGGTTAGGACATAATTAAGGGGGTCGCTTCCAGGAACAGCTTTGTGAGCCTCTCCCAAACGCCGCCCACTGTTTTAATGGACTTTTCCTGGGAGAGCAGGGAGGCTCTGTGACCGGGGAAGTTTGGAAGCTCGCCGCAGTTTTAGCAAGGTCTGTTTCTTGGAGACACTGGGGGATGGGGGGCGTCCCCCCTCCACTAATTCAGGGGGTGGCCCAACAAGTTTAGTTGCAGCTACGCCGTGCTCACAGCTCCGATAGACATGGGGACGCCACCCTTGGGGAGCACACTCGGTGCATGTGTGTGCATGCACGCACGGCTGCATGTGTGCACGTGGGCGGTATCTGCTAAGCCTCCAGGTCTCGGCACATGGTGGGAAGCTCTGACCTATAAAAACAGAACAAGAACTTGGAGATTCAAGGCGCTGATAACATTTACGAAGGCGGCTGATAAGGAATACCCACAGACATTGATAGCTCTTCTTGAGCGAGGGAAAAACACTCATTTTTCCCCCACTCAGTGGGTCGTGAGAACATTTCTGATGCTCTACGAACACTTTCTAAGAAATGTTGAAAATAAAGAACGTTTGCCGCACAATTCAGCCCGGCAAGAAACACACTGCTTTTGTGAAGATGCGCGCTGTCCTGGGACAAGCTGTGCCGCGGTGCCCAGACCTAGGGTCCGTGCCCACCAGTCCTGCCCAAAACCTCCTCGCGGCTCCAGCGTGTGTTCTCGGCTACCAGCCCTAGGATGCGCAGCACAGCAGAGCTTGTGCAAACGTGCCGGGAGCTCAGACCTCTGCGTGTCACGGCCCTGCTCCTGGCACCCCTGGGTTACTTTCCAGGTGCCTGAGTGAAGGCTCAGCATTAGCGGATTAGTGGCTAACTAATGATTTTGAGCAATAATACTTTCTTTAAAAAAAAAAAAAAGATGGGGATCCCTGGGTGGCGCAGCGGTTTGGTGCCTGCCTTTGGCCCAGGGCGCGATCCTGGAGACCCGGGATCGAATCCCACATCGGGCTCCCGGTGCATGGAGCCTGCTTCTCCCTCTGCCTGTGTCTCTGCCTCTCTCTCTCTCTGTGACTATCATAAATAAATAAATAAAAAAAAAATTAAAAAAAAAAAGATGACCCTTGTTTTTATTTATTTTTATTTTTTATTTTTTAAGATTTTATTTATTTATTCATGAGAGACACAGGCAGAGGGAGAAGCAGTCTCCAAGCAGGGAGCCCGATGCGGAACTCAATCTGGATCTCCAGGACCACACCCTGGGCCACCCAGGGATCCCTGGCCCTTGTTTTTATTTTTTTTTTAATTTTTTTTTCCCAACCCTTGTTTTTAGATGCTTACTCTATCTCGTGAACACTATCAAAAGCCAGCTTTCTTTTCTCCTTCTTAATTGCAGTTGTATATGGGGCCGATGGCTTTAGGGATTTTCACGCACTAATTCCCAAATCTTTCTCCCGTAAGTATATGCCTTGCTTCTGGAAAACAGAAACACGTATCCATTCCATACTCCATTTCCATGGTGTAAATATTGTGAATGCATGATTCTCCCCATCCTGGCCATTCCATGTCTGCCGTCCAGGGCATTGCTGACCCAGTAAAGTGCATGTGTAACCCTTGGGACCGTTGGAAGGTGCACTGTGGATCATGCCTTTCATTGTGGCTGTGGGGTAATAGGGGTAGAAGGGACGCAAGCACTGAATTGTTGCTCTGCCAAAGCCGGTCATCAGCCCTGCCCTTACCACGCTGAGTGTCCCCTTGCGAGTGAGCGTGGGGATGGCCAGACTTCCTCTCCCCATGAGACAGCCCAACGTATTCGCACAATGACTTTTGCAAATCTGTGGGACGGGAGGAAGATACACACTCTCCTTCTGTTGCTCTGAGGTATTAATTTCAGAACCGAGAAGAGAAACATCCCGGGGCTCGGGGCCGTTAGGCTGCGGTGCGGTACCTCGCTGCCCGAGCACACACATTAGTGCCTGGTGCGCACAGGACGTTCCTGATCTGAGCTGTTAAAACCAAAAGCAGATGTTGATTTCATTTTTAGGTCTGGGGAGATGAGAACCCATAGATAGGTGAGGGCAGCGGCTTGGAGGGAGCATTTTAGGGACTAGAATGTGCTTTTTAAACATTTCTTAAAAATGCTTTAAAATATTTAAAGGAACCTGAATTGGTCGCCTCCTTTGGACCGACGGCCTCCGAGCCTGCACTAGTAAATTCCTCGCTGCTGTAAAGCAACACCAGCAAACAGGGTGTGCTCGTTAACACCGCAGCAGTTGCTGATCCAGGCACAACCCCAAAAGGTGTCAGTAACGGTAAAAGTAGTCTTCTGACATCCTGCTCATCAAAACTATTTGACGTCTAAAGGATTTAGCAACAACCCAGATTGGTGATTGCTTTCCCAGGACGTGAACGTCGTCGAGATCTTTCTCTAACCAAGCTTCCTTTGGTTCAACTTGGAAACAAGAGCTTGGGATTTATCTCTGGGAGACGCGGATGCGGGTATACGTGTCCATATGTGCACGTATGTGCGTGTGGGTGCTCATACAATCCCATAAAACACAAAGGTGCCAGGACAGAGAGGTTTGGAGGTGAGCCCTCACGCTGCTGCGAGGTTGAGAAGTCAGATGCACTTACAAGTCAGAAAACACATTCTGAGATGTTTTCACTAAACCCGAGGGAGGTTCCGGGGCAAGCATTCGGTGATGTGCTCACGTAAACATACGTGCTACGTGCAGATTTTATAAGGTCGATGATACATGTTTTGATAGATGCCAGTCTAGACGTTTATGCAAATGGCTTCTCCTTCCTCCCCACCCCCTCCCAGCTCCCCAGACTGTGAATACCCTCCCCCTCCCCCCTGCACAGAGGGCTGTGCACCTGGAGGACTTCCCGCCTCCCCCGCCCCCAGCAACCCAGCTGCCCTGGGCCGACACCGCCGCCTGCTGCGCAGGGTGGAGAATTGCCCCAGTCACCCCTCCTCGTCTGTTTTCCTTCTATGAAAATTAAAGACATGACCTGTCTGACCCTGCTACCTCCTCCATCCCAGTTTCTGTTCCTAGTCACCTGAGGAAAACATACACGTGCTTGTAAGTCATGACCTTGTCAGACTCCTCCTCCTCTGCCTCTGACTTCTTTGCATTTAGAGGCCAAAGGTATCAAAGAATGATAAAAATGTGCCTCATCGTGCATCTTCACAAGAAAAATACCCCTACGTTTTATTGGGGCTTTTTTTCTTTGTTTTTTTTGGTTTTTGTTGGATGTGGCACCCACACGGGTCTTGAATTCATGACTCTGAGACCATGACCTGAGCCAAGATCAAGAGTCAGACCCTTAACGGACTGAGCCACCCACGCGCCCCCCCTCAAACCTCTATGTTTTAAATGATAGAAGTTATAACAAGTTGCTTTATGAGCTTAAAGATGCTTAAAAGTTCTCCTAAATCTCTCTTAGAGGCAGCAGAAAAACATCTACAGACTGCCTCTTCATCTTAAATTTTAATTTAATTACGCTCATTCAAGACCCCTTGTCAGTGTGGTTCATTCCCTTTTTTGAGTTTTGCTTGCTAGTCACTGGTTGCAGAAATATTTCTGTCTCCCTTTTTTTTTCGTTCATGGTAGGGAGCCCTCGAGGCTCGATAGGTAGTGGCTTAAACTCATACTCTAGGGATGATTCCAGAATGTCTTCTCCGTGGAAAAGCACAGTCAGAGGGCCCAACTTTTACCTTACCAGTAAACAGGAAGATGTATTCCAGAAGGGCACGGAGCACGGGGAGGAAGCGCAGCCCATCTGCCGGGGGGACTGCCAGGGCACTTTATATCTATGCATTAAAATGGTTTAATCATTCATGAGTTCGTGCAGTGCTTGGCAGCACATGGAGGCCCCTCGGCCCCACTGACCCTGAGCTCCCTGGACTCTCCAGACTCTCCAAGTGCCAAACTTGTCTATGGGCTGAGCTCCACCTGGCCGTAGGGACCTGGGGGTCTCTCTTAGGTCTGCTGTGTTACTGATAACATAGGCAGCCTCTACGTTATGTAACAAGAATACTTTGATTTTTTCCTCATGGAAAACCGCATCTGAGAAGGAAAGTAGCCTTGACTCTTCCAGATTCGAAGACATCCGCTCTTAATATAAGCCTCATTTATTAAATAATGAAATGGGGCCCCTGTCCGTGCACTCCCGGTAGTCGGCGGCAGAAGAGCCGCAAGGTTAGGCCTGAGCCAGAGCGTTCGGGGGTGGAGAAGCGCCGGAGTCTCAGCTCATGTTCTATATTTAATCGCTTCAATTCAGTATTATACTGAGTTCAACATTTTTCTAAGTGGTGGATGGATGGAGTTGCAAAATATTTATGAGTAGAATCCCCACACTGAGCTAGAGCCTAGCATCTCCTAGACACGATGGTCGCCTAAGCAGTTCCAGCTCCGTGAAGATGGAGCGGGGGAGGGGTTTAGGAATCCAGGGAGGGCACAGCCAGTCACCGTGAGCCCCGGTTGGCTCAGAAACATCATCCGAAGGCCCGACCGCAGTACAGTGAACACAAACACGGGGAGACCCGCTGTTTCATGGAACCGACTGGGCAGGTGGACGTGGGCCATTCAGGAAGACCAATGACGAAGGACGGGAGGATGCGTCCTGCCGCAGCTGGCCTTTCTCAAGGGGATAGAGGAGGAATCTTGCCAGGTCCCAGGCCGGGAGGTAGACGGCTTCAATGAAGTCAGTCATCTGCCGTGAGCCCTTCGTTAGGTGGAGCAGCCTCTGGTGCCCTCGGCTTCTGCAGGCTGGTGGGATTCACCGTAACAGGCCCAGGAGCGCAGCACTGGACAGGCCTCACGAGTCCTCCCTGACACGTGCAGATGCAGAAGGTGGTCGAACAGACACAAACGTCTGCAGACGCCGCCCCCACCGCCCCCTCGGGTTCCATGAGCGAGAGGCCACCTGCCCGGCCGCAGAAGGAGCCTGCCCCCCGGTGCCACCGCCGTGCCGCACTGCGCAGGGCCGCCCTGGCCTCCCGCTCTCCCGTCCAGCCTCCTCCTCTCAGCCCCGCAATTGTTTCTCTGAGCTTGTCCAGCCCCGTGGACGCCCGCGGAGTGTCCAGACCTCACTGACGTCCTTCCTTCCTTCTGACCGCTTCACACTGTGCTTGTCCTTTTCAAAGGACACGTACGACCTGCACCCAGTGCTGGACTCCAAGGCTACGTCTTCTGTTTTTTTTTCCTTTTTCCAGCCACATCACTAATTGAGCCAAAACCCCCAAAACCCTTTTCACCTTTAAATGAGTGAGGCCGACACCGCCCCCATCCTGAGTTTGTGTTTTTTTGTTTTTTAAGTGTATTTTAACTTAGGGGACTTGACGTTTATGTCTGTTAGATTGCAATTTTGAGACCAGCGTGTCATGACTTTATCAGGATACGTTCACGCTCTGAGCCTCTGAAGATCATCATCAGCCCGTTGCCCGTGTTGTCCTCCTGGCCAGAGGGGACACCCCATTTCCACGGACACCCTCCTCGGTGGGGGGCAGTCCCTCTCTCCTGCGTGGCCAGCACCCACTTTGCATTTGTCCACAGAGATGGGAATGCTGAAGGGAGTCTGCTGGAGGGTCTCTCTCCCCTCCCTCTGCCCCTCCTCCTGCTGTCTCTCAGATATGTAAATGAATCCTTAAAAGAGAGGGAAACAAAAAGATAGCTTCTTGCCCAGATTTAGAGAACTTTCTCCTATCTTGGCCCTGGCGCACCCGTGGCGGACCCTGTGGCCCTCCGTGACGTCCCCGGTGCCCCTGGCCACTCCCTGTTGTCCTTTCTCCCTTGGTCCCTACAGACCATTCCTGTGCTAACGTGGCCTGGCATCTGTCCCCAGAGTGCTAGCAAGCTTCCAGCCCCGGAACACCGTGCATGTGCCACCCAACTCCTACCCGGAAACGTGGGCGGCGTCTGCTCCCAGGGACATGTGTGGCTCCCCGCGGTCGGCGGTGCTCTCTGTGCTCCTTCCCCCAGAGACCCACTGTGTGAGCAGCGTCCCGAGCTCCTGTCTATGAGCCGGGCCCCTCCCCTCAGGCGGTGCCTGGGGTCCACGGGGTCTCAGGGTCGCTCCTACTCAGCTCTCGCGCCACTGGAGCCTCCTGTGTGTACTTTGGTTCTGTTGCAATTCTCGAAGAAATTGCCACATGGCATAAGAGCACTGAGAAAGTCACATTATGGCTGGTGGCACGTCTGGGTGGAGGGCGCCCGTGGTACTTAAGATGACACCCATGCTGTGCTTCTCACCAGGCCGCCCTCGCCTCCTTCCTTCCTGACGAAGCTTCACCCCCACGGCAGGTGGCCACGCGTCACCCAGAGGGTCACCCCGATGCTTTCCCGCCCTCCCTGCCCTCTCACCGGGAAGGGCCCACCCAGTCGCCAGCACCACATGCTGCAGAGCAGGCCACCGGGTCACAGCAATATCCGTCTTCCTTGGCACCGGGAGCCCTGGTTCTGGCACGTGTACTTTTGAGAAAGCGAGGGTCAGTTCCCTCTATGTCCCCGCACTTCTCCAGCCACAGGAGCACAGGCTTAGAGCTTGGTCACAGCACACGGGCTGATACACCCGCCACACCAGTGGTCAGGCCTAGAATGCCCCAATCTCAGGCGGGGGTCGGGGGAGCAGCTGGATGATTAGACATGATCCCAGGTGAAGGAGTTCAGGAGTCGTGGAAACTTGACTTTCATGCTTCCAGACCATTCTAGCACCGAGCCCAGCGATAATGAGACCCTAGGGAATGTGCTTCCACCTGAAAGCGAGTCAAGTGCGGTGTGCCTGGCACAGGGTCCATGTCGCAGACATCACTTGGGTGGGGGGGCTCCATGGACGGCTCTGTAGGGAATGTGCTCCCACCTGCCCCGTCCAGTCCCCGTGCTCCTGGGTTTATCACCGAGTCCTCACCGCACCCCTGGCGGGCCAGTGCCCCCTTAACGGACGTGAAAACCGAGGCACAGGGGAAGTGGGTGACCTGCCCCCTGAGATCTCAGCGCATGGAAGGAGTGCAGCCGACCCCCCCGGCCACGAGCACCCACTGCAGATTCTGGGCTGTCCACCCATGATCAAAGGGCTGGACAGAATGAACCTGGAGTGTCACTAACGGGGCAGATTGTTTAAAACCGTGGTCTCAGACGTGACTGTGCATCCGAATCCCCCGGAGGGCTCGTGAAAACACAGAGTGCTGGGCGCCCCCCGTGGCCTCTAGTCCAGCCTGTCGGGGGCACACCGGAGAATTGGCCCTCCTGCAAGTTCTCAGTTGATGCTGATGCTGCAGGTTCGAGGACCAAGCCTGGGGACCCACTGGTTCAAAATGTCGATGTGAGATTCCGCAGTCACCATTGCCGAGCATGTCACTGTTTCTTGCACTTGGCAAAATTTACCTGCCCGCCCCCTTAATCTATGGAGACCGTGATGGGGGCGATGGCTTTCGGGGTCGCTGCAGTCTCTCCTCCGTATGATAGTGTGGGACCCATCGGTGCACCCCCGGGCTGTGCTTCTGAAGGATGCACACGCAGTGTCTCTGATTTGCTTTACCTACAAAAATATGTGAATGGCAGAGATAACTGCCCTCGATGTGACTTAAAGGGACAGGAACGCAGACTGAGCCGGGGACCCGAGTGCTCCTGAGTACCAGCCCTCGGCCCCCCCGGCTGGGGCTGCCCCCACTCCAACGAGCTGGCCAGGTCGGTTACCTCCACACGCCCTTCCACAAAGCCACGTAAGATGTTGCAGCTCTGCCCCGGGGCACAGGGCGTGTGGCCCCGGGGGCTAAAAACGGGAGCGTGACTGTGAGCCAGACAGCACACGGAAGTCCTGCGGAAGTCCTTGGGGCATCGGTGGCCGGAATTGGGAGCTGGTGCCCGCAGAGCTTTGCCCCAGAGTGCGTTAACCCGGGCCGCGGGCAACAGCCACCTCCGGGAGGGGGACGTTTCTCAGGCTTGACGACCACTTGGGGTGTTGCCCGCGGCGGGAGGCAGCTTGTGAAGTCAGCACTTACCTGCGGGCCCGCCCGGCTCCCTGGCACCTGCCCCCGGAGCCCGCGGGATCCCCGCCCCAGCCCGGGCTGCGGTCCCCGGGAACCTCCTCTGCTTTGACGCGCTGTCTTTTTGCTGCTGGGCTGTTTTGTTCTGTTTTGTTGTTTTTTTTGCGATGACACTGAGTGGCACCTGTATTGTGTCTTTCAGCCAGTAATGTTAAAGTAGAGGCTCAGAGTGATGAAGAGAATGCGCGTGCCTGTGAGCTGAATGGGGAAGAATGTGCGGAGGATTTACGAGTGCTTGATGCTGCGGGAGAGAAAATGAATGGCTCCCACGGTGGCCAAGGCGGCAGAGCTTTGTCGGGAGCTGGAGGCATTCGACTTCCTAACGGCAAACTAAAGTGTGATGTCTGTGGGATAATTTGCATCGGCCCCAATGTGCTCATGGTCCACAAGAGAAGCCACACTGGTAAGGCCTGGTGCAGTTCCTCCCTTGGTGGCCTGGAGGGGTCCGCGGGTGTAGCCGGAGGACGCGCTCTGTCTCTCGGCGCCGGCTCCCGGTCTGTTCTCCTGGACCAGCGGCCGGGGGGGGACCTTCTCAACCCGCGCCGAGCCGACGCCCTAGAGCGGGAGGCCGGGGGCGCTAAGAGCCTCCCCGGGGCCCGCCGAGGGCCCGTGCCACGCGGCTCCCCGCTGCCCCACGACCACACAGACCTAACAGAGAGCGAGCCGTGGAAGGCGCCTCCTCCGGGGGGTCCCCCGGGAATCCATGAGTGAAATGTGCCTTTCGGAAAACTGGGGTCACAGAGCTGGGGTTTCAGCAGCGTGAGCGGGCACCGGAAGGCGGCGGGCGCAGCGTTCCGCGGAGCTGGGGGCAGTTGTCCCCAGGCCAGCCTTGGAGCGACTGCGGCTGCCGCCGGTTTCCGTCGCAGACGGGGACGGAATTTCCCAGCAGGGCCTCTGTCTGTCTGTCGGAGGCTCTGGAAGCATCAGAGAAGGCGGTATTCCGTGTCCAGACAGGAAGGAAGGAGGACAGCATGAGGCCCCGACCGTGCCCAGGCTCACCAGGTGCCCTCACCCCGGGGTCGCCCCCCAGGTGCCCGGGCGCAGCCAGCCACCAGCCCCCGCTCTCCCGCCAAGACCGGGGAGTCCTCTCGGATGGCCCCAGACGGCCTTCGAGGTATCAGAGGGCCACATAGCGTCCTTAACCGTATGCAGGAGCGTCCTCAACGGCAGAGGAACTTGACTCTGCACGACAGAGTCACCTCCCCTAGTGGTCACTGCAGGGTGAAACACGAAAGGCAGAAACCCAAGGCTTGGCCGCCAGGGGCTGGCGCTGGGGGACTGGGGGGCCGTCCTGGAGCCAGCACCTGCCGCCGCCCTCCACAGGGGGCAGAGGAGAAACAAAACGAGACAGGTGACATGCTTATTGGCTCTGGAGGCATAGCAGGGTCATAAGATGACTTAGGGGAACAGGAAGGAGACCTGGAAATCGCAGCCTTGAGTGATTCCCACCCTCCCCTCCGCCCCCCGGGCCAAACAAATCCACGACCGTCAGAAATTTAGCAGGAATTCAGAAAAATCATTGAGGAAAACCACTGGCTTGTCAGCACACACAGGTCTCTCTCCCTGGAGCTGTGATTTTTTTTCTCCCCCCGCCCCCCCGCATCTGAATCAGGGCGGCCTCCAACGTGATGCCTGCCGTGTGCGAGCGACGCGCCTGGAGAGGCCCCAGGTCTGTTTAAGTCAATGCGCGTCTTCGACAAAGATGTAACTTCTCCAATTAAGCAGACTTTGCTTTTCCTATTGGGCCCCCTTCATCCTCAGATTATCCCGTGCACTAGAGCCCTCACCTCAAGCCCTAAGTAAAGCTGGCGTGAGGGTAGGAGGGTAGTCGGGCTCTCCCCTTTGGTAATGACTCGGAAATTAAAGCGAAGGTAAGTTACCTGCTGATAGATGCTTAACAGAATCCGCTGGGCCCCGCGTTAATACATCCCTGACGGAGCACTAGAGCTCACAAGCGAATTACTTTCCTGCTAATTCATGTAAAGCCTGCCTATACTGTGAAAATTCGCTTAAATAAATATTTGATAAATGAATCAAATTCTGGCATGGTAAATTGCCAAAATATAATGACTGCCTGCCCCGATAAAAAGAATAATTGCATTTAATGAATAAACCTGCCAAGGACAGATATGCAGAGCAGCACCGGCTGTTTGCGGCCCACTTCTCCCCACAACCAGCGGCCAAGAGCCAGGCACACAGCATCATACTGATTCCTTCACTCACAGGACAAGTACATTCCGGGAATAGGGACACGCAGACCGTCAGGTTTATGGTTCCCGGCCTGGCTTTTATTAAAAAAAAAAAAAAAAAAAAGCAAAGCCCTGCAAACGGGTGGATGGTCTTCAGGCTGTGCTCCCCTTTGCACGACTGGGGAGGGTTGCAGGGGGATCCAGGAGCACATCGGCCAAGCGAGGTCTCCGCGAGTAGACGATGCCAGGACGGGTCCTATTTCCTTGGGATGTAAGTGGAATATGCTAGAAAAGCCACGCTCTGCTGACTGTCACTCCCACCCCGACCTTACCAAGTTTCCAGTGTTTTGAGAGCGGTGCTCCTCAAACCAGAGGCCCCCCGGGGTTCCCTCGGGACACCCTCCAGCTCCCAGGGCCAGTCTCCCCACCTGGGCAGGGGCTGTGGGCACTGCTCGCTGAACTTCCATCCCCAGCTCTGCTGCTCAGTTTCTTTCTTTCTTTCCTTCTTCTTCTTCTTTTTTTTTTTTTTTTTTAAACTCAAGTGTGATAGCACTGCCTTCCCCGCCAGCCACCACTTCGGGGCTGGTGTGAGCCTCACAGGCGACGGGGTAGGAGGCAGGCCGGGCCGGGGGAACCCCGCCTGCAAATGTGCCACGGTGTCGACCTGGAGGATGGGACTTTGAACGGTCGACAACAACAGTGTCTGAATGGTGGTAACTGTGTGCGGGCTCCTCTGTAGGGCAGGAAGGCACAGGGTCCAGGACCAGCGTCCAAGGACAGTCTGTTCCGGGTCTGGCTGCAGCGGGCCCGCGCTCATCCCCAGCTCAGGGATGCATTTTGTGACCTACCTTCTGATAGACACTCCTAAATTTTCTGATGGAGGCATCGTGAAGCCCTGTTCGTTTTCTTCCCACTGGAGTTAGAGGGGCTTCGACGTGCCTGCAGAGAGGCCCTCAAGGGGCACATCCATACGGTCCCCGAGAGTAAAACCTCAATTTTGAGTCAGTGATGATAACGTCTGCGTCCCGCCGGGTATAAGAAGCGCAGCCACGGATCGCCCGGCATCCCTTAGCCCGGGATCTAGCCCGGCGAGGGAAGCCGCCTAGAGCTGAGCCCCGGGTTGTCCCTTCGGGGCTCACTGGCCTTGGCAGCCTCCGCGTCCTCGTGTCACACCTTCTGCCGGCGCAGGCAGTCAGCGATGGATGCCAGCAAAGCTTGCCGGCAGGAGTGAGACGCCAGGCACAGCCAGGGGCACGAGGACACTTGACTCAAACTAGAGACAGATTTCACTGTGCAAGCAACGGCTGCCTTTCCTTCCTTCCCGCCCTGTCCTGCTGGAGGGGCGCACGGCCTTCCCACTCCTTCCCCCGGGTCCGCTGCAGCTCAGGGACAACCCGGCCTCCACGGCGCGGTCCGACCTGTCCCCCTGCCCCAGCCTGCAGATCTGCAGCACCTCGTCAGCATAGGAGGGCAGACCTCACCCAGCCAACTGAGCTGGCTTTGGGTCATCCGTGTCCCTCACTAGGTGCATTTTGTGGGGCATCAGCTCTCCCGGCTGCCTGCCCCGCAACATCCAGCCGCAGGTCCTCTCTGTCGGGATCCCTGCGCCCGGGGACCAGTTACTTCTCTTTCCCTTGCATCTACTTGGAGCTAAAATATGCACATCCACGCACGAGTGTGACAGAGGCCTAGAAGTGTTTCTAACAGATGATGATCTGTCTCTGCTGGAGGTTCCTGGGGGCCGCCCGGCCGCGAGCTCTTTGACTCTCCTGATCCAGTACTGACCTGCGACCCAGGGATTCAGTTCCAGCTCATTAGCTTTGCTGTCACCTTCCCACGGAGCCAACTCCTTGCGCAGCCAAGTCCAACCCAGAATGCAGATTCGTCAAGACACCGAGGTGCCGGGATCCCTCCCGCGGGCCTCTAATTAAATTTCATTTTAAAGTAGTTTCAGATTTTAGGGCCGCACACCTGTTGGGCCCACTGAACAATAGGAGCGAGGACAACCACGACACCCAGGGGCCGGTGTAAACTTTTCCATTTAAGCCAGTGTTGGTTTTAACGGCACCCGACGCGCTTCTACTGCTTGCGTCTGGCAAGTGCCACCTCATCCACCAAAACCACATGAAGCAATCGGGAAAATCGTTAAATATACATTTTCACACATTCTTTCTTCCTAAGAAAAACCCATTACCAGGAAGTATGTGTGTATGTGTATGTGTGTGTGTGTTTTCATGGTGTCTCAACAGCAGATACCGTGGGCACATAGAGCTCTTCTAAAAAAAAAAAAGAGAGAGAGAAAGAGAAAAAGAAAAAGAAAGAAAGAAAGCGAGCACCTGTTGTTTTCCAAAGAGCTTGAGTGTGTGCTTAAAGCTGGCAAGCGTCATGCTCTTCCCACACGAGGCCCAAGTGAGACGGTGGCTGACGGGGAGCCCGAGACCCAGCGTGCTCAGTGGCGCGTCCCTTTCCCGCAGATGCCTGCGTGTCCATCCCTTTGTGGGATCCGAGCCCGTGGGGACGGCGCTGCCACGCGCAGCCTGGGTTCCTCGCTGTCCCAGCCGCCGCTCCACCCCCGACGCCCCTCAAAGAATCCCTAATAACCACTGGGTCGCATCCCGTAGGCTATTTGCACTGAACACACAGCTGCTCTGGGGGTGTCAGCCATCGGCAGCTCAGTGGCTCCGGGATTGAGAGGAGACGAGGAAGCAGAGGCCTGGGTGCGCGGAGGCTCGGACGCCCTGCCCCCGGGGACCCGGGCCTCTCCGTGGACCATGTGGAGCATCCTTCACAGTTCCTTAACTTCTCATTTTATTCAGTCTTCCTCCCTCTCTCTCTCTGAGCCTCACACTCTCTCTGTCTCCTTCCTGATTTGCCTGCGTAGGGACAGACAGGTAATGGAGAAGAAATTGAAAGGCAAAATACAGGAAAAATGTAAATGAAAAGAAGTTATTATAACTGTTATAATGAAGTGCCTTTCATTTAAATATAAGAATGTAACGCTGAAATGAACTTGTGATCCTGAAATGCATTTTTAATGAGTTTCCTTTTTATTTTGCTGCTTCAGTGGCATATTTTAAAGACCCTTTGAAAAAAGCCACATTAAAAACCCCACCAAATGCCACAACACGCAAAATTGGATATTGGTTTATTCCAAAACTGCTGATCAGGAAGACTGGCTCTTCATCACAAAATGTTGCAGTCACTTTATTTAAATGAGTTTGAATTTGCATTGTGATGTGCCATTCTGATTTAGGGGGAAAAAATTAGATTTTCAGATCAAATTGACCCAAGCAGCGAAGCGTTACGGAGCTGGCAGGTTGAGTCTGAAAGCGCCGTGTTCCATCAAACCTGCAGCCGGTGGGAGCCTGCGGGCCCCGTGGGCACCCAGGCCCCCGCGCCCAGGCCCGGCCTCACCGCTGCCCTGTCCTCCTCCCAGGGGAGCGGCCCTTCCAGTGCAACCAGTGCGGCGCCTCCTTCACGCAGAAGGGCAACCTGCTCCGGCACATCAAGCTGCACTCCGGGGAGAAGCCCTTCAAGTGCCACCTCTGCAACTACGCGTGCCGCCGGCGGGACGCCCTCACCGGCCACCTGAGGACGCACTCCGGTAGGTCCTCGGGCGCAGGTGCCAGGCTGCCCCCAGCCCCCGGGTCTTGTGGGTGTGCACATGCGTGGGAGCACCCCCCCACTGCCACCACCACCACCACCACCACCATGGGGGCCCAGCCCCAGGAGCGCGGGAGCAGTGCCCCCCGGGACCGAGCTGTGACCCCCGTGGAGCCCAGGACCCAGAAGGACAACATGCCCATGCACACGTCCCACTTTATGGAGGCTGTTTCCAAGGAGGCCTCCTATGCCCGGGGCATCAGGGGAGCAGGGCTCGTGCACGGGGTTTGGCCAGCTACCCACCCCCAGACAGTCCTCTGGTCCCCTTCTTGAGGTTGGTGGTTGAGCCCCATGCATTCCTGCTTTACGCCAAGGAACCCGGGGTGGTCGCCATCCCAAGGCTGAGAGGTCCGGTGAGCGGGGCCTCGGACGTCTGTCCCGACTGGGGACACCCGCCCATCCCCCAGAGGCTCAGCTCCCCATCTGGGCCTGAGCCTGACCTGTACCACTGGCCGGTGAGGCCTCAGCCGAGGGGCTGCATTGTAGCAGACGCATCCCAAACAGCCCAGAGTCTCTGAGCACGGCAACCCCAGCGCCTGACCCGTCCCCAGGCACCCCAGCGTGCGAAGCATCCGCCCATCTTTGATCAGGTCCCACCGCCTGCCTCCTGAGGAATCTTCTTTGCAATTCTATCAAGGGGCCCCACGGTCTTCCAGGCCAGAGGAGCAAAGCGCGGCCGCTCCGCCCAGCGGGGATACCTCACCCCGGCCCTCCCAGAGCTCGTCATCCAGACCGTGGGGTGGTCAGTAACTTCTCCGGAGCAGGGCCCTGTTGGGGAGGAGGAGGCTCCGACCAGCTCCCTCCCGACATCCCCAAAACCACACTCTTCCCCCCGGAAGGAAGCGGGGCGCCGCATCCCTGGGGAATACGTGCCTGGAATCGGGCTGTCACCTCCCCGATATGGTTAGTGTAGTTCATGGCCAGGGACTGGTGGCCTGTCCCTCGGTCACGGAGCAGGTACCGAGCGCCCAGGGGCCCGGAAGGAAGTAGAGCACCAACGTGTCACCGGTGTGGTGACACAAGAGTCTGAGGGGACGTGGGTGTGCAGGGAGGGGACCGTCAGCCTCCAAGGAGGCCTCAGGAGGGACTCCCCGTAGATGGAGAGGCTTGAGTCCACACGGAAAGGTGAGTGTCGAAGGTTTACCTTCAGAGAGGTTCCACCCACAGGCGTAATTCCGTACAGGACCCTAGAAGGGGGTGGGGTACGCACCTTAGCCGGAGTTGTGGCAAGCGTAGTCTTTCTCCTGGAGCGGTACCTGTAAGAGCTCGCCAAGAGCTGGGAGGGTGCTTGCAGCCTTCCCGGGTGCAGCCAAGCCATCTCCTCTCCATGCTCATCCCCTTCCCAGTCGTCAACACAGAGGAGGTTCCCAAAGTGCTCTTTAATTAGAGCACTGTGATGATGTGGGTGAGCTGCTTAACATCTCCCAAGAAAGGAGCTGTCCCAAGCTGTGGACCTGCTCCTGCAAGTCAGCGGCGGGGTGACAGTGGGGCCGGTGCCTCCCAACCTCCCCCCCCAACCTGGGACGTGGCACATGCTGAAGGCTGGGGAGGGCTTTGCCGGAGGGGACAGGTTGAACAGATGGCCCCCCCAAAGTGGGAAGTTGACAATGAGCCTTTTTCAGTGTTTACGTGTGTCAATAATGAGGAGCAAGTGTGTCGCCCCTAGAAGTGAAGGTGTACGGGGAACTAGATGCTGAGCTTCGCAGGTGACCATTGCACGGGTGGTTTGCAGAGCCTGATCCAGGACAAAGGAACTTCTCATATAACCTTCATGCAGGTCAGGGGGACATGAGCATAGTTGCCAACAGCACTGCCTCGGGGTGGGCAGGAAGCCCCACTCCATGTAGGTGGAAAACATAAAGACTCAGGCCTAGGTGGCACCAAGCACATCACCATCATCCCCAGTTACTCCAATTTGCAACAGAAATCTCTCCTGCGTGCCAGTCCTTAAAACTCAAAGGGATGCCACGCCTCTCTCTTTGCCCTCATACCTACAGTGAAGCTTGGAGCAGCTAATGCAGTATTTTTGGTCATTCCAGCTCCCTGCCTGCCTATTTCCTTCAAGGCGTGACGGTATCCTGCTCCAGGCTTGGCCAGTGACTTGAGGGGTAGACTCTGGGCAGCTTGTTTCTGTTTCAGATCCCCCGATGAGCAAGTAGATAACACCATTCCATTGACCCAGGGCTGCCGCAGATCCTGGCAGCTGAGAGTGCCGCTGACACACGACTCTTCGAAAATACCCAAAGGGGGAAGAAAAAAAAAAAAGAAAATAACCAAAGGGGGCCACTCCCCGATTCCACTAAAATCATCATCAACCTCGTAGCTTCCCCTGGCAACTGGTGGTGGCCCGAGGTTCCAAAGACCAACACGTTAGTGGTGACGTAAGCATAGAATGTGCCCCACACTGACAACAGGAGGGCTCGGGGGGCCTGGCAGCGTAGGGACGGCATCTCCCTTCCCTCCTCACTGCTTGCTTTGGGACTTGTGAGCCAAGCTAGAGACTTTCTTTCCTTCAGAATATTGGGCCATGCTTCAGGGTATACTTTAATTCGGTTTCTTACTGTAAACATATTTCTTACGTTCCAGAGTTAGAAGCCTATTCAGACTCTCTGCCCATATATACATGAATTTGCTGAAGTTATAGCTTTTCTAGGAAGGGACATCTATATTCTATTAATTTCTATTAATTTCTGAAGGTATTACTCAATAAAATGTACAATTTTAGGCAATATTATGTGTTTCAATGTTCACTTCCCTGATGTGAGTGATACAGCGCTTTCTATGGATAAAGATCCATCCCTTTCCTCCTCGGTTAAATATCCCAGAAGTCAAATTTTGCTTTTTGCCTTAGTCTTTTTAAACCATTGCTTCTGGTCACCTAAGAAAGAGATTGAGCCAGTACAAGCTTTGGTCAAACCCTTTTACCAAGCATTCCTATTTGGATGGTATTGATTTTTATACAATACGTTCAAATCTCTGAAATCTAACATAAGAAGGAAGTAAGAGAAGATTCTGGTCTTAGGATGGAAATTTATATTCCTCCTATAAATAAAGATACTTATTTCATCTCTTAAATTGCTGTGTATTAAAGTCTTTGAGCTTAGGCATGATATGGATTTATTTGTGCTGGTCTTCTTTCCCTAAAATACTGATCAATAAAGTTCAAGATGAACTAAACTCATCACATTAGAACTGCACTGCTTCATACGGTTGCCACCAGCCATATGTGGTATTTGAATTGTAAGTTTAATCAGTTGAACTTAAACAAAATCAAAATTTCAGTCCGCAGTGACTCTTTGAGTGTCCGGTGACACATAGGGCCGGTAGCCACCATTGAACAACACGATGGCTGTCGCAATGGGCAGCACAGATGGAGAACTCTTCCATCTTCATAGTAAGTTCTGTTGGGCAGAGCCGATGGAGGAACCATGGGTTTCAGGGAGAACACAGAGCTTTTTCTAAGCTAGAATAAGGAAATACATTTTGGAAATAAATGCTCATTTCATTGAGGTATATTTATCCACTGTTGTTTCTTAGAAACTTCAAATTATCCAGTTCAGTATCCTGGAATTTAATCCACTTCAGCTGCATTTAGATCTGTCCCACAGTGTAGATGTGGGCCAGAGTCTGACTTTAGAGGTGAATCTGTGTCTCATCCAGTCAACCCAGGGACCTTCTTCCCATCTCTACCCAGTTGTTAGGCGCCCACCTCATCACACTGTAGTGGCCCATTTCCTCCAGTTAAAGAAATGATGAGGCCAAGAGAATTTGGTAGTTGAGACTATGGGCAAATTCAGATGGAACAAGACTCACAGGAGTTCTTGGTATAGTCAAAGAAAACCCTGGGCATTAACATTTTTAAATTTAGCAATTTTGACTGAGTCTGTAAGGCTTTAAGCTCTTTAAGCTCTTAAGAGTAGAAGGTTTTGGTTTTTTTTTCTTTTTTTTTTCCTTTTTGATAATAATTGTATTGCATGAATTCCCATTACACATAAGGCCAATATTTAATTGGGGTCTTGAACTCAATTGTGTTTTCTGCAGTTGGTAAACCTCACAAATGTGGATATTGTGGCCGAAGCTATAAACAGCGAAGCTCTTTAGAGGAACATAAAGAGCGTTGCCACAACTACTTGCAAAGCATGGGTCTTCCAGGCACGATGTACCCAGGTAAGCGCTGGCTCTCCCTCCCCAGCACGTGGTGAAGAAGAGCCCCGGGCACACAGCTCTGGGTGCAGAATGCAGGCGTGCATGCCACCACCACCCAGACAGACTTTTTTTTGGCCACTAACATGGCAGTTTCACCCGAAGCATGCCGTGTTTCCCGACTTTTGAAGCCCTCATCTCACCAGAGAGAGCCTGACCTCGAACCCCTCCCCCTTGAAAGCTGGGGAAGCATCTAAGATATCAGCAGCCCCCTCAAACTTTGGAGGGGGATTTCTTGGTTTTTGGTAATTTTTTTTTAAGTCTGGCGTAATCAAAATAAGATGTGAAATCTTGTTTGAAAAACTATTTTTGCATGGAGTTGATCGAGTAAAAGCTTTCAGGCTGGGTTTTCATTCATCTGTTTTGGCACCTGCCTGGAACAGGTGAGCTCCTTGGAAAACCCTGACAGTCCAGAGGATTGCAGCTGTCACAGATTTTGAGGAAAGGCTGCTTTTTTTCTTATGAGCCTTGATGCTCGCGGCAACCCATCGCAAGGTAGCATTTGACTCCAATCTTAAATAATGTAAAGTGAAGGATGTAAACAGATGGCTGAATTTGCAGCAGACTGAATTTACTCAGAGGGATGGCGGTGGTATAAAAGGGGCGCCTCCCTAACTTTTGAAGACATAAGAAACGTATGAATAGATCAACTGAGGCTAACCTTTTTCAAAACACCATTTGCTTTCCATTGGTGGCACCAAGTTGTATCTCCAAATCTGTTTGTGACCGCGACCCTGGATTCTCAAGTAGGAGTGATCATTCCTACCGCGGAGAAAGGAAAGAGCAGGGAGCGTAGACGCGCATGACGCACTCACGTGAACATGCAGTGTCAGTCACCCAGCTGTCTCCCCTGTAGGCTGGCTATGTCAGTGAGCTTATATGCCGTGATATATGTATTACCCCAGCACCAGAATCAACTTTCTGTCGAAATGCTCATCTTTCCCTTGGGTGATCAGATTATTCAGAATACCTCAATGATGTGTCCTTATGTTCCTGAGCTCAGGAGATAAAGAAGGCTCCGTGTGTGCAGGGAAAGAACTCAGGGTGTAGAGGGAACCCATTAAAGCGCCTCAGTGGAAGTCCTACAAGCTGACACCTGGGATTCAGAGGGAAGGCAGCGGGCTGCTGGTGGGGGCGGGAGTGTGGCCTCAGTCACTTGGCTCTGCTGTGATAGGGCTGCTTCAACCTGTGCCTTCTCATTCCCCATCCTCCCTTCTCATGGCATCTGAGACCACCCCCATGATGCTCAGATGGACACCCAGCCAGCTTCTCCCCTCTTTAGTCCCCTTAGGATGGGGCCATTCTTTGGGATGAGGTTAAAAACAAAGCCTAGCTTAGCTAGGATGTGGGAAAGTTTAATTTTTCTGAATTTAACTTCATTTAGCTAAAGTCTTTTTAGCCCTCTGTCGTAATTTCCTTTATAGAAAAAGTTTCTCTCGAGTGTGTAGAAGATGATCAATCAGGCACACACATTGTGTTTTAAGCTTTTAGAGGGAAATGCATCAAAGGCAGGATAGCCACTGCTCTGGGAGCTTTGGACTCCATTGTCCCTCATTGTAATGACTCTGAGCATCTCCAGTCTCAGGAGGCCCTGTGGCCTGGTGGGGACGTAACCCCACCTGAAATGCTGCAGGTGCCCTGGGCAGAGAAGGAGGGACAAGTGAGGAAGCATATGAGCTCAACAGGTCAAAGGTACAACCCCTGGAATTGGGCTGCATGGAGCTAATGTGCACCCTTCATATAAATCAGGGTATAGGCTGTTATCTTTGCTCATTGAGTAGCAAACACACATTTCCAATGTTAAAAATTGTGTATAGCAATGACAGTAACCAATTTGAAATACGTGTTTCCAACATGGCCTTCATGATAAAGAGCGTTGCCACAACTACTTGCAAAGTATGGGTCTTCCAGGCACGATGTACCTGGATCATCCATCATGATAGCAGCAAAAACCTAAAACACTTGGAAATCATCTTAGCAGGCAATGCACGGGGCATAATGAGGACAGCTGCCACACCATACAGGGGCTGGAAAACGAAGTTCGGAGATGGAAGTGGAGGGCCTGACACTACAGGCTTGTGTTTCCCAAATCAAGGCTGGGCTTCCAACATAAGATGTGTCTGTGAATCGTGCTGGAACACTGTGAAGGGTAGCTGGAAGAACAGAGGCGAGAATTGGCATTTTCAAAAAAGGATAACATCTAGTGCCATCTTCATATGTAGCTAGTGTGCTGCTCTTTGAAGGATAGACAAAAAGCAAGGATAGGAGTGGCCAAACCTCTAGGTCCTGTGATAAGTCAGCGGGTCGTATCTGAGACAGGAGGAGGAGGCATATGGCAATGGCATTGAGGTGGACCACTTGGAAATCGTGCTGGAAGGACTGACTAGCTAGTTGGGGTGCAATTCATTGACATTTTCAGCTCCTCATGTGTGAGGATGTTGCAGGGACATTAGAGGGTTCTCTTTCCAGACACCCAACTGTAAAAACCAGAACATGGATGGACTCTGCAGGATACAAAGTTGTCTCTCCCATCATGGAAAGAATGATAACGTAGAGAAATACAGATTGGCTGGAAGTGCTCCCTCCAGCGCACTTAGCCCGTTAGTGTCTAGCTGTTCTGCAGTTTGCGGGTGTCGATTTTGCCGAGTTTGCCGCGTGTGTGGGGATCAGGAGCTCTGGCCTCTCCCTGTGTGTTTCCAGGATGTGCTGTAGCGTTTCTGCATCTCCCTTCACTGTGCCCGCGCATGGTGTCAGGTCCTTAGGTCATTTCCGGCTCTGACAGCCTGATGTCAGGACCCATGGAAGTAGCGGATCACAGAGCCCTTGAGACATTAAGGGGACACATCACAGGGACACGAAGGCTTTGGCACATCCATCTTCTGGAGACAGGGGTGGTGCTTGCTTCTCCAGCCATGGGATACAAGGTGTGGTACGCAGGTGTCATGGGCAGGCAGCTGGGGGCCATGTCCAACCGCCCGGCCCAGCTGCCAGGGAGGTTAGAAATGAGCCCCAGGAAGGGCCGGCTCCCGTAGGCACTGTACTAATGTCACATTGAACGCGGGATGCGACCCGATTCCTTCATGTAAGCGTTTCTAAACTGGCCTCTCTAACTGTCTTTGACTTTAGTCATTAAAGAAGAAGCTAATCACAGTGAGATGGGAGAAGATCTGTGCAAGATAGGATCAGAGAGATCCCTCGTGCTGGACAGAATAGCAAGTAACGTCGCCAAACGTAAGAGCTCTATGCCTCAGAAATTTGTTGGTAAGAGTCAAACGTTTGCTGTCTCTTAAAAAAAAAAACTCAACTACGCGGGTGTCTTAGACTCAGATGGTCCTTAGTTGAGAGCAGGAGAGAGACACTATCTCATTTAAAAAAAAAAAAAAAAGAAAGAAAGCAAATATCAGCAGGCTTAGCACTTCTTAAATACTTTGGGTTTTTCTCGAATAGGCCTTCTGACACGCAAGGAGTCTTCCTCTCCTGGCAGCTTTTCCTAGAGTGGTCTTACAGCATCCTGGGTGCCCACGAGATCTGCCTGTGGACAGCCATGTGCCTCAGGAGGTGGCCGGGTTTGTGGGTGCAGGGCTGTGAACGTGGGCCCAGCGTGGCTGCGGGCTCCCCACATAGCCCGTTCACCTGCTGCCTGAGCAACCTCACTGAGCTGCAGATGCTCCCAGAGCTCATAATACTCCCCACCCAGGCTACCTTGAATGTGCCTGGGGAAGAGGGGGCGCAGCCACAATCACTGTTCTCACTGCAGGATCTTTACCTGTGCCAGGGGCTTTGAGGGACACTGGGAGGAGCAAGGTGGCCCTTTCCTGTAAGAGCTCGCTGTCCAGTATAGATGACAGGCAAACACAGGCCACCCTGTATGTGCAGGGAGACAGATAGCTATTTAGCTCGGTGTAAGAGTGGAGGTGCCCTGGGCTCAGGGCCCAACTGGAGGGGTTCAGCACACAGCCACATGTTAATGCTGTCACCAGGGTGACATTTCTGGACCTCTCTAAGCCTTAGTTCTGTTCTTATATGCCTCACAGGGCTTTGTGAATTAACATAAAAAAGACATGAAAACATTTAGAAACACTCAGTTTAAAGGTCAACTATTATCAGTAGGATAACATGGAAAGAGAATCCTGGAGGGGGAAGGGTCATGTCCAGGAAAGAAGACAGGGGAGAAGGGTCATGGTCAGGAAAGAGGACCATAGGGGAGGGTCGTGTCCAGGAGAGAGGACCGTGTGGGAGGGTCATGGTCAGGAAAGACAATGATTAGTAAAAGCTTCATGAAGCTGATAATAACTTTGATGGGGGAATAGGATTTCAGCACACTATTTGTGGAAGGAAAAGACAGGATTTTAAACAGACATAGAAGTACAGGGAAATGGTGGTGCTGATTGTAGGGGCTGGAGTGGGGGTGTGTTTCAGGCTGATTCATTGTAGCCTCAGGGAAGCAAGGAAAATAAAGTCGCAGTAAAGCTCTGGCCACAGAATCAATGGCCTTTGAACACCACCGTGAGAAATGTCTCCTTAACTCAGGAGGCAGGAAAAAGCCCTGGCCTCTTTTTGATGGGAGCCACACCATAGAAAACAATACTACAGGTGCCAGAAGGTGATCAGGAAAGAAGAGGGCCAGTGGTGGCAGGGAAGGAGGAGGGAACAGAGCAGAGAGGTCTGGTGATGGGCGTGGGGTCAGGGCAGGGACTGAGCTATGGAAGCCGTGACTCATGGTGGTTCTAGTAGAGGAGGATGCCATTTACAGAAATGATAAAGCCAGTTTCTGGAAATAGTTCTGGTTTTGATCTGCTCATCTTCAAGGGTTTTCTGGGGTAAAGGCCACATGGGAGCCTGGAAAATGTGTGTTGGGAGAGGATGGGTCTAGAATGAGGTTAATGGTTCATGAGGCCTGGGGTTCTAGAGGACACATGAGACAGCAGAAAGTGGAGAGGACGAAGGAGAGGCCAAGTTCTTGGGGCTGCAGCCTCCCTCTTGCACTTATGCCTCCATTTTGATCAGGTCTGAGAGGCTTGTCACAGGTTTTGGGTGGGAGAGTTGGGGGAAAGAAGGATTCAGTTTAAAACACTGCAAACCACTGGCTGGAGTTGCCCTATGGAGAGTCACCCACATAATGTGAGCTCTTAGGCTGTGAGAATGGGAGAGACCCTGCCTTTCCTGAGCAGAGGAGGAACAAGGTCCTGAGCACAGAATAGGCTGTTGTGATGGGATTTCAGGTCACACGGGGCTAGTGAGAACATGGTGCTCATAGGCAGTATGCAGTGGGTGGTGTGCAGCAGGCAGTGTGCACTGGGTGGTATGCAGTGGGCGGTGTGCAGTGGGTGGTGGCCATGGCGCAATGGGCAATGGGTAGCAGGCAGTGGGTGAGGCAGAGGGCAATTGCCAGGTAACCAGGAGGAGAGATGGAGCAAAGAGACCCACTAGCACCCAAGGATTGTCAGTGGTCACTGACCTGGGGAAGCTGGCACGACTTCTCCTTCAGGTTGGGAAATTGGAGAAGTCCTGCTGAGGACTTTGTCAATGAATCTTTGAGGTCCGTATTAGCTTTTGGAGGCTCCCGACCTGTCCTGAACCTGTCCCGCAGCCACTCGGGAGGGGGCCACAAGTTAGGCACTGTCTTCAGATTGAGGTGCTTCTGTGTTAAAAACAAAACAAAACAAAACAAAAACAAACAGATGCTCTAATGGAGCCAAGCCAAGGTTAGAAGAAGTCCCCTGGGAGAGAGGAGGCACAGGAGAAGTGTGATGGGAACAGCAGGACAAGGACAGCAGTGTGGAGATTGGAACAAAGGGCTCAGGAGTGTGTATTCTGTTGGGTGTTTTTCCAAGAATGTGGTGATTGATAAGTTATTTCTGTAATAATGCCTCTTCTATCCCCAAATGCCTATAGCTTGTCCTCACGTCAACGTGATGGGATTTTAGTCAACCACTCCTTTTAGTCAACCATTCTCCATCACTAAAATTTAAAAAGGAAGGAAAGGAGGGAAGGAGAGAGGGAAGAGATAGACCTCTTAGGTCCTTCTAAACTTCCAGATGTTGAGTGTATCCTTTATACAAATTCAGAAAGTGTGTAGGAGAGCAACTGGTATCCTACATTATCATATATGCGGGCCAGTGGTGATGTAGTTGAAAGAGTTCTTTCAAGAGACCTGGGTTTAGATCTAGCTCCAGCTCTGACTGGCTGGTGACCTTGAGCACATCACTGAATTCAGTGTCCCCATCTATGAAATGGGTGTGATGCCTCCTGCCCAGCATCCTTCCCAGCACCATTCTGAAGATCAGTAGGGACACTGGGTGTGCAACTGCTCTCAACTCAAGGAAGTACCTTAAGAATGTAAGAGGACATGATGTTTCTGTGGAATGTTGCCCACAATGGTCTATCATCTTACTTAATTGATATGTGACCTATGATTAAAATTTCTACATTGCATGTTGGCATGACTGTAAGTATTGATGCTGCCAGCAGCATTCCTCACCATTATATCGAAGATCCTGTTCTCTGAAATAATCAGATAGAGGCCAACAGGATCAATGAAGCCCCTCAGAAAGGGGATGACAATGTTACATCGCAACACTATTCATTGTCTTACTCTGCTTGGTGATTGTGGGGAGTAAGTGTTGTTTCTTGTTGTTGTTATTAGAGAGAGAGCAGGGGAGGGGGAGGGGCAGAGGGAGAGAAGATCTCAAGCAGACTCCACACTGAGCACAGAGCCCAATGCTGGGCTCCATCTCACAACCTGAGATCATGACCTGAGCCAAAATCAAGTCAGACTCTGTACCCACTGAGCTACCAATGCACCCTAAGAAAGCTTTTAATGGTTTTTAAGATTGTATTTATTTATTAGAGAGAGTGAGCGCACAAGCAGGGAGAGTGCAGAGGGAGAGGGAGAAGCAGACTCCTCACTGAGCAAGGAGCCTGGTGTAGAGCTTAATCCCAGGACCCTGAGATCATGACCTGAGCCAAACTGAGAAAGCTTTTTAAATACAGAAGAGGAGATAGGGGGAAATAATAGTGATTAATATTCCTGCTATCCATTCTAATTCTCTTGGTATGGTTTCTTTTTTCCAGAAGAAAAACACAACCTTTTCTCATTATTAGAATGATACATGGTTAATATAAAGAATTTTGGTGGAAAGATGAATGTTTTAAAATCACCCCCAAAAAGCCACATCCAGAAATTGCCAATATTGAAAGTAGCTGAGCATTATTCTGAATACCTTTCTATCCATATCATGTATGTGCAGGGCTAGGGTGATGAACAGGTGGGTTGGTGGGTGTGAAATGAATGCTTCTGTAAAGATTCTATCATATTACAGACGCTGTTTCAAAATGAAAGTATCCCTTCTATAGCTGTCTTAAATTTAAGAGGTGAACAAGAGCCAAATAAAACTGGAAATGTGGCTGATCTTCAAATATTTTCTCACAGAAAGATATTTTTAAACGATTAAGATTAGAAAGATATACTGAAAAAAAAAAAGAAAGATATACTGCTTTATGAAAAACATGAAGACCTTCAAATCAGTGTTTTAATCCATTTGTTTCCATTTAGACAGCATCTACTGACTCGTGGCTTTGGGAAATAAGGACACAATTTTATTCCCCTGTGTTCAGTGTATATTATTTTTATATCATCCTGCTTCCTAATATTCACATTTTATTCTGAAATCCGAATTTTCCCAGAGGCCTACCTACTTATTGTTGATTCAATATTTAAATAGAACCAAGGCTCAGATTCAGTCCTTTTACTGGTATTTCTATTTTTGATTAATCTCTTAATAACATTCAAGCACCTTCTCAAAATGAAGTTCTAGCTCCATGGTGGTTGTGTCCAAGGACATCTACTTGTCGCCTTTCTGTCTTAACACCATGGTGGCATTGCTTATTGAATGCTGTGTGTAGATATCTGAGGCCAATCTGATCATTTTTTTCTGAAAGGTGATTTCCATTTTTTCCTGAATGCTTGAAGGGTTCCTTCTGTAATCTTCAAGTGAATTAGCCTCACTAGGATATGTCTTAGTATTTTATATTCTGAATAAAAATTTCTTGCCACCTTAATCTGCAGAATCCTTTTCTCTATTTCTGAGAAATTCTCTTCCTCATAGAGACATTTTTTTGTTCCATCTGTTGTGATCTCTGTCGGGGGTACCAGTTGTCCTTATGTTAAATTATTTGTCTTCCATATCTGTTAGCATTTCCTTAAGTTAATTTTTTTGGTCTTTTTTACATTCATTCACACTTATCTTGTTTTTCCTCCTTGCAAACCATTCCATTTTTAGTAGCTTATATTCTATTACTTGCCACTTCCAAATCCATGGATTCATCCTGTAATAAAAGTGTTTTGGACCTCATTTTGTTTCCTGAGACCTGACATCTCCTTTTTTCATCTCATTCTATTGTTTTAGCATGCTATCTTTTAGTAATTTTTTTTTTATGGAGTCCATTTCACAAAATAATTAAGAGTTATCTCCTCTCTTCCTTGAGTTAAGCTCTTTTCCTAGGATGGACTTATTGGTCTGTTTTACTTCCTTTCCTCCCTCGTATCGCTAGAAAGTATTTTCACAGTAACCATGACATTTCTTTTCATCTTATTTTACTTGGGCTGATGTAGCTTGATTGACGTTCAACATTCTTCCCACTGTATGTGAGACATATTTTTTTTCCCTGTGAGAGCTATTGACTTTTCTAAATCCTGAAAGAATGCCAAGGATGGAAAGGAGAATTCAGGTGAGGCAAAGTGCAGTCTTTGTTGAAAACCTTTCTCGCTGCTCTCTCTCCCTCATTCTGAGATTTGGCTAGCTGCCCTAAGCCAGTTATCACTGCACCTAGTTGGAGAGGGCTTCCCAGCCCCATGGGAGGACATGACGAGCTTTGGTCCATTTCTCCTTATAGAGGACTTTACTCCTGTCTAAAGAGCCAACCTTGCCGCTCAGCTGTTCAATGCCACCTGGTTCTCTCTAGCAGAGGTTTTCACTGCTTTTTCATCCAAAGTGGAGGAAGACATTTATCTGAATTGGTTTCCTGTACATATGAGGATATTTGGGAGAATGCTGAGGATTTTGTTGCCTCATACTTAAGGCTTTTAAAAGTTGGGTCAAGAGTCACCCTTCACGGTATGACTCATGCCAGAATTGTCTTTTCTTAGCCCCTCTTTTTTTTTTTTTAACTATTCTGTTAGAATGCATTCTTTTGTTTAGTTGATTGCCAAAGTGAGTCGTGTGGGGTTTTATTTTTCTCATTTGTGGAGTATTAGGGAAGAGAAATTCTGTGGATGGTTTCAGTAGGTCACAGTAATCTGCAGTATATGGATGTTTTCCTACATCCATTTTAATGGTTGCTTGGGAAACCAGAGAACCACAATGAGGAGAAGCAGGATAATTAGGTGGGAAAGCATCATTTTTGATGGGGCTGTAAACACTTTGATATGTATCCAAATCAGCCTTAAAGTCTATGTCTCATCTTATCCCTACCAGGGTTTGGTAGGAGGGATGGACAGGGGCACAAACCTTCTCCTCTGGGGGTAGAGCAACAAGACACTTGGCACCTCAACACAGAAACAAGGAAAAGTGTGTGGCTTTAGTAATGCTATCGAATTTCTTCTTTTAACTTTTAATAGAGAGAAACACCACCTCTGTGTTCCCTACCACCCACCTCGTGGCAAGATTCCATCCATTCCGTTCAGTTTCTGCAGAGGGAGTGACTGGCCACTAGCAAAGGTTTCTTTTCTGTAATCTAAGGATCACACTGTTTCACTATCAGTGCATGTGCCCCTCCTGACCACCAATAGATTAGAATGAGTGCAGGCTGGGCCGTTTCATGATAAATCTCCTTTGCAAGCAAGGAATGAGGCCTAAAGATACTTTATAGTGTGGTGGGGCATATCCCTGGACAATTATCAGTGGTCAGCAATATTTTTCTAGAAGGGTTAGTTCATAAGTTTTGAACCACCAGGTAGTTTATCCTCTTGTTGCTAAGAATTAGTGGGAGACCTTGACGTCAGGTGTCAGTGTGGGCGGTGGTGGATCCTCCACTGCCATGACCCTCAGCAGCAGCCATTACCTGGACTCTTCATAGAGTCTCTTAGGTTCGCTTGCCGTTGCCCCTCCCAGCTGCTCTTCTGCTGGTTACCGAGAAGGGCACTTCCCTCAAACCCTTCAGGGGCTTCTCATTTTCTCCCTGGATAAAGCCCCTTCTTGGTCTAGCCCTATCGTCTGACAGGGTGGCAGCCCTGCCCAGCCCTGCATCTGGGCTCTGGCCCCGTCACCTTCACCCCATCCCTCCAAAGCTCTAGGCTCCTTCTCTTGCTTTTCCCTGGCTGCTCCCAGTGTGGGACACAAGTCCCACTCACGACAGAAGCTCATCTTAGGTCAGAAGCCCATATGACACAAGCCTTCTATTTTCTTCATAGAACTTCTCATCCTGGGAAGGGCTATTTGTACAGCCATATTTTAATGCCTGCATCCCCTGTTAGCTGTGTGCCACTAAGGGTGGGGGCCCTTTATACTAGCTCCCTGTCTGTCCCTCCTGTCTGGTCCAGGAGACACTCAGTGCTACATGAAGATGTGTTAGAGGAAGAAAAGAAACAGAGTAAGGGGTAAAATGTAAACAATTTGGGTGTGCCTCGGGTGCTTTGCCAGAGCTGCTCTCAGGGTTCACCATTCCCAGGGAGCAAGCTCACCTACAAACCCTGCTCTCAGACCAGAAGTTCCTTGAGGAGGAGGAGAAGCTGGCACACTGAGAGTCCTCAGCCATGGTTCCTTGAGCATCGTTCATGCTCAGGAATTTTTGGAAAGATCAGATGAATGGCACACCTTCTCCGCTAACGTTCCTTGGTTTGCCCCCAGCCTCCCTGCACATACCTCTGTAGTACATGGCTCTGGTGCCACCAGGGATGGAAAGGCCAGTGTAACGGGAAGCGGGAAGGGTGTGGACACTGCATCTGAGCATCTTTTTACTCTAAGAGCCCAAAGTCCACTTTTGTTAAATCTTATTATAGATCATATATTTTGATTAAATTTTATGCTGAGTATTGAAGTTAAGAACTTAAAATTCTATCATGTAATGCAATTTTATGTATGTATGTCTGTATTTATTTATTTGAGAGAGAGAGAGAGATTACAAGCAGGGTGGGAGAGGGAGAGGGAGTGAGAATCTCAGGCAGGCTCCACACACAGCATGGACCCTAGTGTGGAGCCCTATGTGGGGCTCAATCCCATGACCCTGAGCTCATGACCTGAGCCAAAATCAAGAGTCAGACGTTTAACACATGCACCCCTATGTAATGCTATTTTAAATAAGCATATCATGTACTATCGTGAATAATTACATACTTATTTAATTAAATACATTTATGAGAAATCAACATTACTGTAAATTGCTTAGAATGCTATATTGAAAATACATCATTTAATTATTAACCTTAAGTCCAGTATAGTAATGTTCGATTATACCATCCGTAGTAAAAGACACAGGTACTGGTGGAGTATCTAGTTGTAAGTTGTGCTGTTTATAGTGAGAGGCGCTGACTTTGGTTCACAGATTTGTTTGTCGGGTCCAATCTGTTGAAGTGCAGACTCTGGGAAGGTCCCTGTGCTCGGTGACCACAGGCGGAGATAGCTCGGCCTTCCCATTGGGAGGCGTGGCATGTGTGCCAGAGCACCGGGACAACCCCCTCGGTGCAGACTTCGGCTGTTGCCGTCATGCACGGAGGTAACCCGGCTTCACTGACTGTCACCTGCCTCCCACAGGGGACAAGTGCCTGTCGGACATGCCCTACGACAGCAGTGCCAGCTACGAGAAAGAGAATGAGATGATGCAGACCCACGTGATGGACCAAGCCATCAACAATGCCATCAGCTACCTGGGGGCCGAGTCCCTGCGCCCGCTGGTGCAGACGCCCCCGGGCAGCTCGGAGGTGGTCCCGGTCATCAGCCCCATGTACCAGCTGCACAAGCCCCATGCGGAGGGGCCCCCGCGGTCCAACCACTCGGCCCAGGACAGCGCCGTGGAGAACCTGCTTCTGCTCTCCAAGGCCAAGTCGGTGTCCTCCGAGCGGGAGGCGTCCCCGAGCAACAGCTGCCAAGACTCGACGGACACGGAGAGCAATAATGAGGAGCAGCGGAGCAGCCTCATCTACCTGACCAACCACATCAACCCCCACGCCCGCAACGGCCTGTCCATCAAGGAGGAGCACCCGGCCTACGACGTGCTGCGGGCGGCCTCCGAGAGCAACCAGGACGCCTTCCGGGTGATCGGCACGAGCGGGGAGCCCATGAAGGTTTACAAGTGCGAACACTGCAGGGTGCTCTTCCTGGACCACGTCATGTACACCATCCACATGGGCTGTCACGGCTTCCGTGATCCTTTCGAGTGCAACATGTGCGGCTACCACAGCCAGGACAGGTACGAGTTCTCGTCCCACATCACGCGGGGTGAGCACCGCTTCCACATGAGCTAAGCCCCGCTCTGCCCGTGGGTGCCGCCCGGAGAGAAGCACACGGGCCGGGGCCCCTCATCCCGCCAGCAGCCCGGACTGGACCAGAACGTTGTGCTTTGATCCCTAGGTGGTTTTTCATTTAGTTTTGTATTTTTAAGTCGGTTGGTTGGCTGGGGTTTGATTTGCTTTTGAAAAAGAGGAGTTTTTATTGTTAGATGCAGGGTTACATTTGGAGTACCCTCTCCCCCAAACGGCTATCTTACTAGATGTGCTCATAGACTGCTAGCCGAAAGCGCCCCCGCCTGTTGCTTCCTAGAAGTCCCATCCTTCAAAGAATTGCTCATTTTCAGAGAAAGTTTTGTAAAAACAGGCCAAAGCCTGGGAAGGAACGAGCTGGTCTCTGTGCTAAGTAAGCATCCACGCACTGATGTGGTTTCCAAGGCCCCAGAGGCAGTGAGCACAGCCCCGGGTCGGGTGCCGCGGGTGAGCAGACCTGGCGGGCGCCCCCAACACAGCAGGGCCGAGAAACCCAGGCCGCAGCCTCTGGCCGCAGGCATCTAGGTCTGCAAGGCCGCAGTTTTTAAAAGATATTGTTATAAGTCACAACCTGTACAAAAATACGCGGTTGGGACAAAGGCACAGGCGCTCACCCAGCAAAGGGAGTGGGGAGGTCGCTCAGCCTCCTACGGCCTGCTGGGAGGGGAAGGGCCCGGACGCCACAATCCGGGGGGCCAATCTGGAGCCCTCTGCCCTCTGCCCTCAGGCCCGTGCCTCTCGTGGCCCAGAGTCTAGCACTACATTTTTAACATCTATCCTGGAACGTGGACCTTCATTCCTTTGAACCCCTCAGAAACCAAGCTCTACTCCAGATTCCACGCTCCTTCCTTCCCCGGCTGGTTCCACCCACAGCCAGAAGCCGGTTTTCCCCTCCAGTCCCAGGCCAGACCCCATTTCCACGACATCATTGCTTGTTGACTGGTGAATTTCTCTTCCCGCCCTCCTTCTACATTATTCTTGTTTTAAAATCCCTAAAAGAAGGACGTAGGATGATCGTTCATTTTCAGAGCAAGGAGCTATGACAAGTGAAGCCCAGGAGATATGGCTAACCTGCCGAGAGCCTACCTGTTAGGAACTAAATGTTGAAAGAGTCTGACACCGGGGCACCTGGTGCCTCAGTGGTTGAGTGTCTGCCTTCAGCTCAGGTCGTGATCCCAGGTCCCGGGATCGAGTCCCACATCGGGCTCCCCGCAGGGAGCCTGCTTCTCACTCTGCCTGTGTCTCTGCCTCTCTCTGTGTGTCGCTCATGAATAAATAAATAAAATCTGCAAAAAAAAAAAAAAAAAAAAAAAAAAAAGAAAAAAAAGTCTGAAACTCTCCTGGAAGGACAGAGCTGCCCCCATGTGCCCACCTAGAGCATCCTTTCTCTCTGGGAGCCTGGAACGTGCAGAGCGACCGTGTACCCTGCAGGCAAGGTCAGATAAGAAAGAGAAAAAGGCGGGTGCCGGGGGTAGAACTTTCCTCAGCCATGCCATCGGGAGCCCCGCCAAGGTGTTTGGTGTCTCCAGCCCCCACCTGGGAGGGGTAGACCTCAGGGTTCATCCCACTATTAAACGTAATAATGCCATCCACCCAGGCAGGTAAGAGCATACAATTTCAAATGTTTACATGTCTTTGCCAAAACTGAACCAAGGTGAACGTAAAAACAAACAAAAACCCAGAAGAAAAAGTGCCCATGAGTACCCCCGCACCTACTCTAAATCTGGGTTTCTTGGTCACGGTGCTCTTGACCTTTGGGGCTGGATATTCCTCTGGGGTGAGGGATTCCCTTGTGCACTGCAGGAGATGTAGCATCATCCCTGGTCCCGGCCCAGTAGACGCCAGTAGCACCTTCATTCGGCGCCTAAAAATCTTTCCAGATGTCACCAAACGTCCCCACGGAGCAAATCATCCCAAGTCAAGAACCGCTGCTCGACATCTGAACCAGGTGGAAGGCCCGGGAAGCCTTCCAGAGGAAAGAAGCCCTGGAAGGTTGTCCCCGCCAGGAGTCCCGCCCTGACCCCTGGTGCCTCCGTGTCCACCGCAAGTCCTATAAATGAATGGGTCCCTTTCATTCTCCAGAAGCAACTCTTTCCACGTGCGAGCGAGTTGCGTTGCAAGGGTAGAGTCCACACCTGCCGTTCTTGAGCGGCGGGTTCTTTTGCTCACGGAACCGTGTGGAGCATTGAAGCTGCAAACGAACCAGATCATGGTGTGTGGGACCCTGGCACGTGGATGGTGGAGTCGAGTGGAGACCCCTGCGGACCCTGAGGACCCCTGGGCTGTGCAGCCGGTCACACAGGAGGCCACGGTCCATCCGTCCATCCGTGGGATCGCGCCCGCAGCCGGGCCCCTCGATGTCCCGTGGGCCGGCACCTGCACCCACCTGCCCTCGGCCGTGCACCTCACAGAGCTGGTTGGTTGAAAGGAGCCGCCCCGAGGCTTCACGCGAAGCCTGCCCACAACTGTAAATAGCAGCCACGGACGGTCTTCCCGAACACGCTGCCCCCATGGCCTTTGCGACCATCTATGTACTCGCCTTTCCTTGTGGTTTTATATTGTAGTGTCCAATTTGCTTTGAGATGACTGTGTAAGGCAGGGCCCCACGGAAAGGCAAGGAGTGCTTACATTCCGTCCGAAGGGAGTCCCGTTCTGGACCGAAAGCTGTTGACGTTTGTCCCCTAGCCGGTTAAAGCGCGCGTCCGCGTGACCTCACCCTCTTCGTACTGCGGTCTGTGCGGTGGTCCGAGAACGTGTGTCTTGGGAGCCGCTGCGCCCAGGCGTCGTGAACTCGAATTTAAAACGAACACCAGAGACTGGAGGGCTGCGAGGAGCGGGGGCACGTGTCCACCACGACAAGAAATCGGTGGCCCTCCGCCCCTGCGGGGCCGTCCCGGAGCATCCCCCGACGCAAGGCCCGCGCACCTGCCCCTCACCCAGGTCTCCTCTGCGACGTGCCCCCGAGAGCACGGTCTGTCCTACTGGAAGAGTCGCTCAGCAGACGCGCGCCACCATTCACTCACTCCCTTGTCGCCAAAGGGCTGACCCAGCAGCACCAGTCAGCTCGGAGACCAGCACGTTCCACTTCCAGTTGAGAATCCACCAGGTAAAGAAATCTCAGAATCGTCGTTGCAAAAGGAAGCTACTGTTAACGGAGATGTGAGTTTGTTTGTTTGTTTGTTTTGGGGGGGGCGGGGGATTTCTTTTTATTTTTGTGGGGTTTTTTTTCTTGCATTGCTTTGAGGACCATGTAGCCCTTATAATGTCGTGTTCCGACCGAAACGGAAGCGGGGATCAGATGGACTTGCATAGACAAATCATGAAGCAAATGTGTTTCTCTGTAGCTGCCTGCACTTCTGGAGTTTCAGCAATAAGGAAGGTCAGCTCTACTTCAACTCCAGATAGCTTTCATTCAGTCCAGTGTCCTGTTTTTGTTTTCGTTTTTAATTTTAAAATGAACCAAAATCAGATCTATTTAAGATGTACAGCCGTGAGAAGAAAGAAGCACATCCACCTGTCGGTATGGTCTATGGTCGCATTCACTGTGAACAGATGTAACCAGAGATTAATATGCAATATTGTTTCAAATACTTTCTAATACACTTTTTTACAATGTTGTCTGTGGGGATTGTCAAGGTACAATTTGCTCGTATCTGGTGCAGCTTTAGGTCTTTGTCTGCCATTCTGGAAAATACGTGTACAGGATTGTAAATGAGAAAACGCACTTGTATTTCCCATCCGCCTCTCTGATGATGTTAAATTATTTCTGTTTAGCTGTGAACGAGGGGGGTACCCCTGGAGGAATAGAGGATCCTTTTGTACACATCTTGAACTGCTTCTTCTGTAGAGATAGAACAAATAAATGCAACAAATCCTTTGTCCCATCCTGTGACGTCCGGGCTCCTGTGGCGCCGCCACCTGCTGCAGACCGCTCCTGGCCAGCGGAGGTGGGTGGGCCTCGGGGAGACCAAGCCCTCACAAGCATCCAGCATCGGATGAGCTTGCTGCACGCCGGAGCCCCCTGAGCACAGCGGCGCCGGGCTTGGGCTGCTGAGTCTCGGCCTTCGGCTTCAGAATGTGGATTTGAGGCAGGTGGAGGTGGGGGGCGACCATCAGTGCGCCCCACGCTCTCCAGCACCCGCTGCCTAAGTCCACGGTCGTGGGGGCACAGGAGGCAGTGGCTGACCACAGCAGCTGCTGTCGCGGTCCTGGTCCTGCAGAGCTGATGCTGAGGCCACGGCCGGGCGGCGCCGGGAGGCTCACCTGCCCCGTGGAGGGAGAGCCAGGCAGCGCGGGCTCCGCGCCTCGCAGGGCCGAGGGGGGTAACTAGGCCGCGGGTAGGACGTCCCATCTGCACAAGGTGAGGCTCTGCTGAAACACAGAGGCCGGGCACTTCCCATCAGGCCCTGTCACCTGTTCCCCAGGGACACTCTCAAGGGCAGCCCTTGACCTGCAGCATCTCCTGGGGGAGCGTCCGGCCTCCGTAGCTGAGCAAACTGGGAGCGTGTTGCCCGCACTGAAGGGACGGGGCACCCGGGAGAGTGGGCTCCGCCGCCTGACCCCGGGCCCGCACGGCTGGGCGAGCGCAGCCCCCGACCGCAAGGCTGTCTGCCCCTACCCGGGAGAAGTGCGCCCAGCCTCGGGGCAGGGGGGCCCTGGGAGGGACCAGTGGGCTGGGGAGCGAGGAGCGTGTCTGCGTGAGCCTTGCACGCATGTCCTCATGCGCCCCGTAGGTAGAACTGGGAGGAATCCGGAGGGAAAGCGTCGCTGGCACGAATCCCTCGCAGGCCTCCCTGCTCTCGGTGGCACACGCTGGAGGCTCATCCTGGAGCCCCAGAGGCGGCCAGTGGGTGAGGGCCAGCTTCCAAATCGCAACTCCAGGAGCCCATGGTGGGATGAGAGACTCCACGTCGGGGTTCATCACAGGAATGATTATTCTCAGCACATCTTCTGACACGGAACCTTTGGGGTCCACGTGCCTTCCCCAGTCCCTGCGCGCTGTGACTCAGTGGTGCATCCACTCCATGGGCTCAAAGGGGGCGTTCCACCCTGGGGAGGCTGACCCGGAGGGGGTGCCCCCTTTGTGGGATGGCAGTGAGGGTGCCTGGTGGCTTCCGGGAGGACGGCACCAGATTCCAGGAGGGATGCAGCAAGATGCGGGGAGCCCGTAGCAGGTGCAGAGGACCCAGAAGAGGCTGACTGTCCCCAGCCACCTGGGCACCGCCTGGGCACCCCCACCCTCCCCAGGGCTGCTCCTGAGTTTTCCTGCGTGCATTTGATCATTCCCGCCGAACCGCTGCTCTTGGGCACTTCACTTCTGTTCCTGATGAGTGCCATAGATTTAGAAATCACACTAACATAGATGATAGATGATAGATAGATAGATAGATAGATAGATAGATAGATGATAGAATATATCTGTATATAAATAAATCTATATATATATGTTTTATATAATATAAAGATTTTATTTATTTGAGAGAGAGCGTGAACAGGGGAGCAGGGACAATGCGGGACTCGGTCCCAGGACCCCAGGATCATGACCTGAGTAGAAAGTAGATGCTTAACTAACCGAGTCACCCAGGCGCCCCTGAAAGTCACACTATATTTTAAATGTTAGTGTGAAATTGGGGGAGCTAAAGATCAGGATTGCAGGTGCAGAGACCAAAGAGCCCCAATCCCGTTGCCAATCAATTAGTCATATTTTCAGTCAAAACCAAAAGCCTTGGAGGCTCTGTGACTCCCTGGTGAAAGCGTGCACAGTCATCGGAACCCACGCATTTCTCCAGGAACAGGATCCCTTTGGCAGTTTCTAAAAGTCCCGTGCTCTCCTTGCACGGCTCCTCAACCCCCAGCACAGAGCAAAGCGCTAGAGGAATCCTGAGGAATCCTGGGAACCTGGCGACTGGTCCAGGCCTGGCGGGGAGGGTGGGGTGCCTTCCGCTGCAGGCCGGGTCTGCTCACTGTGTTTGGGTTTGCTCTGCCCCAGATCTGCAGCCACAGGAGCCCCTCCCTAACTCCCCTTCCCCTGGGGAACCCCAAGCATCACTGCTCTCGGGGCTCCATGGGGGTGGCACATGCCTTCCCCCAAACACCACCCCATCCAGCCCTCTCACAGGAGCAAACGGAGCCCCTTGGCTCAGTCATGGCTCACAGCCAGGCTCCTGTCCTCCCTCTGGCCTCTCCTGCCCTGAATCCAAATCCCCAGTCCCCGCCTGCTCCAGGACGCTGGTGCCAATGCTTCCAAACCCTGGTTTTCTGAATGCAGCTCCCAATCAGCTGGGTGGTCGTTAAAAGTGCAGCTTCTGGAGGCCCGCGCCTGACCATCCTGGAGCTGGAGGGCTGCATGGAGCCCACCCAGCAGGCCTGGGACCCGCGAAGCCGTGTCCTCATCCTGTTTCTCCCCACACAGTTTACAGATTAACCTTCTTCCTCTGCCCAAACCTTTTTTCCTTTTTTTTTTCTTTATTTTTTTTTTTTTTTTTGAGGGAGGAAGAACAATCAATGACTCTCTCTTCCCCCTCTTGAGTCTGAAACAACTGAGAGACAAGGGGATCAGAGAATGGAAAACCAAAATAAATTGCTACGTTACCCATAAAGCCTAGATTGGAGGACACAGCCTAGTGAGCGGCCACCGCAGGCTCGCCAGCCCCTTGGCCTGCAGCAGAGCAGCGTGCTCCCTGGATGCAGGCAGCACCTCCGTCCGCACACCCCCAGAAACACTGAGCCCCAGCGGGGACACGGGATGGGCCACCCAGCAGGCCGCACACCGCAGCAGAGCTAAAGGAAACGTGCTCAGCTCCTGCCTCCAGGAGACTGTGAAGAGGTGACCATGCAGGCGACAGGGAGCCCCTCGAGCTTGGAGGGGAGATGCAGTGGGAGGCAGGGAGGACCCAGCAGGGGGTCAAGCTGCTGACCTTGGGGGGGAATCCAGCGGAGATGGAAGCAAAGAGGTGAGGCCTTGGGTTCTTGCCACTAGAAGGAGATTTCCATGAACAGGGTGGTTTGGGATTTTTTTTTTAAAGATTTATTTATTTGGGATCCCTGGGTGGCGCAGCGGTTTGGCGCCTGCCTTTGGCCCGGGGCACGATCCTGGAGACCCGGGATCGAATCCCACGTCGGGCTCCCGGTGCATGGAGCCTGCTTCTCCCTCTGCCTGTGTCTCTGCCTCTCTGTCTCTCTCTGTGTGACTATCATGAATAAATAAATAAAATCTTAAAAAAAAAAAATAAAGATTTATTTATTTATTTGAGAAAGGGGGGTGGGCGGAGGGAGAGGGAGAGTCCTGGAGCAGACTCCCTACTGAGCAGAGAGCCTGATGTGGGGCTGGACCCAGAGAGCCTGACGTGGGGCTGGACTCAGGTCATGACCTGAGCTGAAATCAAGAGTCAGGGGATTAACCAACTGAGTCCCCCAGGGCCCCTGGGATTTCTTTTTTTTTTTTTTTAAGATTTTATTTATTTATTCATGAGAGACACAGACACAGAGAGAGAGGCAGAGACCCAGACAGAGGGAGAAGCAGGCTCCATGCGGGGAGGCCGACTTGGAACTCGATCCTGGGACCCCGGGGTCACGCCCTGGGCCGAAGGCAGATGCTCAACCGCTGAGCCCCCCGGGATCCCTTTTTTTTTTAATGTACTAACTGCCACATCCTCGGTGTCAACAGGACATGGACCGCCCTCAGTGCCTGCCCTGGCCTGAGTCTTTGTGTTCCCTCTAAGCCATGCTTGGAAATCCCAGCAGCCTTCAGGAGTGGGACCAGTGCCTCCCGAAAGGGGCCCCAAAGAGATCCTTGTCCTCGAGGATCCAGGGCAAAGCCATGACCCCAAAAGAGGGTCCTCAGGCCGAGCCTGGCCTCACATGTGCAGCTTCCAGAACCGTGGGAAGTGGTGCCCGGTGAGTGCGGCAGTGGCCACGGCCATGGCAGCCAGGGTGGGACCATCTCCTGGGGCTCCCGGCCATTGCCCCTAGAGGCACTAATGGTCTCAGAGCCCAGACGAGCCATTGGACCACAGAGCCCAGAGAGGCCAGAGAGGTTGGGGTGCACTGAAGCCAACGGGCGGCAGGAACAGGTGAGCAGGTTTGAGCTCTGCACGGCCCCAGCATGCGATGGCCGACTCTAAGGA
Organism: Canis lupus dingo; assembly: GCF_003254725.2. Taxonomy (NCBI): domain Eukaryota; kingdom Metazoa; phylum Chordata; class Mammalia; order Carnivora; family Canidae; genus Canis; species Canis lupus. The sequence continues at coordinate 1,759,334 of NC_064260.1, forward strand.
AAGTGACAGGTGAGCCACCTGTCTGGGGAGCGGGGGGCAGGGGTGGGTGATGAGAGCCGGGCCCCAAGAGGCAAGTCAGCTGTGAGCGGCACCCGGACCTTCTCTGTGCAGAGGCCAGGCCACCACCAGGTCCGGGCAGCGGCGACAACAGGCTGGAGGAAAAGCCGCAGGCTGGGGGTCCGGGCACTCCCGGGGACCCTGGAGGAGCCCCTAACCCGGGGCCGGGCGCCTCAGCTTGGACCCGCCACTTGCGAGGTGCCGGGGTCTGGGCAGCGCTTCCCTTGGGGGCAGGCTCAGACCTCGTGGGACGTCCCCTCGCTCTGTTCGCCCCTCGGCCAGGCCGAGGTCAGCGGCGAGGCGGACACCGTGCCTGGGCCCCTGGCTGCCGTCCCCCCGCCCCGGCAGCAGCTGGGCTGCGGCCACCCGGTGAGTCGGCACCACGGGAAGCAGATGCAGCCCCCGAGGTCCCTGTGCACAACTGGGAACCAGCCGGTTGGGGAGGAAATTTGCATAACAGGGATAATTTGGTACCAAAACTGTCCCCTCAAGTGAACTGCATGGATCTCGGTACAGCTAACAAATTTCACTTCTTCTTTCCCATGTTTTGTCAAACCAACTAGATGTGACATTGAGCGTGTGAATTGTCCCGAGATGTCCTGTCTGTCCCTTCAGGGGTCAGCCCCAGGCCTCCCTGCCGCACTGCCCGTCCCTGGGCCGCCCGCGCGAGGGGCCTCTCCCTGGGTGCCCTGGGCTCACGCACTCAGGCCCACGCCCAGCAGGAGGGGCCCAGGCACTCCAGAAGCCTGCTGGCCCCGACCCTGCGGTGGCATCACCTCCGGGGCATCTCAGCCCGCCCGGCACCTGTGGCAGCTTCCTCATCACATCTCCCTCCCTCTTCCTGTGGGTGAGGGCGGGCCGGGCCCCACAGCAAGGAGGGTCTGTGGTTTGGGGGCCCTCATCTGATTCCCCTTTCAGGGCCTCCTCCCTCTGGGCCCTGCCCCTCACAAGGCCTGCCGTGGCCACCCCTGCCCACACCCAGGTCCCATCCCTGAAAACATCAGGATGCCTCTTCAGAACCGAGGGTTGCCAGCCAGTGGGAAGCCGGCTGCACGTTTATATGCAGTGTGAGTTCAGGGAGGTCTGCTGCCCTGAGAGGTCATGGAAGCTGGTCTAGGCTGCAAGTCCACTCCCTCCGGGAAGGCTTCTAGCTTTGCCATCACCTGACTCCATATGGTCCCTGCAGCGTCATCACTGCTGGATGAGTCATGTGACAAGGCTGAGCTCACTGTACCGAGCTGGGTTTTGGAACTTTCTCAAGACCAGATCTCTGGGTTCCTGGAATCCGTGGGGGCTTTCATGGTACGGTGGGTCAAGTGCCCACCTCCTCCATTAGACTGAGCTTCTGGAGGGCAGAAGTCTCGCCTCCATCATCCCCAGACTCCCCACAGCAAAGTCAGACACTCCCAGCTCCAGGAATGGTGTGTGCCTTGTGGAATAGACCTTCAGTTCTGCTCCCTGGGCTCCCTAAGGTCTTATCTTGCCTGAGGTGATGACCTAGACTACCCCACAACTCTTCCTTCCGAAGCCTCCTCCCATCTCTCCACTTGCCTCAGGGCCAGCATCACTCTCCTTGGAGACAGGCATGAGGCAATGGGACCCAGGCCCCAGGCTCCCTGGCTCCCTGAGGCTCTCCAGGAGGGTCCCGTCTGCATTCTGGCATTTGGGCCCTTGCAGGGGTGGGAGGTCCCATCCAGGGGACAAGCTGAGCGGTCCTGAGGGGAAGCTGCTGTATGGAGTAAGAAGACAGAAAGGCAGGCCGGCTGGGGTCCCCGGACCAAGTGCATCTCAGTAAAATCTGGAGAGGCAGAGAGGAGAAGAAGCAGAGTCATGCAAAATATCCAGTTAAAACCAGAGAAGGCAGAAAGAGTGGAAGACAAAAGGGAAGAGAAAAGGAGCCGAGGAGGGGAAGGGAGGGGAAGAGTGGAGGAGAGAGAAAAGAAGAAAGAAAGAAAGAAAGAAAGAAGAAAGAAAGAAAGAAGAAAGAAGAAAGAAAGAAGAAAGAAAGAAAGAAAGAGAGAAAGAAAGAAAGAAAGAAAGAAGAAAGATAGAAAGAAAAAGGAAGGAAGGAAGGAAGGAAGGAAGGAAGGAAGGAAGGAAGGAAGGAAGGAAGGAAGGAAGGAAGACCACCCAATATATGGGAAGCAGTAGGAGAGTAGTAGACACGAATCCAATTTTATCAGTATTTAAGCACCATTGGTCTAAATGCCCCAGTTAAAGGGGGTACCTGGTGGCTCAGTCAGTTAGGTGTCTGACTCTTGATTTTGGCTCAGATCATGATCTCAGGGTTATGGGATCAAGCCCTGCATCAGGCTCTGAGCTCAACAGGGAGTCTACTTGAGATTCTCCTTCTCCCTCTGCCCTTCCCCCTACTTGTGAACTCTCTGGCTCTCTCAATAAATAAATAAATAAATTAATTAATTAAATCTTAAAAAAATCATAAACGCACCAATTAAAGCACAGAGGTTGTCAGAGTGGATCTGCAAACAAGCCCCAGCTGTATGATGTCCACAAGAAAGCCCCATCAAATATAAAGATACATAAGCTAAAAGGAAAGGTGTGGAGAGGACTCCAGGTTAGCACTAATCCAAAGAAAGCAGGAGTGGCTATATTAAAACTTCAGACAGAACTGAGTTCAGAGCCAGGGCAGTTGTCAGGGACAAAGAGGGGCCTTGCCTAATGATAGAGTCCATCCTCCAAGAAGAGGTAGCCGCGCCTGAATGTGTATGTACGTGTCTAACAACAGCATCAAAATACGTGAGGCTCAACGCATAGAAATGCAAGAGGGAAGAGATGAACCCAGAGCTGCACTCGAAGGCCCAGAACCAGGCAGATCCAGCAGGCAGAAAATTGGCAAGGACACTGGGGAGTGGCAAGACAGAAGGGGTCACTGGGGTGAAGAAAGGCGGAGAGAAAATCTAAGGCAAAGGGACAGCATGAGTCCAGGTGCAGAGGCTCGAACCCGGGAGGTGGTGTTTGAGGAAGTCCGTGGCCCAGAGTTTGGCTGGAGTGTCCCGGGACAGCTTTCGGGGCCTGCGGCCTTTGGCCAGCCCCCTGCGGGGTGGCGAAGCAGGAGGAGGGGAGTCAACTTCTGCCCCCGAAGGACCCTCTCAGCACCCACGCTAAGCAGGGGCCTGGAGAGGGGTGGGAAATGAGCCCCGTCCTGGTCCTGGAGATGCCAGGCTGCTCGGGAGGAAGGGCAGAGATGGGTGTGAGCATCAGTTTCAGGTAGTGAAACCAAGGCCAGGGAAGCAGAGTGACTTTTTCAAGGTCACAGAGAGTCACCCCTGAGCCCTACTTCCTACCGCCCATTATGCATAATTCAAAAGGAAGAATGGGACAGAGCAGTTGGGGAAAAGCCACACACTCCTGCCCCTTCCCAGAGCGCCACGCTTCACGTAGCATTTGAAAGTCCCCAGGAATGGAGTATAGTTTCTTTAATCCGGATTCCCACAAATGGACTGAACTCTCCTAAATCCCCACCACCCCATTTTTTTTTGTCAGTGTGTGCACAGCTCTGGGAAGGCCTGGCAACAACACCCAGCGGGTCCCTGCTCAAGGACCAGCACCCCCACCCCTGGCCGCGCCCCAGTGGTCTAGACCACTGCCCAGCAAGGCTATTCCTGCAACACCACGCCCTGTGCTGGGGGCCCCGTGTGCTTCCCCTGTGCTCCCATCACCCTGCCGGGTGGCCCTTAGCATCCTGGGCAGTGGATGGAGACATACGTGTGGCTCTGTGCCTTGGGGAAGCCATGGTGAGAACATAGGCCCCCGGCCCCAGAGGGTGTGCCCTGGGCCCCCCATGGAACAGATGGGTGTCCGTGCCATAGAAGGGTGGTCCTATGGGCTGTCCCCTGCCTTCTGGAAGTCAGTCTTCCCATGAAAATGGAATTGTTTGGGGGACAGGTCTCCGCTGCCAGCAGGGGTGTAGCAGGGGCATTTCAGAGTTGAGATTGGGGTGTCTCATTCCCTTTATGGCAGGGGAAAAAAGAGGCAGGACACGCCTCCTCAGCCTATGCTTCCACTGGATGTGGAGACATAGCACCTGATGTGGGGCCTGGATGGTTCAGAACAGATTGAGGTCCTGCGCATCTGTGTCAACATTTGGAAAGAAGTGGTGCACCATTTCCATATTTCCTTTTTATTTTGGGCCTTGGTGAAAAACACCATCAGACCAGCCGTAAAACACAGCGGGGAGAGGCAGTTAGAGAAGGAAAGAAATGCGCTGAGTTGGTATTGGACACCAGACATGGTGCCCTTGTGATCCTTGCAAGGTCCCATCACACCTACCAACAGGAGGGCCAGACAGGAGGGGTCATTTCCCCCAAGTCACACAGCATTCACGGACCCCGGATCCCCAGGATGACACAATTGATCATAACAAAGCAAAAGCAATACCCCGACATGGAGGTAATACAACTTCTTAATAATCTGTCTACTGCGTTATGGGGCACTTAAGGGAAGAGGAAAGATACCAGTTACGCTAATAAATTATTTTTTATTTTCCAAGAAGTTTCCCACGACTGGTTGCTGTTAGGTATTATTCACATTTTTCACATTTTTCAGTACCCAGACTTTTCAGTTCAGACTCAGTCGTATCTTGTATCCCTCGCTGTACAATTTATCTTCTGTGGCAAGAACTTTAATTTTTTTTAAGATTTTATTTATTTATTCATGAGAGACACACACAGAGAGAGAGGCAGAGACTCAGGCAGAGGGAGAAGCAGGCTCCATGCAGGGAGCCCGATGTGGGACCCGATCCTGGGTTCCCAGGATCACGCCCTGGGCGGAAGGCGGCGCTAAACCGCTGAGCCACCAGGGCTGCCCAAGAACTTTTAAGATCTGCCCTCTTCCAAACTCTCAGCTGTGAGATACAATGTTGTTAACTATGGTCTCCATGCCGCACACGACACTGACACCCCGACACCCAACACCCGTGTGACTGACTTACTTTATAACTGGAAGTTTGTATCTTTTGATCCCCTTCGCCCATTTTTCCCATGCCACGCCCCCACCTCTGGCAACCAGCGATTATGAGGAAGAGCCCTCGAAATTGTTTCACTCGGGTGATGTAAATCTTGCTTACAACACTTTAGGTTTGGAGTTTGGGGTGGAGGGCAGGCAGACAGAACAGTCTTGGGGAAAAAACACGATAAAGAAACTTGAAAATTCACATCCATGGGGTGTGCCTGAGTTTGAATGATGGGATGAAGACATGAGTTGAGAAAGACTAATGATTCATGAAGAATCAAAAGTAGTAGAAAGCTGAGTGGGGAAAAAAAACTCTGCACAGAAAGAAAGAAAAAAGTGTAGCCTTCCATTTGGCGCTGCAATCCAATGGGGAGGAAACCACCAGGCCGGAGCCCACCGGCCCCCAGCGCGTCCCCCGGGGGCTTGATGCCAGGCCTTCCTCACAAAGGATGAAAGTAGCCATCCCACTGGGTGGCCGGACACGGCTCCCCCCGCAGGCCCAGAGACCCCAGCACTGAGTGAAGAGTTTGGTGGGTCAGACCCATAGGGCAAGGAATACGGTGGGGGTGATGGGGACAAGCAAGGCTGGAGCAAAGATACCATTACGTCATATCCTAGAGATCCCGTGCAGGGGAGTCCTGGACCTCGTCCGCCTGGGCCTCCAGCTGCTGGGAGCCCCACCTGTCAACACACCACGGTGACCGGGGCTGGGGCTCACGTACAGAATCAGGAGAAGCAACCAAAAAAGAGAGCCGTTCCTCACCGTGAGGGTGACCTGATCACTGGCAGGTTCTCTGCGTGCACGCGCACCCCCGTTTAGGCAGCGTCGAGAGTGGGACACAGAGTAGAGGACAAGTCATGTCTCTCAGAAGCAAAGAGCAAATCTGATTTCTCAACCATTTGCGTGGAGGAAAAGCTTCCCTGTCCCCACCTGTGGCCTGGGGGTGCCCGGAGCCTACAGCCCAGCCCCCCACCCAGTACGAGTCCCCAAACGGGGCTTCTGCACAGAGCATTGCTGCTCTGTACCCCAGCCACAGGGCACACGTGCTACTGAAATGTAAAGTCATTGAAATGTAAAGAAATAGCAAATTCAGAGGCACCAGCCACATTCCAGGTGCTCAGTAGGCTACACGTGGCACGGCCACCGTGCGGGACAGAGCAGCTCCTGGAGCTCCGATGCGCCCCCCGTGCCAGCCTGGCTCCGGGTCCCAGCACCCGGCCGGCAGAGGCGGTGCCCGGGGAACACTGATGCCCTCCCCAAGTAGACCACGAGCTCCCGTCTTGTTCCTCAGAAGCCTGCCTGGGGCACCAATCCTGAAGGCTGCCTTCAATATTCAAATTATGCAGCAACTCTCACTTCCTCTTTGGAGACCAGGTTTCACTCTGCCAGCGGGGAGGTGACATTTGCCTGAGGACATGTGCTTTGTCAAAAGCAGGCTCACTGGCGTTGGCTAAGTGGGGCCTGCTTTTGCCCCCAGTGCCTTGGAACCTGGGGACCTGCCTGCCTTCCACCCCGTCCCCTGGGCTACGTCTGGGCCCTGGCTGGCTGCTTCGGTGACCTCCAGTCCCCTCCCTGGAGCAGCGGGCTGCAAAACAGAAACTGAGGAGCAGTGGCGGGAGGGTGGGATTTCCAGCAAAATAGGGAAGGGCTCGTTAGACCCTGCTGGTACATTCTTGCAGGATCACTCTCCTCCCAGGAGAAAAAGAGGAAAAGAAGGCAAATCACTTTCCTCTTGCTTCTGCTTCTCCTAAATAAACTGCTTGCCTAATTTCCTTTGCACTTAGAGAAATGTTCCTTGTGAAAGTGGCTGTTTCCACACATTCACACAGCAAGGCTCTGGGAGGCATTTGCATTTCGGGGCCCTCCCCTCTCCAGGTTCCCCCTGTCTCTGATATTCTAATCCTCCTTGCTCCTTGCATCTGGGGTTGAAGACAAATGCCAGCTCAGGCCATCTCCTTCCTCCTTCGGCGGAGTGTGCTGGTCTCCGCTAGACCCCGCAGCTGGGGCGCAGCTCTGGAAGGTTCCATCCACCTGACGTCAGGCTTCTCTGCTCCCTGGCTGCAAAACCCGGAGCCGTGTATGCAGAGAGTCGCACAGTCAGGGCCACAGAAGGAAGTCAAGGCCGTTCCGAATCCCAGCCTCTGCGTGCACAGGGCTGGAGTGGGACCTGCTGGCTAAGAACTGTCAGACCACCTCATCTTCAGACCTGAGTTTTAAAACGCTCGCTCTAAGAGGAAGGGTTCGGTGAGATCCTGTATGTGAACCAAGTACTCGCACAGGGTTTTACAGGGAATCGGCCAATTTGAGTGTGCCCGTCGCTGTGCTGAGGACGTGAAAATAGGGATTTCACAGGTCACAGAAATTCCGAAAGCACGCTGCTGAAAAGAAGCTGGCGGCTCGCCTCCCCGGGCCCCACCATTCATCATGTCTGGTTGGCCCGGGAAAGGACAGCTCACTTGGAAGGGCTTTAGCCACTTCCAACCTACATAGAAACAAGCACCCCCGAAGGTTCTGCTGAAAATTCCTTAGTGATAAATACGAGCCAGAGCATGTTGAAAGTTCAATTAATGAAGCATTTTTTAAAAATTTATTTATTCATGAGAGACACACAGAGAGAGGCAGAGACACAGGCAGAGGGAGAAGCAGGCTCCATGCAGGGAGCCCGATGAGGGACTCGATCCTGGGACCCCAGGATCACACCCTGGGCTGCAGGCGGTGCTAAACCACTGGGCCCCCCGGGCTGCCCCTGAAGCATTTTTTTTAAAAGTAAGTGCAGCACATTAAAGAAGACAGAAGTGAAGAAACCCCAAATCTGAGGTTTTAGCACATTAACTCACAGAGCATTTTCTAACATCTGAGTTGGAATTCCTTTCAGTGGGGTCAGCATTCGAAGTGATGCGACTGCCACCTCCAGGGCCTTCCTGGAGCCCGGGGGAAAGGTGGGAGAAGCTCTCCATCTAGTGGTGAGCAAACACGGCCTTGGACGGAATCCGTGCTGCTGACAACCAGCCAGCCTCCAGGAGGAGGTGCTGCACCTGCTGGGGGCCAGGAGGGAGCCCCTCCACACCCAGCCCAGCTTCCTGACTGTGGGAGGGAGAAGCGGAGCCCTGGGGCAGTAAAAACATACCCCACTTGCTCAGGCAGGTAGGGGTGGAAACTGGCTTGCAACCAGGTAAATGTCAGTACCGTTTGGTTATGGATTGATTATCAAATGACCCTTTAAAATCTGCCATCCAGCCATGATGCCCCCTGAAATCAATCCTTACATAAACTCTGTTAACACCAAGAGTAGGGGTCTCCCTCGCCCTCACTCTGGCCCAGAGCCCCGCTGATGTTGATGGATGCTCTTAATCTGGGTCTCCTGGGGAGCCACCTTGACCTCCGTGGAGCTTTGCCCTGAGCCGGGCGAGGAGCACGAGGAGCCCACCCGCATTAAGAACACGGTTCAGACGATGATTCTTCTTACTGCTGGCCCTTCCCCCTTGGCTTCCCGGTTCCTGGAACCAAGAACCCCGACGCCTTGCAGGGGAGGAAACATTTCCCTCTGACCTCTTGGGTTCAGGGGCTGGGTCTGAGGAATAAAGAGGCAATAGATCGGGATCCCTGGGTGGTGCAGCGGTTTGGCGCCTGCCTTTGGCCCAGGGCGCGATTCTGGAGACCCGGGATCAAATCCCACATCAGGCTCCCGGTGCATGGAGCCTGCTTCTCCCTCTGCCTGTGTCTCTGCCTCTCTCTCTCTCTCTCTCTCTCTGTGACTATCATAAATAAATTTTTAAAAAAAGAGGCAATAGATCAACAGGAGAAAAATAAAATCAATGTATGATTTTATTTGGTGTTAAAAGTCTTGTATGGCATGGAAGAAAGAAAGGAATGCCTAGGCTTGGAGGCTTTTGTGCTATTCAGACAAAGAAAGATAAATTTAAAGAGAATTGAAAGACAAAGGAAAGAGACTGGACTTGCAGGAGCAGTGATCTGTAAGACCGAAAGTATGGCAGGAAGCCGGTGGCAGGTGAGGACTGCTCAGGCAGTGGGAGGATCCTTCCACAGGGAGAATCTATGCTCAGCTCCCAGGAGGCTGGAGGAAGGCAGAGACCTCATCCAGTAATGACTTTTTCTCAGTTGCCTCGGGCTCAAAATAACCCTTACACCAGAGTAGCATATTCGGGGGTGGTGCACTCTGATCTCGGGTACCCCGGCTCCAGCCTGTTGCTGCTCCAGTGTCCACTGACCGCAGCCAGAGGGGCCCCCGTACAGTGTGGGTAAATGAGTGACCACTGAGGCTGCCCCAGCTGGGCTCTTGTTCTGGACTTAGGTGAGCTCAGGTGTGTTATTTGCTGTCTACAGGCCTCAATGTGTTCATCTGTGAGGCCAAGATGAGAATAGTCCCTGCTTTAAAAGGTTGTCATGAAGACAGTGTGGGAAAAGCCTGGTGCCTGACACCTAGGAGACACTCGGGAGGATGGGTTCTTTTCCAACCATTTTTCAACACCCTGTTCTGTTTCACACACTCCTGGATATTTATTTTTTTTTAAGATTTTATTTATTTATTCATGACAGACACACACAGAGATAGAGAGAGAGAGAGAGAAAGAGAGAAGCAGAGACACAGGCAGAGGGAGAAGCAGGCTCCGTGCAGGAAGCCTGACGTGGGACTCGATCCCGGGACCCTGGGGTCACGCCCTGTGCCGAAGGTGGTGCTAAACCACTGAGCCACCCGGGCTGCCCACTCCTGGATGCTTAAAGCCTGTCATCTAATTATCAAGATTGGCCTAGCATTGGGTGAGCCTCAGCCTTCAGACAGGGAGGTCCGTGGGCACACGGTGGAGAGTGCCAACGTCCTCACCCAACTTCCACAAGTACTTTCCACTACCACACATCTATGAAGCCAGGCATTAGGCCGTAGAAAGCCTTTACTTCCCTTGTGACTAACCTCTTGTATTTCTGAAGAGCAGCTAAACTGATACACATCATCCAGTGCCACTTCAGTTAAAGGGTGAAAAATTAAGGTATCTAAACGTTCGTTGATGGCCAAGATAGATTACCAGCGACATATTCCAGGTATTATTACCTTCCCACCTGGAAAAAAAAAAAAAAACAATAAAAATAGAGGTCAATACATGGAAACAAGTGTTTTCAAGGAAATACACATAAAGCCATGCCTGCCAGTGATCCCTGCAGGAGGGACAACCAGTGAGTCGTCTTACGATGGATTCAACTCACTGGCTGGACAGAGCCTCCAGGTAGCAGCACAGACAGGGACACTGGCGGACCATGGCTAACAAACTCCTTGAGTTGAGGGGTGTGAGTGAAGGGTCCTAGGGAAGCAAGGCAGGTATGTCTTGGGACAGAGTGCCAGGTAGGAGAGGCTACATAGAGACAGATCTCCCAGAGGTCTACGGTCTCGCCCTGAATGTCCATCCATGGGAGGAAACCACCTCAAGGTGGAAAGAGAACCATCCAAAAGGATTAGAAGGAGTAATCACACTAGCCAATCACACGGGGCCGGAAGTACTGCCTTTCCTTCCAGGCAGGGTTTACAAGGAATTAGGGAAGGGTACGAAGAACACTCGGGCCTCAGAAGGGAGGAATGAGTAACCCTCCACTGACCCCTGTCTCATTCCTGCCAAGACTTAAAAGCAAGACCCGAGAGAATCCAACTATTTCCAAATAAATGTAATTAATTTGGAATAAAACTCAAGAACAGTTACAGGAACAGAAAAATATCCAGCCCTCAGCGAAGTAAAATTCACAATGTCTGGCATCCAATCAAATATTATCAGGGATCGAAAGAAGCAGGAAAACACGGTCCGTGGAGATCAACAGAAGCTGACCCAGAACTGACGCAGGTGTTACCACAACCAGGTAACACGTCGCCCGTCATTTATTCCATTAGTAGGTGGAACATCATCCCATACATTCAGAAGATGACAAAGTGACGTAATTGATATAAAAAATGCAAATAGGGGCAGCCCCGGTGGCGCAGCGGTTTAGTGCCGCCTGCAGCCTGGGGTGTGATCCTGGAGACCTGGGATTGAGTCCTGCGTCGGGCTCCCTGCATAGGGCCTGCTTCTCCCTCCACCTGTGTCTCTGCCTCTCTCTCGCTCTCTGAATGAATAAATAAATAAATCTTAAAAAAAAAAATGCAAACAGGGGGGCAGCCCTGGTGGCTCAGTGGTTTGGCACCGCCTTCAGCCTGGGGCGTGATGCTGGAGTCCCGGGATTGAGTCCCACGTCGGGCTCCCTGCATGGAGCCTGCTTCTCCCTCCACCTGTGTCTCTGCCTCTCTCTCTCTCTCTCTCTGTGTGTCTCTCATAAATAAACAAAATCTTTAAAAAAAAATTTTAAATGCAAATAGGAGCACCTGGCTCAGTTTGATGAGCATGGGACTCTTTATCTTGGGGTCATGAGTTCGAGCCCCATATTGGGTATAGGGTTACTAAATAAATAAACCAATAAAAAAACTTTCAAAAATTGCCAATACTTAAAAAAAAAAAAAAAAAGCCAATAAAACGCCAATAGGGGAAAACCCTAACAGTAGGATGGCAAACACTTAGATACGATTAAGGGCAGACTACAAATGGCTGAAGAAAGGATTAGTGGCCTTAAAGTATAGTAATAGAAACTACAAAATAAAACACAAAGAATACATTTTGAGTCCAAACTTCAGCAACTTATTACATGTTTAAGGGAAGTCCTTGAAGAGGGGCATGGGGGAGACTAAATTTTAGAAAGCAGGAGCTATCTCACCAGGTATCATGATCGCGTCATTAGGTAGTGGAGTGACCAGCCGAGTTTCTACACCGACAGTGGTGAAGCGGAAAAACACCAGTGTCTGCCTTCTTTTGTTCTGGGAGCAATGGGAGCACCTGCCCCACCCAGTCCGGGTGAAATGAGCCGTCCAGGTGCTCCTTAGCCTTCAGCTCGGCCCGGCCCGGGCCCCAGGGTGTGGACCTGTCCTGAAGGAGCTGCAGTTCCCTCCGGAGCCACCCCAGACAGGGGAGAAAGAGCTTCTACAGGACAGGGAGGAAATGATTCTTGGGGGGCCAGGAGCAACTGGATCGGGGACCAGGGGAGGGCATCCTGTGCTTTGAGGTCAGCAGCGTGTGCACCAGGGGACGGGGGGAGAGGGGCCGTCGGGAGAGCCCCGTGGGGGCCATGGCCAGCGAGCTCCAGGGCGGTCACGTCACATGTATCATGTCCTGCTTCGTTCTTTCTCTCTGTTGGCCCCGTGTTTCCCGTGGGCCCTGCCAAACTGCAGCTGAGTCTTCACGTGCCCTGGGGCCCTGGGGAGGGATCTGAGCCCACACCCTAGGGGAGGGGTAAGGGCACTACTGTCCTCACACTGCTCACCACTCGTCTCCAGGGACCAGGCACGACGGCTGGCTCACAGGGTTGTGCGGAGCCCTGCCCTCTGGAGCGGGGTCAGCGTCATTTTTCACTATATTTAAGAGATGAATCCAAAGACTGATGCCAACGAATGCCTCTGGGCATGCGTGCCCTAGGCCGGATCCTCGGGAATTCCCAACGCTGGACCATCTGCTCTGCACGCAGAGGGACGTCGGGTCGTGGAGCACGTGCTCTCCTCTGTCCTTGGGGGGCAGGATGGAAAAGCAAAGATCAAGTCATGCTTTGTCTTATATTTTATTTTACTTGACCTAATCTTTGCTATTAAAATCTTTGCAGAGAGCCGTCCAAGTTTGAAGGGCCACGCTTTCCCAGGGCAACGTTCCAAGTCCATCTGGTCTTCGAGAAAGAAAAACATACCCATGGTGAATGGCCAGGAGTCCAGGTGCTAACGGGTCGGGTTTGCCCAAAGTCCCCCAAGACTAATAAAGAAGGAATTTAAAACATCACTGGCGTAGAAAGGGTGCTCAAAAAAAAAAAAAAAATTTTGCTAAGGGGCCTCTGGGTGGCTCAGCAGTTGAGCATCTGCCTTTGGCTCAGGGGTCCCTGGGGTCCCGGGATCGAGTCCCGCATCAGGCTCCTTGCGGGGAGCTTGCTTCTCCCTCTGCCTGCATCTCTGCTTGTCTCTCTCTCTCACTCTTTCTAATTCTCATGAATAAATAAGCTTTTTAAAAAAAAATCTTTAAAATTTAGCTGAGATAATTGGTGAGTTATCTGAAAAATAAACCCATTTAAATACCACTGTCACCTTTAACAATAGTGAGAGGACCCTGCTGCATTTCCACACCATGCAATATCTCATTTCACACCCCGTGTCACACCCCTTCCCCTTGGCGCCCCTCAGGTCCTGGCACTCTCTAGATCGGTGCTATCCCATAGAACTTTCTGTGATGATGGAAACGTTCTACTTCCGCCCTACGCAATGGGGAATCCACGGTCCCGGTGCTATTCAGCACCTGACACGTGGCTGCCTCGGCCCAAGAACTGAATGTCTCACTACATTTCATCTTAATTCAGAGCTAGATCACCACGTGCGGGGGCGGGGGGGAGGGGGCGGCGCTAATTGACAATGCAGTCCTACCCACGGCAGGGAAACGGGTCCATTGTCCCATCTCCCAAGCAGATGATACCTACCGCGTGGTACCTACCACGAATCTCTATCACGGTAACATTGTCTGCGTTTTTGCCGGGAGCTGGTCTGCACTGGTTTGGTACCTGCTTCGTCTTAAATGAAACATCTCTGTGGAATTTTAACCTCAGAAATTGTAGACAAGCGCCCTTGCCCACCCTGAGAGGTGTGAATCGGGGGCGAAACCATAATTTAGTCAGAAAGCATGTCACCCAGACTCACATGAAGCCACACGCCTGGGGCTGTCGCCTGGTGCATCATCAAGACGACACTTGGGGGCTTGACCTGAAATAGCCCCTCCCTTCTTCCCTGGGCTCTACATTTTGTGTTTTCCCATTGTTGCTTCTGCTGCTGTTTTTAATGTGGCAGCACATCTTTCCCTGAAGGCCCCGGGGACCGTGTGAAATGCCGTTTTACTGTCCTTATCAGTTACCTAGTGCTGCATACAGCTGACACCCAGACCCAGCAGCCTCACAGAGGAAACACTCACTACCCAACAGTTTCTGGGGGTCAAGAATCCAGGTGCATCTCCGCTGGGGTTCCTGGCTCAAGGTGTCCCACAAAAACACATTCAAGTCCGTTGGGCCAGGGTCTTCTGCGAAGGCTCCGCTGGGGGAGGATATACTTCCAAGCTCCTCCACGGGACTGCCAAGATTTAGCTCCTCTCTGGAAGTTGGCTGGAGGACCCCAGTTCCTTGCTGACCAGAGGCCTCCCTCTGCCCCTGCCCTGTGGGCCTCTCCATAGGGCCGCTCACAACACGGCAGCTAGAGCTGGGTGAGCAAGTGAGAGTGACAGGAGGAGAATAAGCTGGAAGCAGCGATCTTTTCATGCACTAACTATGGATGTGACAGTCCATCCCGTCTATATTTGTCTCATTAGAAGCAATTCACACTCCAGGAAACAACGAACAAGTCCAGATTCTGGTGTCTGCCCCCCAGCAGCTGCCCTCTGGCCCCGGTTGTTCTACTCCAACACCTGTAAGATATATTCACCTTCCACGTGTCTCATCCCATTCACAAAACAACTCGAGTCCCAAATCTAAGTCAAGTCCAGGCCCAGATAAGGCCCTTGGCGGGATGGGTCATTAAGGGCTAAGGGCAGTGTTGGGGCACAACTTCTCTTGACGCGTGGGCCAGTGAGGGATCTTGCCCATCATGTCCTGCGTGAACGGCAGGACAGCAGCTGTGCACATTCTCCCATCCAAGTACTAACCAGGCCCGACCCTGCTTAGCTTCCGAGATCAGACGAGATCGGGAGCATTCAGGGTGGTATGGCCGTAGACAGCTGTGCACATTCTCATTCAAATCCAGGAGACCCGAGAGGCACATGGGGTCACTGATCCAGACCCTGCTTCCTGCCAGGACTTTGGGCGTCTGACATCCACTTTTCAGTTCTACTCTCTTTGTCCCTGTTAGTCTCAGTGGATAGCTTCTGCTAAAACAGTTTTCCCTGATGCTCCAGGGGCCTTCTGTGGATTCCACGGGTTCTCTCTATTGGATGAAAGTCACACCCACAGATCATCCCTCCAAACCGTGGTCCCCTTTAGCATGGTGAAGATCCGGGCCCTGAAGCTTCCCAGAGGCCCTCCTTCCCGTTCAATCAAGAGGGTCTGTTCTGTAAGTGAATATTCTCAGCTTTTCACCTTTCTGAGGTTTTGCCAAACGGTTGTGTGGTCAACCTTCTGCCTTGCCCCAAAACACATTTTCCTGATCATAAATCTAACTGTCGCCTATTTGCCATCTGGAGAAGCTGCGGATTTCCAAAATCATCAAGTCCTCGTTCTCTCAGTCCACTCCTCTTACCCTCATTCTACTGTGAGCAGCAATAGGAACCCAGAAAGCCCCTTCTATATTTTGCTGGGAAGTCTCTGTAGCTACACAGGCGGTCACTCACCAGTCCTGCTTCCCGTAGAACCTCAGGAGACAGTTCTGCTCAGCTTCCTGATACTACATAACAAGGATCCCCCTCTTCTGATTCCCAATAACATGCTCCTCACTACTCTTGGGGCCCCCAGCAGCAGTGTCCCATGCGTATCTCCTACAATAGTCTGTTCAAGGTGATTTAGGCTCTATTGTACACTTCAAAGATACTCTCAGCCTCCCGCCATGGTCTGCTTTCAAAACATCTCCTTTTTCAGGTGTTTGTGACAGCAACAATCCAATTCCAGAAGCTGGAGTCTGTATCACTGTCTACTGCTACATAGCAAAGTACAACAAACTTAGCAGCTCAAAATAAGTGTCTATGGGCCCAGAGTGTAGACACAGGTCCACTGGGTCCTCCAACCCAGAATATAAATGTAAATGTAAGATCTCTGCAAGTCATCTCATCTCTGTCTGGAAGGAGGCCTTCTAAATAGAAAGCTATGGTAGAAATCACAAAACACGGAATTGAAAGATTTGACGGATAAAAGGTCTACCTCGAGGGCAGTTGCCTTCTATCACAATCCGCCTTCCCTCTGAGACATTTCAAACCTCAAATCCCATTCCTTAAATCTAGCCTGATGTATTGGTGAACAATTTTACCGCTGGAGATGATTTCGGGAATCCTTTTCAAAGGCTGTTGCTTGTCCTGTTTGAAAATATTTCCTAGCACCACCTAGTAACATGGTTTTCTCTGTTTTTAAAGCTCTAGCTTCTCAAACTATGCGTGTGAATCACCTGGGGATCCTGTTACATAATGCGGGTGCTTAACTCAGTGGGTCTAGAGGGGGCCCAGGTGACCCCGGGGCTGCCGATCCACGTTCTCTAGCTCAGGAGATGAAGAGGATACATTTCAGGGTCTCCTCTTGAGGCTGTCAGCCTCCTAGTTCTTGTACGTCCATGTAGTTCTCTGCTGCTCTTGTAAGAGTTCTGCCAACACTTAGTAGTCTTGTCCTCTACATCAGGCCAATATCAAGGGACTAGTGGAGTGAAGCCTTGGCATGTCCATTCAGTGGAATACAAGCAACCCTGAAGCGTTTGTAGGTACGTGGTGTCCACTTATAGTACATCGCTAAATTTTAATAATAACTGGGTCACAGTATAATTTGAGCTATATAAAAATGTATACTGCATGTCATGGAGGGAATGACCTGGAGAGAAGTGTGTCCAAACATTCTGGGTTGCACAATTGTGTGTGTAATGTTCCCCCTGACATTCTGTACTCCTTGAATTTTCTTCAGTGAGCATATATTATAATGATTGAATTCCCTATGTGCATTAAAATGGATTTTTTTTTTGAAATTTAAGATTGTAGTAATGTTTGGAAATGGGAGAATCTGTGATGGGAATTCTAAATGGGAATTTATCGCAGGTGTCCATAAGGAAAACCAACTCTAGTCTCCAGGTGTTTGCAAAGCTAAATTTTCTGAGTTTAAGGACTTTATTTCTGGGGCCCCTTGCTGGCTTAACCGGTAGGGTGTGTGGCTCTTGATCTCAGGGTTGTGAGTTTGAGCCCCACATGAGGTGTAGAGATTACTTAAAAATAAAATCTTAAAAAAAATTAAAGACTCTATTTTATTTCAGGAAGTTTCATATAATACTTGAATAAAAATATAGAGAAGAATACAGGGGGAAAATGAAGGAGTGTGGAAGGGAGAAAAGAAACAAGGTTTTGACATGTTCCTGATAGTTCAAAATACATATTTCTCATTTACTCCTTATCATGATCCTTATTGTGGGCAACACTATTCTCATGTGATAAAACACAGAGAACATTAAAAGAGACAAAGAACACGAGGATTCTTTTTTTAAAAAAAATATTTTATTTATTTATTCATGAGAGACACAGAGAGAGAGAGAGGCAGAGACAGAAGCAGGCTCCATGCAGGGAGCCCGACATGGGACTCGATCCCAGGACCCCAGGATCATACCCTGGGCTGAAGGCAGATGCTAAACCGCTGAGTCACCTGAACATGAGGATTCTTAAAGCTCTTTAAACTCAGAAAATTTAGCTTTGCAAACACCTGGAGACTAGAGTTGGTTTTCCTTAAGGACACCTGCAATAAATTCCCATTTGGAATTCCCATCACAGATTCTCCCGTTTCCAAACATTAGGACAATCTTAAATTCCTTAAATTCCAGCACCTACAATTTTAATTTCTAGAGTTTTATGCTCAATAGAGCCAGTTGCAGTTATCTCACTTTTTGACTCTGAACTGTACCTACTTTTATGGTTATGCCAGAAAGCGTATTGGTTTATTTTCTCATGCAAGATTCAGCTCTGTCTGTTTCATATAGTTTCTCCTGTTTCAAGCTGATCGCTAATCTTAAAGCTCGTTCATCCTAAGCTGATAACATCATGTGTCAAGCTATCAGGAACCTGTCTCCCTGATATCTTTAAATGTCATAGTTTCTCCAGCATATTATAAAGCCTATACTGTGTCTTACATAAATTGGCACATTGAATACAATAAAGGAAATGCTATATTGAACTCCCCATTTCTTACATATGGTTTGATTCCTCCAGTGGAATAGAATTTTGGGAGAAATCTTAAGTAATAAAACTTTTCATTCCCCTTCTTCATCTATCTGTTGTGTGGACAGCAAGATAGGCAAGCCTTGCTCATTACTTAATAACATTAATGAATAGAGGCACCTGGGTGGCTCAGCAGTTTAGCGCCGCCTTCAGCCCAGGTCGTGACCCTGAGGTCCTGGAATCGAATCCCACGTCAGGCTCCCTGCATGGAGCCTGCTTCTCCCTCTGCCTGTGTCTCTGCCTCTCTCACTCTCTCTCTCTCTCTCTCTCTCCATCTCTCATGAATAAATAAATAAAATCTTAAAAAACAACTACAAAAAAAAATTGAATAAACCAAGAGTTACCAGGTTGGAAGGTGTCACAGCCCCTCGGGGTCCCACTGCCAACTGCCCTATTGTCTGGCAGCAATGCCAGACAGAGGACTCTGTCCAATCTCACTAACATAATCTTCACTGAATGGAAATACTAACGCTTAGAGTCCAAAGAGACCCACTTGATCAAAAGAGAAATTGTGAACTCCACTCAGTGGTGAGCAGCTTGATGGCCTAGGTCCTGCGTGACGCCCAAGAAGTGCACGACAGATCATGCAGCAGAATTGAAAGAGTCAGAAAGAGCCTTTGAAATTAATTACACGGTGGGAAGGAGTTTTTCCAAAGTACTTAAATGGCTTAGGAGACATTTTTTCATTTCTGTGTGTACAATTGCATATTGGATATCGTGTGCATTTTCCACTCTAATTTAGACCCGTTGAAAGGAATAAATAATGAAGTAGCGACATATTTATTTTGCATCTACTAAGCTTATCCATTAAGAGAGATTTATCTGCACCATTTCCCTTAAATTGCAATCATGCCCTAGTTCTACAGCAATTTTCTGTATTTTTGTGAAATGATGTCTCCGGAAGCCTATCACACCTTGGGGGTTGCGGTGTTGCACCGGGTCAGAAGCACGCGTGTGGCGGTACCATTTCCTCCAGTTGTGAGAGCTTGACATTATCTACACCCCAAACTCTGCTAGATGGAATTTATTCCATTCTGTGGTCACAGGTGTAATGTTATTCATACATGTTGCTTGCTCCGAGATTTCCGTATAAAATGGGTTTCTGAACATTCAGTTTCTTAAAATGCAGATGAAATCTCTATTGGCCTCACAGCTACTCTTTGAAGCAATTTTGACAGCCTTGCTCAATTTGGAGTTGGATGGATGGCTATTTGCTGCGGATTCTGATCCTGAGAGGCTTCCTTCTAAATAGCGTCTTATATATGTGCCAGACGTCAATGCTCTCAAACTATTTTTTAAAGACTTATTTCCAGTCCATTTGTTATTTTTCAGCCCTGTTTTTCCATATGTGATGTGAAATGATTTCTAAGAGGAATTAATAATCAGGGCTTCAGGAGGCACCTGGGGGGCTCAGTGGTTGAGCATCTGCCTTCGGCTCAGGGCGTGACCCCGGGGTCCCGGGTTCGAATCCTGCATCGGGCTCCCCGCAGGGAGCCTGCTTCTCCCTCTGCCTGTGTCTCTGTGTCTCTCATGAATAAATAAATAAAATCTTTAAAAATAATAATAACCGGGGCTTCAGGTCCTCTCCCCTTGCACTACTTATGAACAACCTGATGGCTGCTATAGAAATTTTTTTAAAAAGCTTTATTCAACAAAGCTATGTTCGGTACTTTAAAAATACAATTTCACTGAGTTTTTCAAAATATGGAAAGAGTAAAACAATCCGAACCACAGTGTTGTGTGTGTCAAGTCAGACCTGGAAACGCCCAAGCCCCCAGCTCCCACCGCAGAGGGTGAGCTCCCTTAATTGCTATCGTCCAGCTTCTGGAGCCTCTTCTCATTCCTTTACTTACTCACACACAGACATGTAGAAATTATTGTGCAATTTGCATATTTTAATGACCAGCAATGCGGGGACTGTCCCCCCGCCACCAGCGTGTAAACATGCAGCCCCCAGAGTATTTCAGACAGAACACCCGCTGGGGCGCATTCACGGCTTCTCCAGGGACCATGCTTAGGCTGGCCTTCTTCGCGGCGGGAGGGTTTCCAGGAACTTCCTCCCGTGGCGTGGCGTGGAGGCTTGCCTGGGAATCACGGCGTGGTGGGGCGCGCTGCTTCCCAGGGGCCTCCCCACCCCCGCCCCAGCCCGGGAGCTGGTGGGTATTCTACAATGTTTGCCCGGGGTTCGATAACGCGTAGCTTTTAGTGTTTCATTTTGAAGCTTCGGGCTCCGTGTGTGAGGGTTCACGACTGGCAGGAAAGGCGGTAAAGCTTCATCCACAGAAACTGTTTTCCCTGATGCAGTCGATGGCCTTTTACCCCGACTCCGGGGTCAACGCGCTGCTCCCGCTCACCTGTTCGCCCTTCCGGATCCCATCCCGCCCTGTCCCTCTCTTTCCAACACCTCTGTCCATTTTATAAAGATGACTGACCTTTGCCCGGCCGGCTCATCTATAAGGCTCTGTCTTTATTAACTGGGGAGTTTCTCACGTTTATTGCAAACCCCAAAATGTTTCACCCTGTTCCTGACATCTTATTTCAAGTTTCCTGTTATTATGAACAGAATAGCCTTTTTTAAAAAATTTTTTTCCTCTTTCATTTGGATTTTACTTTTCTCTCTTGTGATTTGGAAGTTCCAGGTCTCATTTCTGCTCTACGCCCTATTTCTACTTCATCAACATTTGCACTCGCATTTAACACTGACATATTTAATGAAATATATACACGCACACATACATATGTATCGCATATATGCATTTTGCTGTTGCCTTAATTTAAACAGGGCATGTGTATATTTAAAATATATGCATATATGTATATTTAAGTATGCATATCTTCGTGTGTATATATATATTTAGTGAGATGTTTAATCAGTGTAGATCAAACACTGATTTTTATTTCTTCTCAAGGACTGATTTCATGAGAAAGAGTTGATGATCGTTCATTAACATGCAGCCACGTGTCCCAAGTTAAGCAGAGCGCAAGGACGCGACGTAAGAAGTTAAAATGCAATGTTGAACACGACTGGTTGAGGTCCAAACTTCAATATCAACAATTCTAAGAACTTTTTTCAGTTTCAAACTTTTCTATTTTTATATAGCTTCTCATTTCCCCCCCCCTCAATATATAGTATTTCTAAATTACCCATGTGCATAATACCGCTGACCTTTTCCGCTGACAATAATTTCTATTGTCTAATTCTCACCATATGGTTTTATGCCTCACATGGAGTTGTGGGGTTTTTTTTTTTTAATTTATTTATTCATGAGACACAGAGAGAGAGAGAGAGAGAGAGAGAGAGAGGCAGAGACACAGGCAGAGGGAGAAGCAGGCTCCATGCCGGGAGCCCGACGCGGAACTCAATCCCGGGACCCCAGGATCATGGGGGCTGAAGGCAGATAGTCAACCGCTGAGCCCCCCAGGGATCCCCTCACACGAGTTTTAAGAGAAGCTACTTGACTTAATTCTAAGCATAGGCTGATGATAGGACGCTCGGCCCTGCCCTGCCCCTCCACCCTGGCGGTCACTAGCTACCCACGACCACTGAGCACTTGAGTGTGGTCACTTCTGCTGGGAAGTGCTGTAAATGTAAAATACACCTCGACTTCAAAGACCCAGTGTGAGAAAGAAAAAAAAAAAAAAAGTATCTCATAAATAGGGCAGCCCAGGTGGCTCAGTGGTTTAGCGCCGCCTTCAGCCCAGGGTGTGATCCTGGAGACCCGGGATCCAGTCCCGCGTCGGGCTCCCTGCATGGAGCCTGCTTCTCACTCTGCCTGTGTCCCTGCCTCTCTCTCTGTGTCTCTCATGAATAAATAAATAAAATCTTTAAAAAAATAAAATATCTCATAAATAATCCTTACTTTGATTACACGTTGGAATGACATAACTGGGTCTTCATTTCACTTGGTTCTTTTATTTTTGTTTTTCTAACGTTGCTACTAGAACATGTAAAATCCCACGTGTGGTTGTCATCATGTCCGTCTACTGAGCAGCTCTGTTCTAGAATTCCTGCACCGACCATGAGATGAAAGGCTGGGGAATTGGGACTACCACGGAAAAACGATCTCCCATGAGCTGTTGACCAGGAGGCTGTGGGAAGGTGGCGTCTCCTGGCCGGGTTCCCCGCGGTCATGTACAGGAGGTGCCCTCCAGAGCCGACTCTGCTCTGCTCAGAGTCGTGAGCTGTTACACGTTGCTCCAGGCTCTGCTAACTGCACCTTGGCAGCAGCTGCCAGTGCCCCAGGCCTACTACGTGAGCCAGGTTCTCGGGGAACACGGGCGACCTCCTCCCTTCTGTACTGAGACGAGAGGTGCGCAGAGAGTTTCCTAGCAGAACCGCGGCTGCCTTCCTTTGGTTCAGTTATCAGAGAAGCTTCCAGATTCATTAAAAGGTCCAGGAATGGAACCGGTGACTGTGTCCTTGACTCTGATTCCCTTTGTTTTTGCACCGAACACAAGTCCCATCTTTGGAACATGTGGGGCCTTAATAGTTCATAAGAACTTGCCCTAAACACTCCCTATGCTCTACACCGGTGATTCTAAAATCCTTACTTCATTATTATTTATTTTTCAGTCCTCTAATTTAAAAAGTAATATTCCAGTGTCCTGAGAATATTTTCCTTTTAAGAAAGAAACGTCCTGCAGTATGTTTTTCCCACCGTTCTAAAAGCTTCCCAGAAAAAAAAATAATAAAATAAAAAATAAAATAAATAAATAAATAAATAAATAAAAGCCTCCCAGAGACGTCCTCACCCCGCGGCCTGGGTGGCTCTCTCTAGCCCTTGCTGCCATGTGGCGGGAGTCTGCGCCACCCCCGCCTCCCAGCCCACCGTGCCTGCACCTCAAACCCCTCCCCGTGAGCCTGCCATGGGGTCTGTGCTCAGCCTCAGTGTCCCTGGACCCTGGCACTAAACCCACATCATCAGCATTAAAATCTAACCACAATATGAACCTAACTCCCTCAGACAAAACAAGACACACGATGAAAAACCAGCAGGTGTTCTACTTCTGCGTCCCCTCACCTGTTTGTTGAAAATCACCTGCAGTGTTAGCTTTGGATTATTTTTAGGAATCCTTTTTAACTGTTTCATCACTAAACTTTCCAGCTCCTTTTCCACTGGTTCCCTTGCTCACGGCTGTTGGTGGCAACCCATGCACTTCCTTTGGTTAACTTCCCTGTCCTGAGCACCTCTGCCTTCTGCGTAACGCATCCTTGACGGTTTCTTTTCCTCTTCCTGTAAAGAACATGTGAGTGATAATTATTTTTAAAGATTTATCTATTTATTTGAGAGAGAGACAGAGAGACAGAGAGACAGAGAGAGAGGGAGAGAGAGAGCATGTGCGAGGGAAGGGAGAAGCCGACGCTCCGCAGAGCGCAGGGCCCGGAGCTGGGCTCAGTCTCACAGCCCTGGGATCATGACCTGAGCCCAAATCATGAGCCCAACATGTAACCACCTGAGCCACCCAGGTGCCCCCAGAACGTGCGGGTGATAACTTGGGGTCTCCTGTGTCTAAATACAACTTTCCTGCAGCCCCACATTTGCCAGCCTGGGTTTACGGCCAAAATCTCTAAATCATTTATGCCGCAAACGCTGACCCATGATGGCCTGCAGGTCGTGGGGTGTCTCAGCCTCCCCAGCCAGCAGCCGCTCCTGTGATAAACCTCCTCTCAGGCGCCCCGTTGGGTCTGGTTTGGGCCTGTTTCCCTGAGATCCCGAACACAGGAGATTTCTCGGCATTTCTGCCCCGTCCTCCATTCTTGCCGGGCACTCAATAGACTTTTTGTTTTATGTGAAATCTCAGGTATTCACTCAGGAAATCATCTGCTCTTATTAACGTGACCATTGTCTCCTGTTCTCCATTCCTTTTCTGTAAGGTTCCCGTTACGTGGAGATTAGTTTCCTGGAACCTCCCATACCGCTGACCTGCCCGCTTCCTTCTCTTGGTCCTGCGGCCGTGCTCTGAGAATCCCGCAAGGCGTCCGTCCATGCCACTAGGTTGGCTTCAGCCACTTTCGTTTGTTTTCCGTCCACTCCACTAAGGTCTTTCTCTTGACAGGACCCTTTCCTGCTTCCTGCGTCTGAACTGTGCAGCTGTGACGCCCGTTACCCGACGGGACATGGCAGAGGCTTGGAGGGCCACGGGTGTCGCCACGCCGTGGACGCGTCTAGTGCCCGCTGGCTGGCAGGCCTCTCCCCCTGGCTCTCAGGAGGCAAGGAGCCGCTCGGGAAGGCCCTCCCAGCAAGGACGGGCGGGCAGCGGAGGGGCTCTGAGGTCCCAGGTCCTGCCCACTGCCGCCAACCGCCAGAGCCTGGAGGTGCCCCTTCCCCAGTCGAGCCCCGGCTGAGACTCGGCCCCAGCCGACCCCTCGAGGGCAGCTGCGTGAGGCCCTCCCACAGAAGCCCGGGCAGGCCGCCCGCACACACCGTGAGATTGTTCACGTGGATGTTTCACGCCTCTGTTTGTGGTGAAGTTATTATTCCACTGTAGTGACTCCTGTAACAGCTGCGGTTTTTGTTTTATGGCCACCGTGTCTTCTGGGATCAGGACTTTCTGGGGCCATGCTCAGTCTCCTGAATGCACAGATTTCTTCAACATGAGCCGTTCTTCCCTGCGCATCTGTATCTGGCCCAGCTATCGGGTTTTCTGAGGCGTCTGGTGGATCTTGCGTGGTTCTCATGTGAACGAGAAAGCGCCTGGCTGTTAGGAACGTCCTAGTGGGTGTGACAGGAGGCAGGGAGCCTCTAGGGACAAAGGGGCAGTGAGCACAAAGGCTCCAGCTAGTGACAGGCGCCAACAAAGATGGGGCGGTGTGAGGCGATGGGTGGACACCCCCACCCTGTGGTCAGGGAGGACTTCTGGAGAAATAGGACATGAGGCCACAGCCGTGAGAGGACATGGGAACGGATCTCCAACTCAGGGAACGGGGAACGTATAGGCCCTCAGTCCCTGCCTCAGTTTCCAATGGCTGCTGTCGCACATCCCCACAAACCTGGCGAGAGTGACCCACTATCCCGCCGTCTGTCGGGTGTGCGTCCGGTGGGCTCAGCCAGGTTCCCCAGGATCCCTCCGTGGGGCTGAGATCAAGGGGCCGGCCTGCTGGGCTCTCACCGGGCACCTCTGGGGGACACCCATGTCCAGGCGTGCCCAGCTCGTTGGCAGAGTCCAGTTCCACGTGGCTCTCCGCCCGCATCTCTGTGCCACAACGCCCTGCTGGCTCCTTCCCTCCTGGCGTCTCTGACTTCCACTTCGGCCACAGCTGTCTTGTGCCTCCTCTCGTCTGACAGCCCAGAGAACCTGGGACAGCCTGGGATAACCTCACCGTCCTCAGACCCACGGCTGCCCGACACCCGCCAAGTCCCTCCGCAGCAGCGCCCACATCCACGTCTGGCCGAACAACCGGAGGACAGGAGCCCAGGAACACCCCGGGACGCTGCCCACCACGCCTCCTGCTCACGGATAAAGCCTTGTCGCATCTTGGAGAAGAGTAAGGACCAGCGGGATGGAGCAGAGGGGGAATGAAGACAGATGACAGCTCTGGTAGGAATTTGGATCTTCTACTTCGGGGGGCGTCTATTACGGGATTTTCACAGGGGAGAAGCGGACTTCTTGAAATCTGTCGGACGGCTAGTGGGGATGCTCCAGTCGTGCTCTTGCGCTGCTCAGCAGGGCCGTGGGGAAGGGACGGTCGCCTCCTGGCGGGAGTCGGTGCAGGGAGGAGGCAGCAGGTCACAAAGTGAGGGGTCAGCAGGTGGGCAGCCCCCAACCGCCTGAGCGTTAGCTGGCCCGGCAGCCGGGACTGACCTGCCACTGCCCACAGGAGACAGGCCCACCGGCCGTCACGCTCCGACTCAGGGAACTCCTCTCACCCGCCACTCCGTGTCACCAGGAAGCCAGCCTCAGCTGCTCCCCCGGCCCTGGCCCTTGTTGGACCGCTGCTCTCAGCCTAGGGGTCCCCACAGACCAACGCCTTTGCCCTGTAACTTCTGGAAGCACCATAAGTGGTGGCGTATTTGAGAACGGCGGCTCCCCTGCCCCGCACCACTGCCCTGGAATCAGCCTGACTTCCTCCTGTCAGTGAAGGTCCTGCACATGGAGGTAGAAAAGGTTAACGTGTGGCCTCGTCCCAGCAAGAGGAGCCTCCCATTGTTAGCCCAAGTCACTCTGTCTGGGAAGAGTGGATTAGGAGACCTCCAGGGCCTTCTTGGGCCTGGGCAGGCCCCGCCGGTCACAGGTACCTTGCGGGTTGCCAAGACTCCCAAGTTATCTGCTGGGAAGCATCCAGGATCCACTACATCCTTAACCACAGCTGAAGTGCCGCCCTATGTGGAATTCCTGATTTTTTAAATTTCCCCCTTTTCTTACATCATTCATATATTCAGTGGTACATTATGCTGACTTGACTCCTCACCAAAGCTCTCCTTTTGTGTCTTCCTAGTTTCTTTTTTCTTAAGATCTATTTTACTTAGAGAGAGAGAAAGCAAGTGAGCATGAGCGGGAGGGGCAGAGGGAGAGGGAGAGAGAATCTCAAGGAGACTCTGCTGAGCGTGGAGCTGAAGCAGGGCTCGATCTCACGACCCTGAGATCACCTCTAAGCCAAAACCAAGAGTCGGATGCTAAACCGAAACTGTACCACCCGGCGCCCCCTCCCGGTTTCTATCATGACGTTTACAGGGAACATAGAACTACAATTTTTTTTTTTTTTTTGTACTTAGCGTAGCGTCCAGCACCTGGTGCTCTGTAAGCACTTGTCTGATTGATAAATACTTGGTAACGGGTAGCAGAATAGCAAATCTGAGTGTGTCTTAAGGATTATCTAATACAGCATTCAGACTCTTAGAGGGAAGAAAGACTTCGCCCGAGGGCGGATCACAAATGGTGCACACTCAGTCACCGCTGTTTTATAAAGCCCATGGATAAGTTTAAGGACTAGGGTTAGAAGTGGTGACTCATCTATTCTCCTAAAATACCCTCCTTCGGCCAGACAGCTGGGGCAGACTTTAAATAGCTATCTGTCCCACTGGCCTGCTCACCACCAACTCCAGATTTGAGGTCAAAATCTGGGAATCTGTGGAGTTAAAAAATGTATCTTTGGGATCCCTGGGGGGCTCAGCGGTTGAGCATCTGCCTTCCGCCCAGGGCATGACCCTGAAGACCCAGGATCAAGTCCCCCGTCGGGCTCCCTGCATGGAGCCTGCTTCTCCCTCTGCCTGTGTCTCTGCCTCTCTCTCTCTCTCTCTCTGCGTCTCTCATGAATAAATAAAATCTTTTTTAAAAAAATGTATCTTCAAGAGAGAGAGAGACAAACCAAGGAAGAGACTCTTCCCTACACACTGCTGGTCACCAGACGGGAGGGGGAGGGGATGGGGGGGGAGCAGGTGACGGGGACTCAGGGATGCACCTGTCATGACCAGCACAGGCGGTTGCAGGGAAATACTGGATCACTATCTTGTACACCCGAGACAAATAGCACACTGCATCTTAACTACTGGAATCTAAGAATTTAAATAAAAACTTAAAACAAAAATTGCCCTTGTCTGACCTGCCCTTTTGCCATGGAGCTGGAGAGAATTGTCTTCCGATCAGATCTCCGGGGGTGGGTTTCAAAATGTCCCTTGAAAACACTGGGGAGTGATTCTGGAGACCAATGAATAAGACATGAGGAGGAATGAGTGGAAAAGCATAATCTGGGATCTATTAAAATGTTCTGAAGACAAACAAAACTAAAAGATACTCCTTTTAATTAGACTTCCTGCATAAGCTTAGATGACACAGGCCCTGTGATGGAAGACAAGCGTCACAAATATTAAACAGAACCAGCTGGAGCACACAGCCACATAAAGCAGCTGCAGGGAGAACAATCCCTCAGAGCAACGATGGCAGTCGAGGCAGCAGGACGTCGAGGCGTCCAAGCCATCCTGAACCAGGCCTCTCACCCTCGCTCTCCAGGAGGCGGGCGCGGACATCCTCGTGTGAGAAGCGAGGCTGAACACGTCCATGGCCCCTGGAGCCCGACTCCGACCGCGGGCCCGCCGGGCTCCAAAGCCCAGGCGCCTCACCAGGACGCCCCTCGTGCGGGGTGAGCGTGGAGGCGGACTTTACCAGAGTTTAGAACTGAGAAAATGCATTAGAATTTCAAAATGGGAGAAGACTGCAGACTAGAACACAAGCTCCCGAATACGCATCAAATGAAATTGGATGTAGGATGCAAACACTTTGAAAGGACTGATGTTGGAGATCCTAAATACTGCATTCCTACCAACACCTTTAGGCATGAATACACAGGCAAGGTCCCTGCATCGGTATGAAGTACGTGTTTCCATGAAGGAATGGATCCCCCAAAGACACAAGCCAGGTGAAAGCCCACTTCCCTAGGGATGCAGACAGTACAGCCCCAACAAAACGCTCAGGAGAGAATTCAATCCCAGATTTTTGTATCTAATCATCATGTGCACATACAAAGCAACTTCGTCCAGTTTCTGGAAGTTTCTATACCCAAAGGCCTCAGAAACCTACTCCGAATGGCAGAAAGCCAAGAGAAAGGCGGCTTCCACGCAGCAGAAGGCAGAAACAACCACAAGGTGACTCCCCAGCTCCAACTGCCGTTCCAGCTTCAACACACCCTCCGTCCCCTTGCTTCAGGATCGGATTCCCACTTGAACAGCACAGACCGAGCTCCGGGAAAGCGAGTTCACAGCCCGAGAGATGTGGCTCGGCCTGACCCAAGAGCTGAGCGGAGCCACTGGGTATTTCCTCTTGGACATAAACTGAATTCCCCCACGGGGATGTGGCCCTGAGGCTGGTGACCCACAGAGCGGGGTGTTGGGGCCGGAAGGAGCAGCTGCCCAGAAAAAAACCCTCAGTAACCATGGAGCCCAAGCTACAGGGTAAGACACAAACAGCTCCCGGGCAATTGCTGACGATCTGGTCAGCTGCCGTGACCGCAGCAGGCAAGGCGTGCGTGACGTGGAAGAGAGCTAGTGTCGGGGAAGCAATCGCAGAAATTCCGGGGCGGCAATACCTAGGAATCCAAGGCCTCCTGTAGAAATGCTCTTTATGCAGAAATGAAATGACACAAAGAATGTGTGAAATGCTTTATGATTTTAAGATTTGACTAAAAAACTAGAGACAAGAAGTTTAACATCCAAATTCTGATAAGACAATGACATGTTTCAAAGGGAAAAATGGACAGTTGTGGGGATCCCTGGATGGCTCGGCGGTTTGGCACCTGCCTTCGGCCCAGGGCATGATCCTGGAGCCCGGGATCGAGTCCCACATCGGGCTCCCTGCATGGAGCCTGCTTCTCCCTCTGCCTGTGTCTCTGCCTCTCTATATCTATCATGAATAAATAAATAAAATCTTTTTTTTTTTTAAAAAAAGGACAGTTGTATAAACAAAGCTTTTAAAGGAGCACAAAAAAAAAAAAAAAAAAAAAAGGCGAGCCAAGAATAAAAATTAAAACAACAGTCTAAACTCCCCTATTAAAAGTATCAAATTCCTGGTCTCCGATAGCACAGTCAAGAGAAAACCTTAGGCTTTGAATGTCACCTATGGAAGACCCAGCTGTGCTGTTCACCGCCCTGCTCTCAGCACCTGGACCGCCGTCTGGACTTGGTACTGTTCGAATGAATGAACGGCCCATGCTGACACGATAAACCAGCCCCGTGGCTCAGCGTGATGGGAATTCCATACGCGCTCGACTTTGCCAGGGGACAATTCAGGCCAAAGGCCTTAAAACTGTGCATGAAAAAAAAAACAAAAACAAAAATTGTGCATGATCTTTAATGCAAGAATTTTACTCAAGAAATGTGTATTTATTTTCTTAAACAATCACTAAGGCATTCAACGTGTTTTTGTGTACAATGAACAAAAGCTGAACAACATGCTAAATGTGCTAAATGCTCCCAGGAGAGGACTGGCTAATTATAATCCATCTGCACGACGGGATCCTAAGGGAAGATGTTGTCAAAGAGCACGGTCACAAGGAAAGTGATGAGGACAGAAAGAAAAACGCAGGCTACAAAGAGGAATGCAGTGCAGCCTTGGTCCTGTGCAAAAACCCCTGGAAGAAACGCCTCTGTGTTCCCCAAAGTGGTGGGATGACCGTGGCTTTTACTCTCTTCTTGCTGTTCATTTCTATTCCCCAATATTTCTACAATGGACATCCATTACCTTATAAAATAAACTGGTCCATTATAAAAATCTGAAAACGTTTATTTTTGAGAGACCGATGCCACGGGCTGTGAAGTATGGTCAAATAAAATATTAATTTCCAACATCACCTACTCCCTGCAAAAACACGGCATTCTTCACCTTCTGATTCTGCGGCTACGTCTCTGATTATTAGATTGTGCCGGCTACTTCTGAACACAGAGGTGATGGAAGAAAGCTGTAAGCGGTCACAAACCAGAACAAAACACTGGCACTTTGATCCCAGGGTCTGGGGAGATCGGAGACCTACTCAACAGCAGTGAGCAAAGCTGCGTCCCACATAAACCACGACACCGGCCAACACAAAGGGTTACGTGGGCTTCAGGAGACACCTTGTCTTCAACGGAAGACACGTGCCCATCAGATGCCACCTCACACACACAGATTTTCTGGTTTCAATCTGAGCTCACTATTCATCGTATTGTACATCTTGAAAAGAAAGGCCGCTTTGAAACCAAAGAAACGGTTTGTTCCTTCACATTTTGTACGAAGAGGCTCGCAATCAGGGAACATCTGGACAAACACTAAAGCTTCCATTAACACAGGCTAAGTCAATCAACTGTAAAATCTGAGCTCCTGTTATGCTATTTTATTTGAGGTGTAGAATTCAGAATAGACACTCAAAGCAAGACTAATGAATTCCCAGTTTCCCAGGCTAAAAAAGCAGGAGAGGCTGCATCCCAAAGATGCCATGTCTAAATTCCAAGTGTCCCATTTGTCCCTTTACTTCCCACAACCAAAAGTCCTGTTCCAGTTCTCGTAAAGCTCTAAGTCTTTAGGAGACACACTAGGCCGCACGGTTCTAAAGGCGTTCTCAAAGTCAACATAAGCTATTGGTCGAACTTGCTCGGGAGCTATGGTGGCGATGTCAGCAGTCTGCAGGCTGCGAATAGGCCCGAGAGACGCCTCTCTGCAAAGCTGTGTCATGTCGGCTCCCGAGAACCCGTCGGACTGACGTACAACCAGCGCGATTTCCTCCTCACTGAGGCAGCACTGCTCCTTGGACATCAGGTTAATCACGATCTGTCTCCTGGCCGAAGCTTCCGGGAGGGGAATATAAAGCCTTTTCACCAGCCTTCTCCGGGCGGCCTCATCAATTTCTTGGGGCCGATTGGTCGCTCCCACCACTAGAATACGATCTTCAGAGGACGTGGTTGCTCCATCTAACTGAACTAGGAATTCGGTTTTTATCCTTCTAGAAGATTCATGCTCGCCATCTCCTCGTTGAGACAATAGGGAATCGATTTCATCAATGAATATGACAGCTGGCTGCTGACACCTTGCCACAGCAAACAGTGCACGGACCATTTTCTCCCCCTCACCCACCCATTTAGAAGTCAAAGAAGAAGCGGAGATACTAAAGAACGTCGCCCCAGACTGGCTTGCGATGCACTTGCCAATCAGAGTCTTCCCGGTCCCGGGGGGCCCAAAGAGCAGAATTCCTTTAGGGGGTCCTCGTAGGCCAGTAAAGATGTCTGGCCTCATCATGGGCCACACGACTATCTCCTTTATCGTGGCTTTGGCAAATTCTACTCCTGCGATATCTTCCCAGTTGACTGGCGGGCCGTGATCCATGATCTCATTCATGATAAGTTCAATCATCTTTGGCTCCAAGTTCTTCAGACGCTCATCAACAGGATGTGCCGGCTCTGCGGGTCCCGGGATGTATGGCTTATACTGCACTCCCCCATTCTGATCTCCCCCATCTTGCTTAGGGAGAGGAGGAACAAACTTCCCAAATATCCCTCGGGACCTGCTGGCTCCCAGAGACTTCTTCACGCCGCCGTATGAGGACCCGGATACTCGCTGGGCTTGCTGGTACTTCTTTTGCTGATCCACCCATAATTGTTCTTTTGCAGTTTTAAAAGTAGGCAAGCTACCCTCTTCTCTTTGGCCATTATCTCCCGTTTTACTGAAAGCCTTATTCACCATTGAGGCAGAAAGGGCATCAACGGTGCCAGAACCATAAAAAGCTCTCCTCTCTCGTGGATCTTCGCAGACGGAAGGCAAACAAGACTGATTAGACGAGAACACATTTAGTCCTACGTTGGCTTTCGGAGAGCTGTTACTGTGCTTCCGGACGTTTCCAAATAACGGGGTGGCATGGATCTTTGCGGTGGCAAAGTCACCCAGCGGTGTTACAGACGTGGGACAGGTCTTACCAGTGCTGGGCAGCGCAGGCGGCAGGGCACTCTGAGGGCACTTCGGAGGGCTGCCCTCTGGGATGTCCAGGGTCCTGGTGGTATCATGCGCTGAGTTAGTTAATGGGCAGCCCTCCCCAGAACCCCCACACACACTCAATTTAGGGGGATCGAGGACAACAGCCTCTTGATGGATGACAACCGATGCATCAGCAGGTGCCAACAGAGAGTCTCTGGATTTCTTGCTGGCTTGCATCATCTCCTGCACATTACTCATTTTGAAAACATTATTTATTGACAATCCAGACTGCCACCTGTCACTGTCGGTTTGCTGAGACCTTGCTAAGGTTAAAATGCTTTCCGCGTAGTTATTCAAGCCAGTCTCAACATTGTCAGAATCAATAACTGCAGAATATCTCTCTGCATATCTTCTGAACAGTCTGGTGGCGCAGGCCGGGGACATCTCGGCGTTTGCCCATGCATACTGAATGCGTAATATCTGTGCCCGGTATGCGTCCGCCTTCTGTCCTGCGGTACACGTGCCAGATGTAATTGCAAAGTAATTCTTCTGCCACTCACTCAAGTGCACGGACCCGCTGCTGGAAGCCTGCATGCCGGAGGTGCTCTGACAAACGACAAAAATGAAAACATCAGGAGCAAGAAGAGTTTAAAACAAAGACGCGATACTGTGAGCGTGCTTCTCATACCTCTGCTCGTCGGCAGGGAGGTGTGCTAGACTTCTCGTGTGGAAGGACGGAGCACTTCTAAGGGAAAGACTAGATAATCACCGAGTTCAAGCATTCAAGACAGAGACTCGATTAGTAACGCTTTGTGATGGGGCTAATGGTTTTAATTATGTCATTTTCCCTGCACGTGTGGAAAACATGCGTAAGGTTTAGATGGAAAGGGTTTCAAATTAATCAGCAACACACCAAGCCTGGGGTTTCAGCTCCGTCTCAGAAGAACCAGACGAATGATGTCAGCCAAGCCGCTAGCACCGGGCCCTCAGTTTGATCTGTAAAGCGAGAGAAATCACCGTTAAGGATCGAGTCAAACAATGAGCATGAACACACTGCAGAAAGTACCATTCTCAGGCCTGTTACACAAACGTACAAACTAAGGCTGAGAGTTCCCCGGAGGTCACAGAGCAGCGCCAGAACTCACACTTGCCCGTTCACAGAATCCAGACTGCGGGCGTGCACAAGACCCTCCTGGGCGCTGCCAGCAAAGGCCACAGGGTGGGGATCATGAACATCAACGACCACCGTACAGGTGATGTTTTTAAGGGCTTACTCATCAAGCAGCACTGAAAACAGGATGCCCCACAATTTCACAATTTTCCAGTGTCACATGAAGTATTAAAAAGTGAAACTGGGACACCTGGGTGGCTCAGCGGTTGAACGTCTGCCTTCAGCTCAGGGCATGACCCCAGGGTTCTGGGATTGAGTCCTGCATCCTGCCCCCCGCACGGGGCCTGCTTCTCCCTCTGCCTGTGTCTCTGCTTGTCTCTTATGAATAAATAAAATCTTTTAAAAAATGAAACTGTCATTATGAATGAAACATGAAAACAAATCTGCTCAAGTATAAACACTAGGTCTCAACAGTCTGCTACCAAGGTGCTTTTAGTTTAGGGTCCTTCTCTCAACTTCTTTTTATAAGCTTCCTTACATTAAGTTGAATTATTTTACCAGAATTTTAGGTGATTGTGATTATATTGCTGGGTGTCTGGACTGTACCTCTCGATCCACAAAAGGATGCGTAAGAAAACGTCCCAAGTTTCCTAGGCGTACTGCGATGAAGGAGTGTTGCAGGAACCAAGAACTCGTGTACTTTAAGATCTACCTCCCAGGCAGCCCGGGTGGCTCAGTGGTTAGCGTCACCTTCGGCCCAGGGCGTGATCCTGGGATCCCGGGAACGAGTCCTGCATTGGGCTCCCCGCATGGAGCCTGCTTCTCCCTCTGCCTGTGTCTCTGCCTCTCTCACTCTGTGTCTCTCATGAATAAATAAATAAAATATTTTAAAATAAGTAATAAAATATAAAATAAAATAAAATAAAATAAAATAAATAAAATAAAATAAAATAAAATAAAATCTACCTCCCAAATTGCCTGTTAATCAGCAATCCGTAAGTTCTTTTAATACACACGTAATACAGCCGTGTCTCCTATAAGGAGACAAAAAATGAAGGGCCCAGGAAGGTTCTCCTTTGCTTTAAGTGATAAAGCTGAATTACATGAGTCAAAAGGGGCAGCCCAGGAAGCTCAGTGGTTTAGCAGCGCCTTCGACCCAGGATGTGACCCCCAGGTCCTGGGATCGAGCCCCACCTCGGGCTCCCTGCATGGAGCCTGCTTCTCCCTCTGCCTGGGTCTCTGCCTCTTCTGTGTCTCTCATGAATAAGTGAATTTTAAAAATAAACAAATAAAAAATAAACGAGTCAAAAGTACACCTGACTTCTGACAACCTTTCGCCCTTCTTTCCACTCCACCATGTTAGTTTCTAAGACTCTGCGGGGCAGTCCTGGAACCGAGGAACTGGGAGGTGACCTGGAACGCAGGAACCACCTTCCTCATGGGGAGGAAGGCCCGCCTCCTCCTCCTCCTCCCTCCCCTCCCCCCGCGATGCTGGGAGGACCCCAGCGCTCAGCGCTCCATCGCGGCTCCCAGAACACCCTCCTTTCCTTTCCATCTTCACCGTTTCCTTGGAAGTGCACCTCCCCATCTGCCCCCCCCATGTGCGCGCCAGCAGCCCAACACCTGCCCGGCGGCCCCGCGGAGGGCGTCCTTGTGCCCCGGGGCACCACGGCCGGAGGTCACCGCAGCCCCGAGGGCACCGCGGCCCGAGGTCACCGCAGCCCGAGGTCACCGCAGCCCCGAGGTCACCGCGGCCCGAGGTCACCGCGGCCCGAGGTCACCGCAGCCCCGAGGTCACCGCGGCCCGAGGTCACCGCGGCCCGAGGTCACCGCAGCCCCGAGGTCACCGCAGCCCCGAGGTCACCGCAGCCCGAGCCCGAGGTCACCGCAGCCCGAGGTCACCGCGGCCCGAGGTCACCGCAGCCCCGAGGTCACCGCGGCCCGAGGTCACCGCGGCCCGAGGTCACCGCAGCCCCGAGGTCACCGCAGCCCCGAGGTCACCGCAGCCCGAGCCCGAGGTCACCGCAGCCCGAGGTCACCGCGGCCCGAGGTCACCGCAGCCCCGAGGTCACCGCAGCCCGAGGTCACCGCAGCCCCGAGGGCACCGCAGCCCGAGGTCACCGCAGCCCGAGCCCGAGGTCACCGCAGCCCGAGGGCGCCGCAGCCCCGAGGGCGCCGCGGCCCGAGGTCACCGCGGCCCGAGGGCGCCGCGGCCCGAGGTCACCGCGGCCCGAGGTCACCGCAGCCCCGAGGTCACCGCAGCCCGAGGTCACCGCGGCCCGAGGTCACCGCAGCCCCGAGGTCACCGCAGCCCCGAGGTCACCGCAGCCCGAGGTCACCGCAGCCCCTGGAGGGCGTCCCGTGCCCCGGTCACGGTGCCACCGCATTCCCTGCGCCTGACTCCGCGAACACACGGGAACTGCCTCTCGGGTCTGCAGTGTAGATGGTCCCCTGCTTTCCGGGAGAGCCTGGGCTGGTCCGACCGCCGGGGCCTCCGGGGCAGCGCTGCTCTGGGACCCCGTGCCCCCCGCAGCTGCCCCGGGGCAGCACCGACCGCCGCGCCCCAGGGGCCCTCCGCAAACCGCGGGCGCCGGGAGCCCCCGCACAGCCCGCCCCGCGGAGCCCGCCTGCATGCCCCCGCGCCGCCGTCCGCTCGCCGCCCCGCCCCGCCCCGCCCCGCCCTGCGCCCTCGGCGCCCCCCGCCCCGCCCGGCCCCGCGCCCGGACCCCGCCGCCCTGCCGACCTGCAGCCTCCGAAAAGCGCGGGGCCCGATGTGCGCATGCGCGCTGCCGACGTGCTCGGGCCCGCGCCGTGCGTGAGTGCGTGGGACGCGCGGGGCGGGGCCTGCGGGGCCTGGGCGGGGCCGGGGGCTGCCGGGGGCGGGGCCTGGGCGGGGCGGGGGCGGGGGCGGGGCCGGGCCGCGGCCGCGCGGGGGTCAGCCCCGGGCTCAGGAGGCTGGTGGCCGAGGGCGACGCGGCGAGAGCGCGCGGGACATTGGGACACGCGGGGGGACAGGGCTTGGCGGGGAGGCGGGGACAGAGGGCCGGGAGGGGGCGGGGGCGCGGGACGGGGCTGCGGCCTGGCGGGGAGGTGGGGCGCGGGGGTCCCGGGGGTGGGGGCGCAGGTCCCGGGAGGCGGCGGGGAGGTCGGGGGCGCGGGGGGCTTCCAGAGGGCGCGGGAGGTCCCGGGGGGCGGGGGCCGGCCGGGAGGGGGTGGGGAGGTCGGGGCGCGGGGGTTCCCGGGGGCGGGGGCGGAGGTGGGGGCACAGGGGTCCCGGGGGGCGGCGGGGGTCCGCCGCGGCGGAGGCGGAGGGCGGGGGTCCTGACGCAGGCCCGCCCCGTGGCTAGCCAGGACGGCTGCCCGGGAGGGGACCCCAGGGCCTCGGGTTCGCGCGCCCCGAAATACCTGCTGGGCGGCGCGGAGGGTGGCGCGCAGGTGAGAGGCTGCGGGGAAGGCGGTTCCGCCCGGCGGCCGGGGGGGCGGGGCAGGGGCGGGCAGGGGCAGGGGCAGGGGCAGGTGCAGGGGGCGGCGCGCGCAGGGCCCCTAAGGAGGGGACGCGGGGCGGGGGGCTGGTGGGAGCCAGGGGAGGCCGGTGCCCGCGGCCGTGCACCCCCCGCGCCCTCCGCCCCCACAGCAGAGCTGCTCCGCGGCCGCCGGTGGCGGTGAAGGCAGGAGAGGCGCGCAGATCCCCGTGGCGAGGGTCGGGGGCTCCGGGGCGTCCCCAGGCCAGCATGCCCCGCCCTGCGCCCCCTGGGACGCTCTCCTGGAGGGAAGCCTGGAAAGCACCCCGTCATTGCCTTGGACCGGGTTTGGGGGGACGCTGCGGAGGCCGGCCGCGCAGCTTAGGGTAGTGGGTCCTGCTTTCAGCCCAGGAAACAGACTAGCCCCGCGCCGCGACCGGCCTGACCGGTGCACTGACTTTAGAGACAGTCCGGGGCTGCTCAGGCCTAGGGCGGCCCTGCGGGGACAGCTCTCCATGCCATCCCAGCCTGGTCACCTGTAGCCCCCACAGTCCCAGGAACGCAGCCTCGCGCAGCCCCGGTTAAGGCAGAAGGACCCAAACCAGGACACACCTTTCACCTGAGTACTTCCCTCTCGGGAAAGGAAGAAGCCCCTTCCCAGGAAGCCCCAGCAGCCTCCCTGTTCCTCTCCTTGGCCTGCTGAGCCTGCGTTAGCCTGCACTACGGGGAGGGAGCGCGAAATAAAAGAAATTGGACAATAGATTTTTTCAAAAACAGGCAATCACAATGATCATTACAGCTCATAGTTCATTTCTTGGCTTACATAGTAATGAGAGACTCTTTATTCTAATCGTTCATAATTTATTAGCTAATGTTCTAATTATCATAATTACTCAAAATATAGAGAATAAAAATAAAACGAAAACTGTTGCCTCCGGGCTGATTCAGTTGTGCGTTTACCAGCTGTTTTTCTACTTGAATATTTAGAAATCCCATATACTGTTAGGGTGATTGGCAATAAATTTAAATAACCGCTGTTAGGGTAATTGGCAATTTTTGGTGACTTTTTTTTTAAAATAGATTTTATTTGTTTATTCATGAGAGAAACAGAGAAAGAGGCAGAGACACAGGCAGAGGGAGAAGCAGGCTCCATGCAGGGAGCCCAATGCAGGACTCGATCCCTGGACCCCAGGGTCACCACCTGAGCCAAAGGCAGATACTCAACTGCTGAGCCACCCAGGTGCCCCAGTGACTTTGATCACTAATGTTTTAACGGTAGCGTTTGGAGAATTTACACTGCCCTACCCTCGTAAGAAGTTTTCATTCAAATACTGAATTACATTCATGGTCTCCAGAGCTGTTTTTCAACAAGTCACACAAGCATTGCCACTTCATTTTAGTGCCTTTGAAGCAAGAGCTCTTCCCAATCCAGCAGTTTCCATCTTCCTGAGATGGGCAGAAGTGTAAGGCCCTTCAGTACCCTCCCTGAACGGAGCCTCCTCATCTGTGAAAGGGAAATAAACGCCTCTAACTCAGGAGCCACTCCAAGGATTACGTTAGTACGAGGGTCACAACGAATGGTAAACCGTCAGCAGCATCCAGCCCCACGCAGATGTCCCACAGGAGCTCCAGTGCCGGCGGGGCCGACTGCCCTATGACCTTGGTTACTGGCACTCGAACCCTCCCACCGTATCAGGAGGCTTCATCTTTTACAAACGGGACATGTTAGAGCTCTATCTGATACCTCAGCGCCGGTAGCGTGGAAGAGCTTAGACTTGAGCTGGCGGGTCAACCTCCCTCCCAAGACCATGGCCTGTGCTCGTGCTTCTGGGCAGGATTTTTTGAACCTGCAAGAGAAGCGGTTTCCACCTACAGCAGACAGAGTGAAGGGAGTGCTGGCTCTTTGTGCGAAGGATTCTGGGACAGGGCTGCTCATTCCCATATTCATGAATAGGACGAACGTGGTCTCAAATAAATGGTCTCAAACGAACGCCAGCACGCACTTCGGGGATCTCGTTTGTTTGTGAGCAGAGAGAGACTGTGGCCCCGAAGAACGTGCATCCCTGTGTGCCAGGAAAGTGACTTTCTGCAAGTTTAAAGGAGAGGTGTTTGTCGCGGTAGGGGAGCTGGGAGGAGCTGGGGGGAGCTGGGTGGGGAGCGGGAGGGGGCAAGCGGATGGTCTGAGGAGCTCAGGAAGCAGACGGACAGGAGTCAGATGAAACAGGCAGATCCACACTGGGCTCGGCTGGAGGGTGGCTGGATCGTCGCTGCCTTCAAGGCGCGGCTCCTGGCTCTGTGACAAGCAGTATCTGTGCCCACGGGCGTGCACCGGGCCGGCATGCCATCCCCAGTCCCAGAGAAGCCTTTCATCACCGCGCTGAGCGAGTCACAGGGACAGTGGGGAGGATCCTGTGGTCAATGGAAATGGGGCAGACAGAGCAAGGGGGAGCAGTCTGCTTTGGTCATTTTCTTCTGGAACGTCACCGCAAGCCTGAGTCAGCACTTGCAGGTGCTTCTAATCTGATACCACATAGGTGGTGGATTGAACCGTGTTCCCAAAAGTGAGGTGCCAACCTCCGGTATCAGGGAATGTGATGGTTTTGGGGTATAGGGTCTTTGCAGAGGCAGTCGAGTTAAGACGAGGCCACAGTGCATTGGGTGGGCCTTAAGCCAATGTGACTGATGAGCTATGAGAAAGAGGGGTGCAGAGGAGATGCAGAGATGGGTATGATATGCGCCCATAAGCCAGGGAGCACCTGGGGCCACCCAAAGCTGGAGAGGCGAGGAGGGACCCTCCCCTGGAGGCTGTGGGGGGACAGTGTGGCCCTGCCTTCATTTCAGGATCCTGGCCTCCAGCACCCCAAGAGACTAAATTTCTATTGTCTGAAGTCTCCTAGTTTATGGTGCTATGTTCCGAAAACCCCAGGAAAGCACTAGATTGTACTCCGACGGCCTAGGGGCGGGGTGGTGGCGTAATCAAGAACACGGGCCTGCAGAGTCAGCTTTCCTTGGTTCAAACCCCAGCCCCGCTGCACTGGAGCTACGAGCTACATCCCGGGCTCTTGAGGAGTCGATCGCTGACAGGCATTTGGAGCAGAGTAGCCCAGTAAGCACCCCGGCTGGAGCTTGCTACCGAAGAGGAAGCCGTCCTGGGCCAGTGCTTCCAATTTCTGTGCTCCCCAACGAGGCGGCCCAGCTTCCCTAGTTTTCAGACTCTCGAGTCTCTGACACAGGAGGGAGTTCAGTGGCTGTCGGGTTTTCCATCCCGTCAAGCCGGCCCTGGGCCTGTGCAGCTCCCCGAAGGCCTGCAGGGATGGAGCCCTCACTGCCCTGTGAGAAGGCACATTCTGTTCACTCCCAGCCCGTCATTTGAGCTCCCCCCGCTGAAACAAAACCTGCCTCCCTGGTGCTACTGTTTGGAGGCAGAGAGACTCTTCAAGCAAAAGGGAGTGAACATTTGAAGACAGGCACCAAGTCCTCTCTGAGTCCCCTCCCCCCAGCCTTCCATCCATAAACCTCCTCACGTGACCTGATTTCTCTCAGATGGCACCCGGGGGCCATTGCCATCGATGGTGAGGTCCGGGGTCTGCATTTTGGATGCTCTTGGACCCAGGTGGTCTCCCACCAGTGAGCCCACTCTGTTTTTTCCCCGTCTCCCTTCCTCGATGGTCCGTGTCACATCTCTGCTTAGGGAAGAAACACACAAGGGTCTCTAAACTAGTAGCTCCAGATTGATCCCCTTTACACAAGCGACCTGTGCTCACAGTCTTTCTGAATTCTCTATTATATATGACATGATAGGAGGTGATAGGAGGCCACACAGTGGTACAGAGGAAAAAGATCTTGGTATCAAATGCAGTAAAAAAGAAAAGGCAAAATAATTTCTAATGTGTGATCCTTGGGATTTACATGATTCAGAAAAGCAATAAAACCATCCTTAGATCAAGGGGCCATCAGGCAGTCTCCACCCCCGCTCTCAGACACAGGCTTTCCGTGGAAAGGATCCGTGGTTTCTCATGTACTGAGTCTATGGGACCCGTGAGCTAGGGGCTCAGGGATGAAGTCATGGTCCCAACCTGCCTTCCCTCCATGTCTTCTCCCCTTATGATGATCGAGGGAACACCTCTTCCTTCTCTCCCGAGTATCTCCACAGGCTCCTTCCGATAATGCCAGGTAGTCAGCCTGAGTGAGTGTCTTCGGTTCCAGGAAGCTTTGCTATTTGTCACATTTTGGAAAAGAGGCGTATGATTCCAGGGGGCTTTCCTAGTATAATACCGTAAGACCGATATAATCTCGGTTTGGTCCGTGACACTGGACACGGAGCTCTGAGACCCCTTGGAATGTGTGGGTGACAGGAGGCTCTTCTGTTCCAGAGGGGGGTGACTCTTGGCCGGCCCCTAGCTAGAATCAAGATGGGGGCTGGATACCAAGAAGACCAAGGTGTGATTAGAGGGTTTTGACTTCCAGTCCCGCCGCCTGACTTCTGGGGAGGGGAGGGGGGCCAGAGATGGAGCTCATCTTATGGTGATTTAATCAACCATGCCCATGTAATGGATCCACCATAAAAACCCCTTAATGGCAGTGTTTGGAGAGTTTCCAAGCTGGTGACCAGGTGGAGGTGCCAGGAGAGCAGGGTGTGGAAGCTCCACCCCCCGCCCACATTCCTGGCCCTGCTCAGCTCTTTGGGCTGGGCTGGTTGGTGCTGAGCTGTAGCCTTTAGAACAAAGTGCAAAATGTAAGTAACATGGTGTCTTGAGTCTGTGGGATCTTCTAGCAAAGCCTTGAACCTCAGGAGGGGGTCATGGGGACCCCTCCTTTACAGCCGGTCTGTCAGAAGTAGGGGAGGCCAGGGATTGCGAGTGGCATCGGGCAGAGGGCGGCTTGTGGTCCTGAGCCCTTAACTGCGGGATCTGACCCTAACTCCAGTTACGTAAGGTCAGAGAGCTAGAGAAGGAGTGTTGGAAGGGACACCACTGTTTGGTACCAGGAGGGAGAGCATCTCACTTGGTGGCAGAGGTGTTATGACTCCAAACGGTGTGGGTTTCAGGATCTGGACACATCCACATCCATCAAGGATCTTTCTGACACCGAGCAGCAGGTGCCGTTATTAGATGCCGGAAGGCGACAGGATTTGCGTGGACTTCCGGTGCCAGCAGTGGCCTATGACCCATCGTGACACCAAACGGAATATACATTTACATAAAGATGCCATGCGTTGATCAAAAGTAAGCCTGAGTAATCCAGACCTTTGTAAATTGTCTTGGGGCCAGGAGCCAAGACTCCACAGGGGAGGCGAAAAATTTTTTTTTTTTCCCGGAAGGGAACGAATGGCCTCACTGCCACTTATTGTGACAAACGGCTCACCCCCAAGAGCAGACAGCGTATTTGGCCGCTCGGCTGAGTGGGCAAGAGGGGGGATTCTAGAGCCAGACTGCCTGGGTTCCAGTCCTAGCTCAGTCACCAGTTGGCAGTGCGACCTTGGGACAAGTCACTAGACCTCTTGAAAAGTCCCCTTGACAAACCCTATTTTCTCATCTGTAAAATGGGAGTAAACACTGAGAATTTTAAAAGAAGCATAAAGTTAATATTTTAAAAATATTGATAACAAAAAAAAAATAAAAAAAAATAAAAATATTGATAACAGTGCCTCGCATTGATCACATGCATGTGCGTGTTGAATACGCCGGGAGGCAGGGCTTCTTGCTGTTTCCAGGCGAGGTGGTTTGCGGCCTGATTGCTCTTGTCTCAGAGATGCCTTAAGAGATCGGGAGGTGGGGTGAACTGCGCTGCTTTACCTAGAAACCGGCCGGAAGTCAGACCAGCTTTCATCTCTGCTGGGCCTCCATTTAAGCGGATGTCTGAGAATCTCCACCAGAAAGATCCAGCCAGGCCCAGAGAGGGGAGCCCCTCCGCCACTCAGCTGGCTTCCTGTCTGTGCCCGGCTCCCAGCAGCAGCCCTGTTGTCACCTGCTGTCCAGGCTCCGACCTGGGACTCAATCCACCGTCATCAACCCTAAGTATGCTTATGGATGGGGCCGGGTGGGCAGCTCCACGAAAGCCGGGAGCTGGCATCGTGACTTTGGAGGCTCCTTTTGGAGACCCTGAAGCAATCTTAGCTCAAGAGCACACTCAGGTGCAAACCATCTCATTGCAGAACAGAGACACCTCGGCCTCAACTCAATGACCTGAGGGCTCAACAGCCCTTATCATGAGGTCCCAGTAGTCCCAGTGGCACATCCACGTCCTCGTGCCTTGATGGATGGTGGGTCTGGTTTACTGATGGGCGAGAACGAACGGCCTTATGTGTAAGACGGGGAACTATGAGGCATCTGATATACTTCCAGATTCCGGAAAAACAGATAATTTCATTACAGTTAGCAATCAGAGGTCTTTGAAATTCCAATAGACGTATCAATAGCCCGAGGACCTTTTCTAAGAGTGCTTTGCTTTCAACAGTTAAATGGTCTCTAAAGGACAAGAACTCATCTGGGGATGAAAATTCAAGTATGTTTCCACCAGCAAAAGTCATTTCAAACAAAGATGGGCTATTTGAG
This sequence comes from Canis lupus dingo, assembly GCF_003254725.2. Lineage (NCBI taxonomy): Eukaryota > Metazoa > Chordata > Mammalia > Carnivora > Canidae > Canis > Canis lupus. The sequence goes on from NC_064260.1 coordinate 1,802,848, forward strand.
GAAATATTGTGTCTTATCAGTATTTATGTTCACAAGAGCACTCCTGTGGTTTGTCAGTCCCAAGGCCAGAGGACAGATGAACCGATTACTGGTCCTGGGATGAGGAGACCAAGGCCCCAAAAGTTAGTCTTTCCATCACACCAGTAGAACTCAGTCCGTGGTTGTGTCCTGGTTCTGAGTTTATTTCTTCTAGAGTTGGCGTCATCTCTAAGTAAAACTCAACATCTAGGTGATGTTGCTAACCACCTAGAACAGTCCCTGACAGACACCAGGCACTCCACAAACACTTGTGGGCGCAGGGATTGACATTTTAAAGTATCCAAGGATGGGTGCACCTGGGTGGCTCTGGTTAAGTCTCTGCCTTCGGCTCAGGTCATGATCTCGGGGTCCTGGGATCGAGCCCCACGTCGGGCTCCCTGCTCAGCGAGGCGCCCGCGTCTCCCTCTCCCGCTCCCCCTACTTGTGCTCCCTCTCTTGCTCTCAGATGAATAAATAAAATAATATTTAAAATATCCAAGGATGCCATATCTTGGCTGTTCTGAAAGGCTAAGTCCGCATCGCAACCACCCATTGGGCACAACCTAGAACAAAAGGATGCTCACCAGGCACAGTCACTGCTGCGCTTCAAATTGTTTATTAAGCATTGAGCCACATGAGAGAACAATGGAAAGACCACAGGTATAATCTCAAGTCCCACAGTCCTAGAATATCCTGGAAAATATTTCAGTAAACCTCTCCCACCGAGACATCGAGAGCATGATTTCTTAATCAACAAAAGTCACAAGTGAATAATGAATAAAAGCTACATGCACTGGGATTAAGTTTTCAGACAGCAAGTAATGTTTCTTCATTGGTAAGAGAGTGAGCACACATGAGCACAAGCTCCAGGAGAATGTCACAGGGAGAAGCGTGACGCCGCAGGCGGGCGTGGGTCCCTGGAGCCACAACGTTGACTGTCTTCTCGTTCCATGATGTCAGGTACGCTTCTTTTCAACGTTTGAGCTCTACGGCGGAAAAAAATACGCATGAACATATGGCTACATCCCCCCCCGCCGCCACCAAGAAATGAAAGAATTGGTATTTTGGATGCGTCTCACTAGAATGGAGAGAGAGAACGTGCCCTTCCTCCTCCACCGAGTTGGATGGAACCGTGCCTCGTAGATGCATGTGAAGCGTCAGAGACGAGGTCGGTGGCCAAGCTGGCCTCCCTTGGACACATTTTATCAGTGTCAGCTGGATTCTGTGCCCCATGAAATGGGGAGAATTCCTTCTTTCCCTCAGAATTATGACCGCGTGCATTTGATCTGATAATCTCAGGTCATGATCCAGGGTCCTGGGATCGAGTCCTGCATCAGGCTCCCTACTCAATGGGTGGGGAGCGGCGGTGGGGGGGTCTGCTTCTCCCTCTGCTGCTACTAGTGCTCGTGCTTTCTCGCTCTCTCCCCCTCTCAAATAAATAAATAAAATCTTAAAAAAAAAAAAAGAAAAAAGAAGACAAAGTAAAAACGTGTCTAAGTTCCTAAAAGATCATGACAGCATGTGGGTTCTACCTCCCTGGGTGGAAATCCCGGCCCAGGCAGCCATGGAGGCAGCGCCGGGGGCAGATTGGGGGCAGAGACGAGGACAGGGCCGGGGACAGCGTACCTCAGTCGGGCTCTAGTCCCTGGGGGTGGCCAGGAGGCTGGTGGCCAGCTGAGCGACGTGCTTCCAGGCCAGCTGCACGTGGGCAGATTCCACGGTGCGGGCGCAGATGGCAAAGCGCAGCACGAACTTGTCTCTGAGGTGACAGGGAACCAGGTGGATTTTTTTGGCGCTGTTGATTCTTTCCAGGAGCTCCTCGTTCAGCCTGTTGGAACCCTGCAGAGACGGAGAGACAGTCCCAAGGACTCCGACCTCGACCGGCCTCCGAGGATGGCTGGCATCCGGCGACACTGCCGCACATCCACTAGACGACGGGCCGCCTTACCACTTGCCTTTCATTTCCCAGGGTGAGGAATTCAGCTAAGTGAGAGTTACGTGGCCGTGGGAGACCACAGCCCCGCCCTACGGGCTCTCCACGGTCCAATGACGGACCAAGGATGACCCTTCCCCGGGCCAGGCTTTGTAAGGAAAACAGAGCTCCCTAGGCACGTGATCTACAAGCTGATGCGCTTCAGTGACCGAACTGGGGCTCCGGAGGCAGCCGCTGCCAGGATCGCTCCCAAACAGAGAGAAGAGACAGGAAGCACAGCCAACCTTGAACCTGGGCAAGCCGCCCGTGAACTGTGGCACCAAGGGGCCATCGGCAACCCCCCGGGGACAAGGAGCAGCCCAGCGAGCCGGGGCGGGCACCCTGCGGGACACCGCTGCTCTCATGCACCTGCCTCCCCTGCCCCAGCGCTCTTCTGCTTCCAGGAGGTGCCTCCCCCCATCTCATCATCACACGTGAAGGAGGATGGGAGTGGGGCCTCACCTCCCTGCTCTGTGGCCCTCACGGGGCTCGTGCATTTGCCTTTTCGTTCTGTCTTGAGAGTCGAGAAGCAGGGAGAACAGAGGGCGAAGAATGGTCCGGTTCCGCTCAGGCGCACACTAGCCGACGCCGAGGCCACCCATGAACCCAGCAGACCCTCCCCACCGCCAGCTGCGGGCCTCCGTGGGGCACCTACGGGGCCCAGTGCAGGACCTGGGCCAGGTCTAGACACAGCCTGTCCTGCCCAAGGATGATGCTAGGGAAGGAACAACACGTGCGCTTTACCAGGAAGACCCAGGCCAGAGCAAACAGGAGTAAGGCGGACAGTGGAGACATCAAAAACACATTATTTAGGGAAAATGTGCCTGCCGTTTTCAAGTGGGTGAGGTGAGGTATGTCTTCTATTAAGTGGAGAAAGAAGCCAAGCAGAGAAAACAGTAGAAGAGAAGGGGAGGGGGAGGGAGGGGAGGACGGGGAGGGAGGGGGAGGGAGGGGAGGACGGGGAGGGAGGGGGACCCCAGTGTGCATCTGAAGCCCCGGGTGGTGCAGAGGACAGAAGTCCCCCTGGAGCAGGACGGCACGGGAGATAGGGACGGCGGACGCACAGGGAAGCAGGAACACGGCCCGCGTGCTTCGATGTGCTTCCTTGAGAAGACACGGGGGTCGGTGGCACGGAAGCCCCCTGGCCGCTGGGCACTCCGGAGCCGGGGGGGGGGGGGGGGGGGGGGGGGGGGGGGTGGGGGGGGGGGTGGGGGGACTCGCCGCACCGCACCGCACGGACAGAAGGGGTCGGGCAGGTCGGGGGCACGGAGGCTGGCGTGGTGGGGGAGGACGATGAGGGCCTCAGGTCGCGGTGGTGGCCGCACGACCCCACACTTATGCCGAGCCCCACACGGGTGCAGCTGACCCCCGCGGACCCCACAGGGACCGCACGGATCGCTGTACACACGGGTTTCTTTCGATAAATCCGGCGCAGCTCAGCAAGCGTGTTTTCTCTTCCTAGTGATTTTCTTCCTAACGGTCTCCCTTCTGTGGCTCGCTTTGCTGTAGGAACGCGGCGAACACACGGAGCACACACGACCGGCGAGCCTCCGCCGTGCACGGGCGAGGCTTCTGGTCCGCAGTCTGGGGGCGAGTCCCACACGGATGCCAGCTTCGCAGGGGTCAGCGCCCCTCGCCCCCCACCTGGGCTTTACATGGACGCAGTGTGCGGTGTGTGCGTGACTAAAGAGTGAAAGTCCTGCGCGAACACTGGTGAGTCAAAGCAAAACGAAACGTCTCTTCCCCTGCAAACGCATCGAAGCCCGCCGCCAACACCAGGGACAACTGAGCCGTGGCCCGTGCTCTGGGGACCCGGGGACCTGGCCGCTGGGAGCCAGTGCTCCGAGGCCTCCCCCGTCTTCTGCACGTGGGTTCTCACCGCCCACCGTGCACCTGCACGGAGCTCACGGCCCCCTCACCGAGCCCTGTGTCTCTGAAGAGTCCAGGCTTTCTTGTGCCTGCTTCTCTCTGTCTCTCTCTTTAAGGATTTTATGTATTCATGAGAGACACACAGAGGCAGAGACACAGGCAGAGGGAGAAGCAGGCTCCATGCAGGGAGCCCGACGTAGGATTTGATCCGGGGACCCCGGGGTCACGCCCTGAGCCAAAGGCAGGTGCTGCACCGCTGAGCCCCCCAGGCGCCCCTCTCGTGCCTGGTCCTCCTTACCCCCTAGGAGCTCCAGGAATCAGTGACGGGGAGGATAGGGTCAGCGGGAGGCCACATTTGGATGACAGCACGTTGACCTGCAGCAGGCCTAGTCCTCCTCCCCTTGCTGACCTCCCGCATGGAAACATGGAGCCAGTGGAAAAGGCAGGTGGCAGCGCCCACGGCCAGCTCAGCTGCACAGGCCAGCGCCAGGCCCCCCTCCAGCCTCCCTCCCACAGGTAGATTGATAAGGGGCCTGTGTGCACAGCCTCTTTCGAGGACCTTCCAGAAACGTGGTCATGATCCCCAGCAGACACGGCTTGTGCCGTCCACCCTCTGGGCCAGCTCCCCCCCACCCCACGTGCACACACACACACACACACACACACACACTCATGAGTAGGGCAGCAGGACAACAGACCAGCATTTCTCAACCCCTGCACACACCCGGCCACCTGGAGGGGCCTGTGAAGACACTGGGGTCCGCAGGTCGGGGCTGGGGCCGGGGCCGGGGCTGGGGCTGGTCTGGGGGTGACCCCCCAGTTAGTGAGCCTGTGTACAGGTTACGGCTCAGAGCATCGCAGTGGCAGCCGTGTGGATGGAGAAACCGGGGAACATTCTAGGACCAAAGGTCTACACACGCAAGAAGTCTCAGCTCCGTGGAGGAGGGGCAGCAGGGCCTGGACCCAGGGACCCCAGGCGGCAAAATGCCTGGTGACTTCTGAGGTTCTGGGGAGCCAGCGTGCTGCTCTGAGCACCCAGGTGATGCATGATCCTCCCTCCCCGCCCGCCCATCAAAGGGAACGGGGACTAAAGCCACAAACCTACCTTTAGCCGGAAACAGACCAGCCCCAGGGTGACTTCCGTGCAGATTTCAAAGCGGGGATCCTGTTGCACCAAACGCTCAAACTCGTGAGCCAGCCGGACGTGCTGCAAAGGGGAGAACTGCCGCCTGAGTTCCCCAGGGCGGCGCAGCTCGGGACTCAGCCACCTAGAGACACTTCCTGGGCCGCGGCCGCAGCTCAGGGATGTGCTCCCAGCCATCTCCGCCGAGTGCTTGTCGCCCACACACGGGCTGCTCGCACTCAGGGCAGGACGACGCTCGCCATCCCGACGGGAGGACTGTGGGGTCTTCAGAAAAACCCCAACTAACGTTTTCTTCTGTGCGGCAGACCCTTGAATCCCACCAAAACAACCCGTTAGCACTTTAGAACGAAGGTCGGGAAGAGGGACCCTCTTCCCTTGCACCCCTGCAGCCCTTGCACCCACAGAGAAGGACAGCACCTGTCACATTCGACACACGCCTTCGTCTCACTGAATTCCCCACCTCACTTGGCTCTGCGGGGTTCACGGAGCCCCATAGGGGATTCAAATAGGATGTGAACTGAGAACAAGCCCGCGGGGCCTGCGCACCTGCTGCACACTCCGCACCTCTGGACCCCCGAGCGAGTGTGGCCGGGACCCAAACCGCCCTCAAGGGCCGCTCCGGGCAGAGGAATAGGTCTGGGGCCACTAGAGGGCAGCAGAGACTGTGCTGGCAGGCGCCCCCCCCCCCCCCCCCCCCCCGCCCCCCAGCAAGGGTCCAGAGGAGCCCCACCTGCTAAGGGACCGGCTTTGAGCATCCCCTCCCTCCCCGCGAGGCCGGGTGTGGAGTGTTTTCACAGGAAGCCTTGATCACACCCAGGGGGCCCTGAGCTTAAATCATCTGGCCAGTTAAAGCCCTTCTCCTCCTTCCCCAGAGCTGAATCCTCACTGTATTCGAGGACATGTTCTGAACTCACGCGCGCAGTCCTGCCTCATCCCCCAGAGACCACGGGCGTCCCCGCTCCCACGAAGCCCAAGAACCTCTGTCCATCAAGATGGGGTTGGGGCTGAGGATGGATGCTGGCATGGGAGGGAAGCGCTGGGACCCAGCAGCCTGCTGCAGCCAGCTAAAGGGGGGTCTTGGGGGGGGGGCAGCATATACTCTGGCCTCAGTTTCCTCAATTGTTAAAAAAGAAAAAAAAAGGCAGGGTGGTGGGTCCTGAAGTGGTTCTCCCTCTGTAGGCTTGTCACAGAGGCCTGGTTCGCTCAGCCAAACAGGTCGCCGGGACCCACCTGGAGGGTCCAAGACCACACGCGTGCCGCTGCTCAGGGGCGCACCGGGCACCCCGGGGCTAGGAGCTAGCCATCCCCAGCCACCTGGAGACCCTCCCAGGCTGGCAGTGCTTGGAGCAGAGCGTACTGGGTTCTCCCCACCGCTCCACCACTGTTGCCTGGACCTGCCACGGGCAGACGTGGCGACAGGACGGGCTGTCGGGGGTGTTGGCTCCGCAGCCTCCGGGGACCTGACGGCCCTGGTCCCCACGGGCGTGTGCAGGTCTGTCATCCTGCACCGACTGCCCACCCTCAGGAGTCCGAGCTAGCTGGCCGAGCCAGACACCGTCCTTCATTTCTAAGCTCCTACGGAAGTCCCCATGTGACCCCCAGAAGTGATGAACGCACAGTCACCTTGCGGATGTAGGCCTGCAGCCCCTTGACTCCGTACATCCTAAAAACAAACCACATCTTCAAGGAGCGGAATCTCCGGCCCAGGGGCAGCTGCCAGTGCTGGAAGAGAACAGAACACTCTGTGTCAGGGAGCAACGTACCGAGAGCTGCTCTCCTCCGGCTCACCGGGCACCTCTTGCCCTTGGAGGAGCAAACCCCCTGGAGGTCCCCTGGCCCGTCCCCTGCCGCCCGTGCCGATGCAAAGCCGACCGTGCGGTGAGCAGCGCCTGCAGCTGGAGCCTCTCTGTGCAAAGCTCCGAGACAAGGGAGGACGGACAGGTTGCTCCTGGGGAGGCACGGTGTCCCCTGAGCAGATGCCGGTGGGGCTCACTGACCGGCGGGGGCAGCGGAGTGGGGCCGGTTGCTCCATCCGTCCGTCTGTCCACGGGAAGGAGGAAGGACCAAGCCGACACCCACACCTTCCACCCCGCAGGCTCCCTGGGACGTCTTGGCACCCTTTCCTAGAGCAAGAGTGACTCTCCCTGCCCTGCTCGCAGTGACCTGCAAGACGGTCACTAGAAAACACAACCGCAGGGTGCCGGGGGCGGGGGGGTCCGTCCATGAAGCGTCTGCCTTCGGCTCAGGTCATGAGCTCAGGGTTCTGGGATCGAATCCCGCATTGGCTCCCTGCTCAACGAGGATCTGCTTCTCCCTCTGCTTCTCCCCTTGCTTGTGCGTGTGTGCTCTCTCTCCTTCTCTCTCAAATAAATAAAATCATAAAAAAAGAGAAAAGAAAAGCCCAACATGTTGGTCTTCAAATAGTCTCTCTTTAGCTTGTCCCGTTTGTCAGCTGGCTGGCACTCTACCGGCTGTGGGGGCCTCCATGGTGGCAAAGGTGCTGAAGCCAGCAAGAAGGGACACAGAGGGGAGGAAGGACAAGGGGGCATCTGGCATGAGAAAGCGAGGGCACTTCTCTGTGACTCCCAAGAGCCCCGTCCTGGACTTGCAAAGATGCCCAGGGCAACGCAGTCTCCCTTCCCGCTCCCTGGACCTCCCTGCAGGGCACAGCTCGCAGACGGGGCTGGCGAGTGCAGGGCCGCGGCGGGAGGGGGTTAGGCCTGGACCCTCCCGCAGGGCTCGGGGGGCACGGCTCCCCCGTAGCCCGGGGCAGGCAGGTGTCAAGCCCTGCGCTGGTCGCACCCACGGCCGAGCCACTTTCTGAACTTGGGGCTCCCAGCAAGGATTTCACGGGAGGCTCTCGAGTGGGAGAGAAGTGGGGGCCCGATATTGACACTCAGGCATCTGACATGGTGTCGCTCGGGGTCCCCCAGGCGCTGGGCCCGGTGGGGTCACAGGTCATACCACTGTCTTCTTAGCGCTGTGAGAAGAGGCCAGGGGGACGGACACGTTCGGTGCCACGGTGTCCCCTGCAGACACACGGCCGGCCTACCCTGCACTGTGTCTGCAGGCTGCTGGGGGGTCGTCAGTAAAAACGGAACCAACACGCCTTTTCGGAAAATCGGAAGGAAGATCCTTCACCGTCCCCGCTAACTGACCAGTAGGCGGTAAAGCCATCGTCTCCTGCCTTTGTTGCGCGCCGATGCTGCGTTCTAGAACCTTTCGTCACCAAGCTGACAGCTGCGCATCCCAGTGAGGTCTACGTCTAACATGGGGATGCACAGCAGGGCGAAGCTAACCTCTCCGTCCTGGAGTAGCAGGTGCTCACAGGTGAATCGAGCGCTCATTCACATGTGCCCCTAAAGTGCTGTCATGACCTGAGCCCAGGACGGGATGGAGGTAGGTGCCCCCAGAGCAGAAATGCCCCGTGCACTCAGCTCCCCGTGCACACAGCCCGGATGCACAGAGGGGACGGGACTCCGGGTCCTTGCTGTTCCAACCCCCGCCCCTCGCCCACCCCATGCCGCTCGGTGGAATATTCCGACCACTGTGCTGATACAGCAGGAGGAAGGTCCGTTCCACCGTCCTGCACGGGCCGCCTGGAAGGATCTCGCACGCAGAAGCCCGCTCCAGGTTTCTGGGACACAGCGGAGCCATTTCTGGGTGCTTTCCCTCCACAACTGAAAAATTCTAAACCCTGTCTTCGGCACGTCCTGTACACCGTCCCGCTCGCGAGAAGCCACCAACGAGGACCGGGAGGCGCACTTCCCTCACCAAAGGGCCTTGGGAGGCTCAGAGTGAGAGCTTCTGACTTAAGTCCTTGGTTCTCTTTTAACCGTGTTCCACAGATTCCTTGACTTCGCTGACCCTGTGTCTCCGCGTCTGTGAAACGGGGATCAGCGTCCCCACTTTGCCCAGGACCACGTGCATCGTTGGCAAACGACACCACGTTTCCACCGCCGGCCTGCCGCCACGGGCAGACGCAGTATGAACCGCCTTCGCCGACGTGTTCCCAGCTCCCTCCTCAAGGTGCTGACGCTGCCCTCAGGCCCCGTGCCTCCTGCCAGCGCAGTACTCACCCCTCGAACCCCCCACTTCCCCAACTAGCCTGGGAGACGCCCAGAATCCCAGTGTCTCCTCCGCAGCCCCAGGGCGGTGGCCACCTCAGGCTGGGCTCCCAATGTCTTTGAACAAAATGATGATGATGTCAATCATATTCTTTTTTCTTGGTCTGCTGAGCCTGGCCCCGGGGCATTTGCCCAGAATTCACTCTAAAGGAAGAGCCTGGGTGCCGGGGCATTTGCCTGGAATTTGCTCTAAAGGAAGAAGCCATGAGAGAGTTCGAGAGGCGTCTATAAGCGCATCGAAAAGGAAAGATGTCCCTACATCGGAGCTAAGACAGCAGTAAAACTGCCAGAAAATACAGTCTGGGTCCCCATAGGGCTGTGGCATGGGGAGAGGGTCAGGGGAGGCCGGGAACACTTGTGCCTTTGATGAGGGAACCAAGGAACAGCACTCATAGGTCAAGACTGGTGCTCCAGGACCTTTGCATGGCCAGGGCCCAGCACAGGCTCCCACTGACCTGTGTGGTCTTTCCTGGTGGGACGCCCTGCGTTTGCCCCATGGGACCTCTCCTACTTCATGGAGATGGTATTCCAAGGGCTAACTTATGGGCATCAGCTCTTCGAAAATTCTCTACTCCAAAACAATTTTCCCCATCCTTCTAACTTGATCCTCCATAAATTTCACTGTTTATTCATTAATCGTGAAATATCTGCTAAGGATACACTAGGTGCCATCCCCTGGCATTGCTGGGAAGGGGCAGCGAAGCGCACAACGATCCAGGAGGACCTCCCAGGCCAGGTGGATGTGGGTGAGGCTGGCTGCCGCGGCGCTGCACACCTGCCTGGATACGGGTCTTTGAAGAACAGCGGGTGGACCAACCTAAGACTGTCCACACGTGACACGCAGCTCACAAGCCGCCGGCGCTGAGGCCTCGTTATCATAAAGCATTAGATGTGGCATAAGGAGACGCTGAAGTCCAGGGGACGGGCTGAGGAGTTGGGACACGGGGACGTTTCCCTTGGGCCGGAAAGGGCCATCAGAGAGGAGCAACACATTTGAGGTCTGTCTCAGAACGGCCGCCCACGGCACTGTGCGGAACGGCCATCCTGGCCCGTGTGGCCACCTGGGCCCCGTGCCCCTCGGGAGCCTGGGGGTCCAGGAAGGAGTGGGGGGCCTCACTCACCTCTGAGCGGCTGCCAGCGCCACACACGGCCCCCGGCTGAGAACGGGGCCTGCTGTCGGAGCACCCCTGAGGTCTCTGGCCCTGCTCCCTAGGGCCCTGCAGGCGCCGGCCCCAGGCACACAGCAGCTTCGCACAGCACGGGGCCACGGGTCCAAGCGCAGCGCCCACCCCGACAGGAACCTGGGCGCAGAACTTCCTGCCTCCGTCCCAAAGGGCGGGCAAGATGACTCCCCCCTGACCCGACACCCAGAGTCGCTGGGCTCAGCAGAGCTGTCCGCGGCCTGGCTTGCTTAGCTACCTAGGACCTAGGTAGACGCGGTCCTCCAGGGCGTCCCTGACCCCGAGGGGCATGGAGCCCACGACAGCTCCCAGTGCTGCCTTCACACCTGTGGTTACCTGAGACCTGGACTCAGCGAGCGAGATCTCCCACTTACCCTGTAGTCGGTGATGAGCCCTGCAAAAGAGAAAGGAACAAACAAAAAGAAGCCATTAGACACATTGGTCAATTGCATGCCTAATCCTCCTCATTTTCAAGATCAATTTCTTGTTTTGTTTTAAAAAAAAAAAATTATTTATTTAATCATGAGAGACACAGAGAGAGAGAGAGGCAGAGACAGAGGCAGAGGGAGAAGCAGGCTCCATGCAGGGAGCCCGAGGTGGGACTCCATCCTGGGTCTCCAGGATCATGCCCTGGGCTGAAGGCGGTGCTAAATCGCTGAGCCACCCAGGGATCCCCAAGATCGATTTCTTGTGCCCCCCCCCATTATCTCCTCCATGAGACCATGGAGGGCAGGGGCTGGGTGTTCTCCTTGGCACTTCCCAAGGTCACGGATCCACGGGGTTTTCCAGTACAAAGTGGAAATGCTGGTCGACGAGGGGCTTTCTATGCTTCCACAAGCACAACATCTGAGCTCTCTTCTCTTGCCCACTAGTAACTTGGTGTTCAGCTCCTGAAGACCTCATCGTGCACTCATTCGTGCGTGGGAAGGTGAACTGGTGACATACAGAGTGATTAGACCATAAGATAAGCACCCGGCTGTGGAGGGGCGTCTGTGTCTGCATCCCTGGATCTCAGCCCAGAGCCCGGCACGGGGCAGACGCTGGTGAGCAACCACTGGAGCCGAGTCATCACCCTGGATTCAGATGGCTTCGTTGTGGTCACAGAAAAGGCGGGTTTGCGTTCGGTCTCCCCTTGCACCTAACGCAGCGAAGCCAAGGATTTTGGTGGACAGAAACTCTCACCAGTGGGAGTCGCCCCGGGGTGACCTCAGGCAAGCAGTAGCCTGGGAATTGGGAACATGCGCGGCAGTCCTGTTTTGAACATCTGATCCTCCAGTGTAGGTCCAGACGGGACACGCTGCGGCGCACTGGTGTCCCCGCTTCTGCAGCAGGAGCAACGGTAGCCTGGCCGCAGCAAGCCCAGGCTGCAGGCAGCTGGGACAAGCGCCACCCAGCACCCCCACCCCCACCCCCGCCAAGACTGCTCTTCAGTGATTCTACAGATGGGTCTACATTCCACGTATAAGGAAACCTAAAGTTGTTGCTTATCACCGGCTCTTTGACTCTCCTCTGGAGACAACAGGTGTTCTCCCAATTAGGTCGTAAAATGGTGGCGATGGGAAAACGTGGGGGGCCATCCTGCAAGGCTCCGCCTCCTGGTTTTATGAGGGACCCTGAGACCGAAGCCCGGAGTCGCACAGCCCTTGGCAACTCCCAGCCCCTGCCCTCTGCACCGTATGAAACACACTGTGAAGCAGATGTCCCCAGCAGGGTCACCGGCAGTGACCCAACAGCGAGGCACGCACGCCAGCAGAAATGAAAGAGCCGCGGCCCAAAGTATGCGTGGCATGTAATGAGCACCCGGCAAGGGTCTGCTCGGAACCCAGATGACATCGTGCATGAAGGCGCATGAAGGACCCTCCTTTGTTCACATCACACGCAGAGTGCAGAACCGAGGCAGGGACGTGCTGGCACGGCAGCCGCTCCCACGATGCTGCCCAAAGGCTGCCGCCGGTCACCATCCCCCGAGTCCAGCAGTGTTCCAGCAGCAGCACGACCGGATCCGAGGCTCCGGGGGGGACAGAGAGACAACAGGCAGGAAACCAGTGGGTGAGACGGCTGCGTGGCCAGACTCACGTGCCATGAAGGGTATCGGCTCCAGCGGAGAGATCTGGGAAGACCTCATGGAGGGGGAGGCTTTCGCCCTGGACCCAGTGTCAGAGGCATCCTAAGGACACCCACGCAGGAATACCCGCTGCTGCGGCCTCGCGAGCTGAGTGCACGGCATAAGGGGCCACAGGGCAGTTCCTTTTTTTTAAATTAATTAATTAATTAATTGATTAATTTAATTTTAATTTTAATTTTAATTTTTTTTCCACAGGGCAATTCTGACAGGCTTTTTAAATAGTTAATAAGGAGGCTTTTATTATCACATAGAAAGGTTTAAAAAAAAAACAAATCCTTGGGGACACCTGGGGGGGCTCAGCGGTTGAGCATCTGCCTTCAGCCCAGGGCGTGACCCCGGGGTCCTGGGATCGAGTCCCACATCAGGCTTCTTCTTGCAGGGAGCCTGCTTCTCCCTCTGCCTGGGTCTCTCATGAATAAATAACATCTTAAAAAAAAAAACACACAAACAAACCCTGTAAAACATAGTTTTCATTTCAAGGAGCACAAGGCTTAGTGGCGGCACCAGGGCTAAATCCGTGCAGATAAATATGCCCTTACATCCATTGGCCATAAAAGCTGAAAGTTGATTTTTGGTGATCTACTTGTTAAACACAAAATGGGCCCCTGTTTTCGTGGACTTATAGAAGTTTGTGGTCTTTTATTTTTTTAGGAGAAAAATACAAATCACTAATATTTCTCATCTCTAACAGCCATAGCAAATATTTCAATAGGAAACAGCTTTTCTATAAAAGCAGTGTAAAATACATTTTTGTGTGCCTTGAGCCATAAGCCGTCCTCAGATGGCCCTCACTTAAATTCATTCCAAGAATCACTTCAAGGTTTAAGAGGCAACGCTTTGCTTTCTGTCACGACTGCAAAGATTTTTATTATCCAAACATGAAATACATTTTTTTTTGTAACATAAGAGCTTGGCAGTTGGCTCAGAATTTCACATTGTTTCCTGCCAATTCTGTTTTTAAAAACTAGACCTTATTTTTTAGGGCAGCTTTAGGTCCTGAGAAAATCTGAGCAAGCGTAGCTGGGGGGGGGGTGGTGTCTGTGAACACCCACCGGGATGAGCATCTGCGCCACACCTGAGAACAACGCTTAAATAGTTCTGAGTTCGTTTTCAAAACCTTAAAAATATAGAGGGAATTCAGAAATAATTACACCTTCTGGCTGTAAGTACTATTCATGTTTGGAAATGTTCATTTCGTGCTTTTCAAAAGAAAAAAAAATCTTTTGTATTGCTGGGATCATTCTTCGAAATATCCAATTCTTATTTCTTTGGTAAGAATCCCAGAATCTCAACCCAGGTGGTGGAGTCAGTGAAGCATCTGCCTTCAGCTCAGGTCACGATCCCGGGGTCCTGGGATCGAGCCCCACGTCGGGCTCCCAGCTCAGCGGGGCGTCTGCTTCTCCCTCTCCCTCTGCTGCTCCCCCTGCTTATGCTCTCTTTCTCTCTCTCAAATAAACAAATAAAATCTTTAAGAAAAAAAAAATTCACAGAAATGTCCATGTCTCCCCCCTCCGCGCCCCCCCGAGCCTGGCCTGTACTAACTTATGATCGGGCGTGTGGCTGTGGCCTAGGGCAGTAGCCACAGGAAACGGGCTATTTGGCATCTTCTAGGAAGTGCTGCAGCATCTCCGTGTGCCAGGGAGCATCGTGCTCCTCACCAGGACTTGCGCACCTGGCCACGTCCCCTCTCCACCCCGGTCATCGAGAAGCTCACAGCCAGAGCGCAGGCCTGGGGATGGCTTGGGTCCCACCGCAGGTGCAGGCACAGAAGGCAGGTCTACAAACCCAACGGGGGAGATGCTGATCCTGCCCCGTGTCATCGGGGCTTCCTTGGCTCCCCTAACCCCCAGCCCCACTCCACGTCCCCCGGAGGTGTTGGTACAAGCGGATGCAGCTCTCGGGGAGACAGTGGGGCAGTCATACTTTTATTTTTTTTATTTTTATTTTTTATATAAATTTATTTTTTATTGGTGTTCAATTTGCCAACATACAGAATAACACCCAGTGCTCATCTCGTCAAGTGTCCCCCTCAGGGCCCATCACCCAGTCACCCCCACCCCCCGCCCTCCTCCCCTTCCACCACCCCTAGTTCGTTTCCCAGAGTCAGGAGTCTTCATGCTCTGTCTCCCTTTCTGATATTTCCCACTCATTTTTCTCCTTTCCCCTTTATTCCCTTTCACTATTTTTTATATTCCCCAAATGAATGAGACCATATAATGTTTGTCCTTCTCCGATTGGCAGTCATACTTTTAAAGGTCCTACACAGGAGGTGTCCACACCGGTGTTGAAAGCTGTGTGGTGCCCTCCGGCCCCCGGGGCCCCCTCCCAGCCCCCGCACTGAGCATCGAGGCAGACCGGGGCCCCATCAGCACCCCACCCCTGCCTCTACCCCCATCCCCGCCCCAGAGAAGTGGCTCCCAGGGGTTGGTCCGTGTGGACGCCAACTTTCCCCTCTGGCTTCTGGCAGAAATGCAGCTCCAAGGAACACAAAACCAGAACATCGCAGAAAGCAAGGACGCCAGCGTACCTGAGTCCTGATGGTTGTGCTTTAGGTAGAGAGGGTCCAGTTTAAAGGCTCCTATCAGGTCCGTCCTCTTTTTCACCCTGGTTTGAGAGAACAAATGGTGGGGTTTAGCGAGGAAGCCCGGTGGAAGGGCCCCCGTGGCTTCCCTCCTGGTCCTTCTTCCAGCTGGCTCAGCGCAGACACACCTGCTCTGGCACCTGGACCCTGCTCTGTCAGGGTGTCTGTCAACTGAGCGCCCGCCATCCCCAGCCCCGCCACAGCACAGCGCTCATCTCCAGGACTCCGAGCACTCCAGGGGGCCGTCTAATGAAAAATAAATATTTGCTTTTCATCCCTGGTTCCTGGCACAGGGCAACTGAAACCCTTGGAATCTCTGGAGGAATAAGAATGGCTCTTGTAGGCCAATGAGGTGACAGGTGGCTGGGGCCCCCTGGGAGCTTCAGGATGGGGGCTGGTTGCCAGGAAAACCAAGTAGAGTTGAGGGTGGGACTCTGAGCCCTACAGCTTCAATCTCTGGGGAACCAGGGGGGAGGGGGAAGGACTGAGATTGAGTTAATGCCCGATGGCCAACGAGCCAATCCATCATACCTGTGTTGTGAAGGACAGTGATGCTCAACACATCAATGTGCTGGTACGGAGTCGTGCCTGGAGGACAGGGGAGCTCTGTGCCCTCCACCCACACCCCTTACCTTGTCCTACCCATCTCTTCCTCATTTGTTTCCTTTATAATAAATAAATCGGTAAATGGGCTGCCTGGGTGGTGTAGTCTGTTAAGCATCTGACTCTTGGTTTCAGCGCAGGCTACAACCTCAGGGTCCAGGGACGGAGCCCCGCATCAGGCTCCACACTCAGCACAGAGTCCACTTCAGATTCTCTCCCTTTCTCTCTGCCCCTCCCACTCGTGCTCTCTCTTTCTCTCTCAAATAAATAAACAAACCTTAAAAGAATTAAAAATAAGTCGGTAAGTAAGACAGGTGCCTTCCTGAGTGCAAGGAGCTATTCTGGCAAATTAGCAAATCTGAAGGCGTAGGGCGTTCGTGGAACCCCCAGCTTCACAGCAAATTGGACAGAAGTCGGGTACCCTTGGACACACGACGTGTAACTGCCCTGTGGGAAAGAGCCCGACTACCTGTGGGGTCTGTGCTAACTCCAGGTGGAATCCCTCTCTGGGACACCCAGGTGGTTTCTGAAGAGCTGGTGACCTGGTGTCGGGAGAGGAAACCCAGCAGGTGAGCACTTATGCCCTCTGAGGTCCAGGCCTGGCCCCGGCACTGATGAGCATCACGAGTGTGTGTGGGACGAGCAGGAGCTACAGGTGAGAAGGTGGCCCTCCTGCGAGCCGCCCTCAGACTCCGCAGGCAGTGATGGTCCCGGAGAACTCAGGTCACAACTCACACTTGAGCCAGGATTCGAGGCCTGAGCTCTATGATAATCACCTCTCCGCCTCATTTGGCCAGCAGGGACAGCACCTCCAAGCAATTTTATGGCAAATAGACTATCCTAGGGGCAAACTGGAGAAGAAATGTCAGCCTGACGGTAGCTGAGGCTTGAAAGCAAATATCACGTGAGTGAGTCTCAGAAAGACGGAGCCAGGGCGCGTGATTTAGCACGGCAGGAAGCGGCTCACCGGCGAGGAGGCAGGAGCCAGGGGTCAGACTTACTGAGGAAAGGTGATGCAAGTATTATTTCTACAAAGGGCTAAAGGGCAGACCCTGTCAGGGAGCAGTCCTGAGGGGTCTGCATGCCTTGAGCCTGTGCAGCAAGTCGCGTCACACCTGACCTTGTGCCTGCGTGGGCCGGGGTGGCGGGGCTCCACCGGAGTGCTCTGTGCTCAAGCCTCGGGGAGGACAGCAAGACGGAGGGGGGTACAAGCACTTCTGGCTCACGGTAGGACTCTGTCCCTCACAAACCAAGGTCACGCCCCCCTTCCCACTGAGGCCAGCGAGGACCTGGGAGCGTTGGTCTCTGGAATCAGAACATTCGCACGGTGCTGGAGCCCGCGTAGCCGAGAGCGGAAGAACGCGGCCGCCTCGCCGCTGATGAGCCGGACCAGCACACGCTCCAGACGCTTTCCTGAGCGACGGTCTTGTGCTGTACCGAAGTCTACACCGTCCTTAACTCAACCTGCAGGACTGTGTGGGGCCCACAGGATGAGGGCTCGTGCTGCATCCCGGGGCCAGCAACAGAGAAAAGCATCCAAGATGCGAAAGGGCACCAGGACCAAAGTGCAAGGAACCCACACCGAGACTCAGAAAACTGAGCACTGGTTGCTTATGATGCAGGTTCCAGTATCAAGTCTTATCACAAGTGGGGTGATGGACAATCTCCCCGAGGCACTGAACTTCGAAAGGAATCCAGTTTAACAGAAGTGTGCCAACGCTTTAAAAACTCCTTTGATTAAAAAAAAAAAAAAAGACTCCTTTGATAAAATTTAATTTTATGGGGCCCCTGGGTGGCTCCGTGGATGAGCGTCTGCCTTTGGCTCAGGGCATGACCCCGGCGTCCTGGGATCGAGTCCTGCACGGGCTCCCTGCGTGGAGCCTGCGTCTCCCTCTGCCTGGGTCTCTGCCTCTCTCTCTCTATCTCTCTATCTCTCTGTCTCTGTCTCTCTCTCTCTCTCTCTCTCTCTCTGTGTGTCTCTTGGGAATAAAAACGACTTTTAAAAAATTTTTAATTTTATTTGGAAAAAGACATCAAGCCTCTTTTTAAAGGGGCTTTTTCAAACACGCCCTTGGCGTATGTGGAATGTGAGGCTTTCTGTGGAGAAAATTTGATGTTAAACAGACACTGAGGTCTGAGCAGAGTGGCTCACATTTACATACAAAAGATTCAAAATACCCAATGAGCAATAAAAAAACTTATGAACGGAATAATGAAATCATTACGAAACATGTTTACTATGCCTATAACGACTGCAAGTTTTCGAAACTCCAATTATCTTGTCCATTTCAATATTTAGAGAAAATAACCAATATGTTTACTTTAAATTACAGACTAACCATTGGTAAAATTTCATTACACAAAAGAGAGGCTCATTTGATTTTAAGGAATACAAAACAGCTAGTGAGAGCTACAACAAAAAAAAAAGAAAGAAAGAAAAAAAGAAAGAAAGAAAAGAAAAGAAAAGAAGAGAAAAGAGAAAAGAAGAAAAGAAAAGAAAAGAAAAGAAAAGAAAAGAAAAGAAAAGAAAAGAAAAGAAAAGAAAAGAAAAGAAAAAAAGGTATCTTCCTTGCTGTATTAGGAAACATTTAAATACATCTGTAAAAAACAATTCAGAATTTAGGATTATTTGATTGTTTTGGACTCTTGAGGATCTAAAGGGATGCCCGGAATTTCTGATGTCTGGTTTTTACAAGTGTCTTACTCTACTGTGTTGACACCTTGTTCCACCACGATAACCTCCTCCAATAGCAAAACATGTGTATTTGAGTCCATGGATATTCAGGACGATGCAAAGGAGCCTCGAAGTAGATTCTCAGCCTGCATTCGCCGCACACTGCCTGGCACCATACTGCCAGGCATCCCCCTCTTATGCTGCGTAACATGCAGGGCTTCCCGCCACGAGAGAGCGAGCAAGTGCCCAGTGGACTCACAGCTCAGGTGGGCAGACGGGGTCGGGGGGAGCCTGCAGCCCCTAACCTCCGCCCTGGCCTGCGCGCTGCCCAAGCCTGGGCTAGAATCCAGCACTGTTTTCAAAGTCAGAGAGAAAGTGGGACTAACTGGCAGCTTGAACAAAAGCGGGAACACCATGGAGCTTGATTTTGCCTCATTCCCACCCAAAACCAGCTCCCATTTCCCCTGTATCCATCCAGAACAATGGTAACATGGTCCACGCTCTTCCTCGCGTTTAGGTGTGTTTGTAAACTGTGTGCCGACTTTCATGCATGTTCTCTTGAGATTCTTGTATCCCGTGAGATTCCTGATTCTCTGGTTCTTTTTAGTCAGTGTTAGGGTTTTTTTGTTTTGCTTTGTTTTGTGTTTTGGAGAAAGAGAGAGAGTGAGAGCTCGATTCAGGGTGAGGGCAGAGGGAGGGAGAGACGGAGAATCTTCAGCAGGCTCCCCGCTCAGCACGGAGCCCGACGCAGGGCTCGATCCCATAACCCTGAGATCACGACCTGAGCCGAAATCACGAGTCAGGTGCTGAACCAACTGAGCCGCCTAGGCCCCCTACTCTGTGTGAGTTTCTAAAACTTCATTGCGTTGCCATTACCCATTTATGGCTCTGGCCTGGAGAGCTGTGTGCCCATGAGCAGACCCCGTTGCCTCATCCCTAAAACAGGGATGACAGTTCCTACCCCTGCCTTGCGGTCGTACGACGATCACCCTTGAAGCGTGCACGCTCCCGGGGCTGGCGCCCACCTGGGCACAGAGCCAGGTGGCCTCAGGACTGAGAGTGGAAGTCAGCGGGGCTGTGCCAGGCCAGCAGGCGGGTCTGCTCAGCCTCGCAACTGTCGCCTACACAAACGGTGCTGCGTGGGCTCTCATTAACTAGTGAGACATTAAAAAGCTGCACATATCTGTAAAAACGCCAGTTTTAAACGTGGACAGCTGATTTAAAACGAATCTAAACCCACGTGGACCACTGGATTGACCTCCAGTGGCTTCCACTGTTGTGCACACGTCTGTCTCAGGGCCTTTGTATGGATGGTCTCCCCACCTGCACCCCAGCCAGGTTCCTGGACTCTTGCTCTATGACCTTGCATGGCCCTTCGTCAAATGCCATGTCACCCAGTGGGCCTTCCGTGACCTCTCTGCCTGCAACAATCAGGCAGTGAATGAATGGGGGGGCATGGAGGCATCTGCCCCACATGTTCCCCCCACCGTCCAGCTCCCGGGCACCCCCAAGCTTCTCACCTGAACCTCTGCCCTCTCTCTTCCTGAGCCTTCCCCCGCCGGGCCTCAACCGACATCGGTCTATACGTGATGTTATTTAGTTTCTCATTTTACTTGGGGTCTATTCCCTTTACTGGAAACTGTCCCAAGGCTGAGACTCTCCGAACTCGGACACTGTTCCGCCAGCACCTCGGCTGTGCAGCTGCCCATGGGGTTCAGACAGCCGTGGGAGGAGCCTTCTGGAAGCAGGGTGATGCTAAGTGTCGTCGCTGCCAAGACAAGAGAGCGACCAACCAACTGGGGCGGGGGGGGTGTTGGGGTAGAATGAGATCGGAATAAAACCTGGGGGATCCCTGGGTGGCTCAACGGTTTGGTGCCTGCCTTTGGCCCAGGGCATGATCCTGGAGTCCCGGGATCGAGTCCCACATCAGGATCCTTGCATGGAGCCTGCTTCTCCCTCTGCCTGAGTCTCTGCCTCTGTGTGTGTGTGTGTGTGTGTGTATCTCATAAATAAATGAATAAAATCTTTTTAAAAATTAAAAAAAAAAAGAAAGAATAAAACCTGAGTTTGACAAGAATCGAATAGGCCAGCCAGAAAGTAGGTGGCACAATTAAGTTTGTAGGGTTGATAATAAGCTGACCCGGCTTAAATCCCTAAATGTCAGGCCAATGGTTTTATCTAGTCCTTTGCTGTCAGCGTCGTCATGCACTGAGCTGTGTCCCCCTCCCCAAAATCCGTATGCCGGAGCCCTAACCCCCAGGACCTCAGGATGTGACCGTCTGTGGACACGGGGTCTTTAAAGAGGCAACATAAGTGAAAACGAGGTCGTATGCCCGGGCGCTAAGCCAGTGTGACCAGCGTGTGGCCAGTGTCCTTACACGAAGATGACACACGCTCAGAAGAAAGGCCAAGTGAGGACACAGGAGGGACACCACGGCGGTCTGTCTGCACACCCGGCAGAGGCGTCCGCAGAAACCAGTGCTGTCCGCACCTTGGCCTCTCGTGTCCAGCCTCCAGAATCATGAGGATATAAGGCTCCGGAGTTTAAGCCACGGGGCGTGCGGCACTTTGTCGCAGCCGCCCGAGCGCAGTGCCTGACACAGCAGACAGCGGCCGTCTATGCTGAAAGGCAAATCCTCCAACATCAGAGTCCGGCAACAAGTCCTCCGTGTTTGTGAAGTCACAGGGTGAACCCCGGGGCTTGGGGGAGGACGGATTTCCCCACATGCGCGAAATCACCCAAAAATCCGGGACAAGCACTCTGTCCGGGACACAGAAAGCGCCGTCTCTGTGCTCAGAATGTGACGCAGGCGGGCGGCTGCTCCAGCACTGACTCCTCATCTCCCCTGCCCCCCAGTAACCGAGTGCCCTGCTCTGAAGCAGCTCACGCTGGGGGCTGCCCTGACACGTGACACTGACTTTCATTCAGCAGGCGTCAAGCCTCACCTCTGCCTCCGCCCCGTGACGTGACCTCAGCCCTGCGTCTCTCCCGCACGTCCCTTCCACTTTGCCAGGTTTCCCTGGGCGGGCTGCTGCCCGAGCTGAACGCAGGGTCCTGCTGGCAGCCCCGGTCCCACCGCGCCCGGCGAAGGGCTCCGTCCCTTCTCAGCCCCGCCACGGACAGAGCCGTCCTCCCCCATCCCTAACATGCCCTGGCTTTTCGGGCCCAAGGCCAGGACACCACATTTCTGTATCCATCCTTAGTATGTCTCAACGTTACATCACAGACCATGACCCCGAATGCTTGCCCCTGAGATCGGGACCTGAGCTGAGATCAGAGTCAGACCCTTAACCGACTGAGCCACCCGGGTGCCCCTAAACATCTACATCTGATATTATGATTTTGCCCAGGTAACGAGTGAGATGTCCGGGTGCGCCACGGGCCCTCTGTCCAGACCATGGGGCAGCCCTCCCAGGCCCCGCCAGCTGGCACTGAGGCCACCACCCCTCCCAAAATGAAGCAGGCAGCCCCCCCCCCCGGCCGTGCACCAGCGCCGTTCCAGGGACCCACAATCTGACCAAACACACCAGCAGGATAGAATTACACTTCAGTCCCAATGAAAGCCGGAAAAAAAAGGGGGGGGGGGACTTCTAACACACCGTGTGAGCCACTCCTCGCGTGCTCCACTTTAAATAAAATAGGTGAACGCAGCCGCAAGAATAGACAAGGATACTGACCTCCGTACAGGCCATACTTGCACGGATCCCTGCTAGTATTTCGGATGAAGCTGCATCTGGAATGCCCACACCCGAAGGGGCTTTGAAATCACCTACCAAAGTCTGGGTCGGAGGCTGACAGAAAAGAATTGATTTGGACCGAGTTTTTAGTAAAGCGCTGAAGATGTGATTTTTTTTTTTTTTTTTTTTGAAGATATGATTTTTACCGAAGGAGCATCCATCTGGGCACTCAGGAAACCGGGAGAACAGACTGGTTGGGGCGGGTACAGACTCCGTCCTTCACCTCTCGGGTGTGAGAAACCATTCATTCACTCACACGCCCAAGTCTGCACAAAATTCACGCAAAGCCCCCAAGTGTTAAGGTCGATTAACCTCCTTCCTCCCGCAATGAACGCACAGATCCGGTTCCCACCGTTCCCACACTGCTCCCAAAGATCCCTCTTCCTTCAAACACGGTCTGCGTGGTGGGGGGTCATCCGCGTACGTTCCTGAATTGTTTCTCTTGCTCTGAATATAACCTACGTGATGGTGGCTCTGCTGTTAAGAATTTTCAGGGAACTGTGTGGGAAACAGGACTACTCTTATTTTTCCTTAGCAAATGCTTTCGAGCCCTTGGGCTTAGAGTCATGAAACATCAAAGAATAAAAACGCAGAAGCCACCAGATTAGAAACACGCCCTGAAATTTCCTTTCGTCCTCTTTGTTCAAGCTGGTGAGATGGAGCAACCGAGTTCTCGCGCCCATACGCTGCTGTACTGTGTTCTGGTCCACAGTTTCCTACGGGGCAAGACTTAGCACGAATCCCCACTTCGGGAGGCAGGGAGGCAGCGGGCAGAGGACGACGCGCCCCGCAGTGACGGTGTCCGCCCCGCCAGGCTTCCTCCCCGCGAACCCCCCCTTGTGAAGTGCAGTGGACGCAGGGCTGGACGTCCAGCCGGTGGGGAGACTCACCACATGGCAGAGCAGTCAAAGTTCACCAGCAGCCATTTGTGGGGATTGAAGTTAAACGAATCTGCAAACTGCCGAGGAACAGGGACAACAAAGAGAAGACATCTCAGTTACGAACGTCTCGCTGTAAACAAGACCCCCTACACGACGAAGGGCAATCTGTTTTCTCGGGAGTAAGACCGCGCCGAGGGACGGGAGCTGAGGCCATGGGGCACGGGGGCAGGAGCAGCTGGGGAGGCCCAGGCTCCGGACCTCGCTGGGCCTCTCTGTACTCATGGCCTTTTTTGTTTGTTTTTAAAAAATCTATTTATTTATTCACGAGACACACACACACACACAGAGGCAGAGACACAGGCAGAGGGAGATCCAGGCTCCATGCGGGGAGCCCGACATGGGACTCGATCCCAGGACCCAAGGGTCATGCCCTGAGCCGAAGGCAGGTGCCCAACTGTGGAGCCCCCCGGGTGCCCCTCTACTCATTTTCAAGTGGGAACAATGCATCACAGCTCAGGAACGCACAGCGCTGATGAGAGGTGGTTCGGGGCCGAAGCACAAAGCAAGAAGGACAGTTTAACAGTCAGCCCACCCGAGGTTTGACCCCAGCTCAACAGCCTCCTGCACTGTTTGCAAATTTGCATAGACCCGACTGGGAATGTTTGCTTTCTGGAGAAATGGTGGCATCCCAGGCCCGAACCCCTCCACCCAGCCCCTGCCACGGAGCACGCTCCCCACTTCCAAGGCTGGGCCGTGGCTGCTGCTGGTCTGTGGGTGTGCAGATCTGCAGGTGGGAGCCGGCCAGCTGGGTGGGTGGTGGTGGTCCTAGGGGCCACGGTGACGGCTACTGATACTCAGGAGCTTGCGGTGAAGTTGGAAGATCCGGCCAGAGGGCAATCGCTCGGGTGCAATGTGAAAACAAGCATCACGTAGCCATGACTAGGCAGGCTTGCTGCTTGGAGGAGGAGGACGGGGACTCGCCCAGTCGGGCCAGAGGTGCCTGCAGAGGGCACCCCACAGAACTGGGCAAGGTACGAGCCCCCCACCTCCCCCGGGGCATGAAGGCCTCCAGCCTGCTCGCAGTCCTCGGGATCGCAGTGTACCCAGGACAGGTCAGGACATAAGCTTTGTTGGAAGAGCCCCCGATTTGGCCTTAGCGCTCCTACTGTCCGGCCATGTGCCCTCGGTGGGATGAGTCCAGGGCAGATGAAGGAGCTGCCGGCGTAGGCAGCATCGATGTGCAGCCACATGTCCTCCTTGTTACCTGAAATCCAGAGGAGTCCAGGAGAACGTATACATGAGGGACTAGACTGAGCTAATCTAGAACTTTCCTGTTAACACCGCCCTTTATTTCTGTGTTCATCCTAATTCAGTGTAGGGCTTTCACGTTTGAAGCAGGCGGATATGAGGACCTTGCATAATTCAAAACATGGGGAACCCGAATATGCAATCCTAGGGCGACGCCAAGGGAGGATGAGGAGAGCTGCTGTCCTGCGAGTCCCAGCAGCAACAGGGACACGGCTCACATCTGGGGGACTCTCCTGCCCTGGAGCCACATGAGTCCCTACTCAAAATAACTGGGACAATTCACCGCGCTCCCTTCTCTCGTAACATGGGATGTTATCGATATTTTATGTCGTACACTTTCAAATTTGCACAGTCTGGACTCATGTACAACGTATGTACCTTTCAAACCACTAGACCCTTTGGAATAATCACACGGGAATTCCCGTGTACCCTGGAGGAAATTGTAGCGACCAGGCCTACGGGACCCTTTCTGCCTGCACCTTCCCCCAAGTTCACGTGCTAGCGAAGTTCTCAGCATACACACATCATCGTAAGCGACAGGAGGCTGGAAACATCACTCCTAACCTACAGCCATCGGGATCACCCCGATTTTTATTTAATTGGTTGGCTTCTTTATTACCACTGATGCAACAAGCAATGACTCTTCCCACGTACCTAAACATTTTCTTCTTTCTTTTTAAAGACAATATCCACACTCATTGCACACCTATCAGCAACGGGCTCCCATCCTTCTGGAAGACAGTGCGTAGCAACTGCAAACAACAGGCTTTAGCTCGTCGATTTTAGGGGCTGCCCTATTTCCAAGCAGAAAATAAGATTTCAACAACCAAGACCGGCCGAGGAGGGCACTCGGCATCTCCACGGAGCTCTCCCGAAGGGTGCGCTCTTATATTCTTCAAAACGCGTGCCCAGGTTGGTCCCCCGGCTGCTGAGCAGGACCCGGGTCCAGCTGGAGGCCCAGGGGGGCAGCCAGGGGTGGGTGCCCCGCCACCAGGGAGACATCTGCTCGGCCGACTGCAGCCTCGCGCGTCAGCCCGCTCCGGGGGAGCAGATTCATTTCCTTCCAGGTTTCGATAAGAGCAGTTTTGAGAAGGAGACGGGAAATGACAACGAGTTTCATTTGTTGATAAAAGGAGACAAAATGTGAAAGAAGAGCCTTGTTTGCCGAGAATTTTATTAGTTCCCTCCCAGCGGGGCTGGTCTGTTTAATCGCCTTTCATTACCCAACTGCTGTGTGCTCTTCCTGCCGCCAGAGAGAAGGGTTCTTATCTCCGGGCTGGGGACGCAGCAGGATATTGCAACCCCGTTATCTGACCAGTTGGGCAGCAAGGCTCTCGCTGGGCGAGGAACAATGCAGGAGCCGGGGAAATGACTCACATCGGATATGAGATCCTGTCTGCTGTTGATAGGATCTTGCTCCAGGGCCTGGCGCTGCGGTGGCCTGACAGTTAGCTGCCCCTTAGGAAAGCCGAAACCCCCAGGTCCTGGGATTGTGGGGAGGAGCGGGGTGGTGGGAGAAGACTGTGCAACCGCTAACCTGACACTGGGGACAGGCCACACGCACCCCCGGCAAAGGCTTTGCCCTCCATCCCCGGGGTCCGGGGGCGGCCCCTCCTGCTCACATGCCCCATCTCTGTAAAACGAGTCATTTGTATGGTGTGGAGGTTTCCCCCTCGAGACACCCACGGGCCCAGCTCCCGGCAGCAAGCTGCAGAGTGCGGGTGTTAGCACGCTTACCGGAACCTCTCACACGCCACAGCCCCCCTCCCTGACATTCACGGGGGCCTCGGAAGCCCCACTCGCCACCCCCTCCCCAGCACTAAGCCGAGGGCTGGGCGTGTGCGCGGGGATCCACAAGCAATTACCATGTGAGTAGTGAATAAATGCACGGATGGGATGGAGAGACGGAGCGGAGTGCTGCTTCACTTATCAGCAACCAGCGGACATCCTTCGCTAGGACAGGAATATTTGCATCTGCACCTGACGCCGCGTCTCTGGTATTACAGCGTCACGAGCATCCGAACAAGCAATAAGTAAATCGACGGGCAGCATGACACGAGAGTGGGGTGATGCCCGGCCTCGTGGGTGGGATCCTTCTATCGCCCTTCAGCGCGGCGGCAGGGACAGTCCCTGAACCCCCCGCCCCGCCAGATGCTGCTTTCAATTCAATTAACTCCTGCAACCCGCAGCCCCCGCTCGAAGGAGATGTCATTACTAAAGCCACTCTGTGAGGTGTACAGATGACACCGGCCCGCCCGCAGGGGCACGGCTCGTCCCCGGGGAAAGCTGGCGTTCACACAGTCCTCTACTGCCAGTGGCCGCACCTCGAACCCCTGCACCGCGTGTGGCCCGGGGTCCCACGAAAGCCTTTTGCCTCCGAGCATAGAGTCAAGGCCGTGGCTCCTCTGCTCACGATCTCCCTCCCCTGGGCTCACTGCTAAGTCTATGTCTCTGGACCCTGTATCGTGTCTGCAACTAAGTTCCTGGACAGGAGGAGCATCCTGCCCCGTGAGCTGCCACCGGCGGCGGCCAAGTGGGCGGCCCGACTTGGGTCTGAGATGGCCCGTCCGGACCAGCCCAGGTCGCCGTCTCCCCGCATCACGTCTGCACCACACCACCCCTCTGCAGCCCAGGGGGAGCACAGTACTGGTCGAGAGCTTTGACGACTATTTCTCAGAAGCAGCAGGTATCTTAGTGGGTGTTACGTGCCGCCCATTTCAGACTCCAAAAGCGGTAAAGGACGTGCAAACGCACCCGTGCCCGCTGGTTCAATATCTATTAAAATAATACCCCACGGAGCGGCGTGGTCCGAACACGCATTCCTATTCCTACTGAACCAGATCGCATAGAACTGCAGGTTGCTTTGACCCATTACCTCCGGATCCGAAAGGCATTAAGATTTTACTTTCTTCCTAAATATTTCCCCACAGTTTTATGAGCTAAGATGCAGGCTGCCGTGAGAACTCCACCCGGGACTTGTGCCGGCGGAAAAAATAGCTGCGAAAACCAGTGTGTTTGCAGAAGGCAGGTTGTATGACTGAGCAGATTCTCAATCCCCCTTATTAGGAAATCTGATTTCTGCTAATCAAAGAATTTGTTTGGCATTGCCGAAACGAAGCACAGCAGTGACAGATGGAATGTCCCAGCCACGGCAGAAGAAGTCACTGATAACATAAGACTTTTAAGCAAGGATAGGATTAAAGATAGGAGGGGGCGCCTGGGTGGCTCAATGGGTTGGGTGGCCGACTCTTGGGGATGGAGCCCCATCGAGCTCCAGGCTCCGCATGGAGTCGGCCTGTGGATTCTCTGTCTCTCTGCCTCTGCCCTTCCCCAAAATAGATACATGCATACACATACGTTTAAAAAAAAAAAAACCAAAAAAAAATAAAAATAAAAAAAATAAAAAAAATAAAAACCCAAACCGACGATCTTATTCAAGATAAAGAGCGCACCCACCTCTACTCCGTTCAGAAGATGCCGGAACTCCGGGCAGATGAAGGAGCTGCCCGCATAGGCAGCATCGATATGCAGCCACATGTCCTCCTTGTTACCTGAAATCCAGAGGTGACTCGTGAGCTCCCCTCCGGGGACGCGGGAGCCTGATGATCGCCCCGTCCCACCCAGTGCTCTTCCTGGGAAAGGCCCATCAAAAGCCTTTGTTCTCGATTCGGGCCCCCGGCAGGCCCTGGGGTCTGAAGGCCGTGAGGCTGAGCACAGAGGCGGTGAGCTGGCCCCAGACCACGCTGGCCCAGGCCGGGGCCCAGGAGGGCGCGTGTAGAAGATGAGGAAATGGGATCGGCCGCCCTGCTTGACCCCAAGGTGGACACTCAGGCTTTAAGGGGCCGTGTGCGCCGTCCCTCGGGGCGCCTCGTCCACACTTCATTCCAGCGGCACCACCTTTCCCTCCTTCCCGCATCTCACCCACGGGGAATTGGCTGCGATTCTCCGGGCTAACCCGTCCTCACACCCTGCCCCCCAGAGCCGCCGGGGAGCTCCCACGGCCCCTGTGACTTCTCTCCGCCCGCCCCCTGCCCCACCTCCACGCCATCGTACTCAACACATCCTGGCTTATTTCATGCTACCTGCGACCATCCCGGGCTCCTTCGTGAACATGATTTCTGCTTTCCACGTGCCCCGGAATTGCCTGGCAGGAAGGGGCCAGGCCTTCCCGTGCGGGTAGAAGAAGGGGCACGAGGGACCCGAAGCACGCTTTACGGGGCTGCGGGCCTCTGTGGCGCCGTCCTCCTGGCCCCGCGGGGCCCCGCGTGGGTGGGGCCGTGAGCCCGCAAGAACCCGCAGCCTCCAGGCAACGGGGCATCTCTGCTCAAATAGCACAGCTCGGCCCCGCTCCCACGGCCACGGTCCCCATGCTGCAGGGGCCTCCCGCTGTGGCTCGGTGCGCCGCGGGCCTGGGCACCCCAGGGGCAGCCACAGGGCAGACGGCAAAGCGCAGGGCCAGGCTGTGCTCTCCGCAGGGCCGTCCGGGCCGCCCCCGACCACCCGTCAGGAAACTCGGTTTTCTGTTAGAGGCTCTTCAGAGGATCGAGACTGTGGTGTCTGTTGGGTTCGGGACTGCGGAGGGAAGGGGTGACACAGAGCAGGGCCCCGGGGCCTGGACGGGCAGACGGATCAGGAAGGAGGAAGGGGAACGGGTTCCAGAGGCATGAGGGTTCCCATTCAGCCCTCATCCTCGTGAGAGACCCCCGAGCCACCCATGCTGGCCGGGGCCCCCCCAGGACACGTGCAGGACTGCGGGTCGGAATCCACGGCCTCACGCAGGGGACGGAATGACACCAGCCCTGGGACCCCTGCACTCGGGAATGTGTAGGGGCCGCGGAGAAGGTGGAAAAGACAGGGGCACACGGGGGAAGGGGTGCAGCGGGGCCTTGACTTTACTTCGGAAGAGCCCTGGCCTTTGCCCTGCTCCCGGGAGGTGACCTCTCGCCCCTGGAGTCCCCGCCGGAGAGGGTCCTTTCCCGCCTGGCTCTTTGGCTCCAAACAGTGCGACAGCCTGACTAATGCCGGCGGCTGCGGGCCCCAGGCCACCTGACCTAGTGCGACCCGGGGACGGCAGGTGCCAGCTGGGCTCCCCCGAGGAGCTGGAGGCCGCGGGTCGGCCCAGCGGCCAGCACGTGGCTGACGCCCCATCACCCTCTGAGGCTACAGGCCCGGTGAGCTTCCGCGGTGCTGGGTGTCGTCATAGCGGGGCGAGCTAGCCACCCACGGACCTTCCCCCGTCTGCCCTGCACCTGTGCCCGCTGCAATACCCCGTACCCCTGAGGGGCTTCCAGGGAGTCCTGTAAGTCCTTCTAGTGGATCGTCGGACCCAAGGTGGTTCCAGAAAGTGCTGGAAGCGAGGGCGGTGCTTGAGGGACTGTGACCCTTCCTGCGCCCCCCTCCTGAGCACCCCGGTGCCGCCGGGCGGGGCTCAGGCTGCCCTGTGCGCCCCGCTCCCCTTCCGCCCTCCCTGGGGCCCCACACTCTGCCTCCCACTGTCACATCTGCCTGTCGCCTTCAATGACCTGCTTTCTGCATCCCTTCCTCGCTCCAGTATAACCTGCAGGAAACCTCCCTAGACCCATCCTAGTGGACCGCGGGGGACCTCGTTTTAAAACTACCCCAAAAGAAAACCTCTTTTCCTAAAGCAGCAGTTTGGGGACAACCACCTTCCGGCGCCCCCGACTTTGCTGAATCACGGTGGACGCGTCAGGGACTGAATCGTGTCGACGGTGTGTTCCAGTCACAGCACCGGGCGAGGTCAGCTCAGGCTCCCGGGCAGCCCCGTCTGACGCCATCTGACATCGTGGACCACAGAGTGAGTGGCGACCGTCGAGGACACGGTGTCAGAGGGGGCGGAGCGGGCGGCCCGGGGCTTATGGGCAGGTGCCGGCCTCCTGACCATGACAGTGTCACCCGCAGTAAATATGATGTGGACATGAACCTCACGTAGGGACTGAGGCCGTGAGCGGCGGGGCTGTGGCTCTGCGGCTGTCGGGCCCCTCAGTCGGCCCACACCGGCCCCTGTGTCTGCACCAAACCCTCCTGGAGCTTGCGGTCCCTGCGACCCCAGACCCAGGGGGCAGGGGGGCTCCAGGACCGCGGGACAGCCTGAGCCGGGCCCCCACCTGCCGTGGGCGGAGAGCACGGGCCTCCCAGGCTGTCATCCGGCTGGCGGAGGCCCGGAGCTCGGCCGCGGGGCTGCGTGGGCCCTGCCCTGCCAAGGCGCCCCTAAACCCCAGAGCCCTGGGATATCCAGTTCCCGGCCCGACATCTGAGCCGCAGGAGCGCCAAGCCGCTGGGCCGGGCACGTTTGCAGCCTGCGGGGTGACGCCCCGGCCACGGGCCTCAGCCACCGGCTGTCACCCGCCTGCCCCTGGCTGCACATGAACCTGCACGAACCGGCACATCCGTGCCCGCGGCGCCCGTCCCGAGGGTCGCACGATCTCTGTGCATCTGCCGCCCTCTGCACGGCCCAGTGAGGGAAGCTCCGGTGTCCGACCCTGGCGCCGTACAGATGGGGACACGACGCCGGGGACAGGACGGCCCACAGCCGAGGTGGTGGGGCTGGGCCCCAAGCAGGTGCAACCACATAGCCCGACGCTGCTGCTGCGGGGGACCCCATGGGGGAGGGACGCGGACAGGCCGGGACCAGTGTCCGCAGGTGGCGTGTCTCACACCAGCTACAGGGATGGGGGCTGGGGTCTGAACAGCCCCATTGTCGGGGCAGCGGAGGGAGGGGGCGCTGGGCCCTGAGGCCGGGAACAAGGCCGGGGAGGGGGCCGGGAACCTGCACCCCCTCCCCAGGGCAAGGCCCCTGCCACGAAACCCCTCCCAGGCCTGCACTGAAGAAGAAACTTTGGAAACATGGGCCTTACGCACGGCCCGCCTTGGGGATCCTCTGAACCCCCTCCCCGGGACCCCACCGCCATGTGCTTGATGGAGGAGGGAGGGTCGAGTGGCCCCGGAGGCACAGCAGCAGATTCCCCCGAGGAATCCGGGGTCTGGGTGTCCCTGGCTTTAGGGCGTGAGGTCACGTGCTTCTTGACGGTCACCTCAGAAGCCTCGGCCGCTTCCTCCGAAGCCGGTAACCAACCCGACTCTGGCCCGATTCGCTCAGGGGGCCCAGAGCCCTGCGACCCTGGGGCCCGGCTGCGCCCCGTGGGAGACTCCTTCCTTCCAGACGGCGCGTCGGGCCGGCTGAGCTCCACTGGTCCACGGAAGCCGGGGTCTGAGTTTGTGGACTTGACGCTAATGAAATCTGTGCCGGTGCGAATATAGGAGTCAGGGCAAGCGTCGGATCGTGGGGTCACCCGTGTTAGCGTCCCTCGCATCCTCCCTCGGCCGGCACCGCATCCTGCATGGTCGCGGTGTTACCTTGCCTAAGTGAACGGCTAATGCCCTGACAGAGGACAGGCCCCGAGAGGAAGGTCCACGGGAGCTTCCCGTGCCGAGAACATTTTGCAGAAGAAAATTCAGCCGGATACTTACAGATAGGACCCACTTCTAACAGATTGTCGAATGAGCAGCAGGACGTGGTCCCCAGTGTGGCCACCACCTGGAAAGTAAAAAGCAGACCTGTTTTAGGGTCGACGGCCCCGGGAGTCACCGTGGAACCTCTGCACGCACCCCTGCAGCCCCCGGGCGGGCCCTGAGCCTCGGAGGTGCAGCCGGGTGGGTGCCCGCCAGGTGCCCGCCCGCTGGAGACGGGGTCTGTGCACGCCGGTCCCGTCCCTGCACGGAAGCTTCCCGACGGGTGCAGAGAAACATCCGCCGGCGGGAACCAGGCTGGACGTTGGGAGCAGTGCTCGCCCAGGACTGACGTGCCGAGGGCTGAGGGGCGGGGAGGGCGGACGGTGTGTCCCGGGCCTGCTTCCCTGACCGAAGCACGGAGGTCAACCAGCGACAGCAGGTCCTTGCTACAGTGCAGGGGGGCGCGGAGCCTGCCTGGTTGGCGCGTGTGGGCAGAGGTGCCGAGAGCACCTGCCCACACCTGCCCTGGAACAGCACCGCGGGCGGCTCAGAGACCCCTGGGCTTTGACCAGGAGTCCCACCCGCTGGCTCTGCTCTGCGGCCCATCCTCCAAACAGCCCCACTCCCAGGGGAGCTTCAGGCCTCAAAAGAGGAAGGTTTGGGCAGCCCGGGGGGCGCAGCGGTTTAGAGCCTGCCTTCGGCCCAGGGCGTGATCCTGGAGACCCGGGATCGAATCCCACGTCGAGCTCCCGGTGCATGGAGCCTTCTTCTCCCTCTGCCTGGGTCTCTGCCCCCCTCTCTCTCTATGTCTCTCATGCATAAATAGATAAAATATTAAAAAAATAAAAAAAGAGGAAGGTTTGCTCCAAGCACACTCATGAGAAGGCCTCACAGACCCTGAAAACAATTCCTAAAGGTGCGTTTTGAGATGTCGTTGGGCACCGTCGGTCACACGAGTGGGAAAGCCGGCCTGGCCTACACCCGCACCTGCTATCTGAGCGCGCCGTGAGGCAGCGAGGGAGCGGGTGCCGTCCGACCGGTGGGTGTCCCCCCCCCCCGACACGGGGCTCCCCGGCCCGGGAGCTCCAGAATGCAGGTCCCGCGTCTGAGCTCCCGGCATTGCGGGGAATGCGGAACTTGGCTGCATGTGGAATCGGGGCTGAAACCTATTTGCCGAACGCAGACTCTCTCCGAAGTGATCAAAAAGCTCGTGGTGTTTACAAGAGCGAGGGGCCTGACCGATTCCCGATGCCAGGGCCATCTGGATAACGCTGTTTCTTCCTCGCTGGGACAAGAGTGTGAATCTTCATTC
Organism: Canis lupus dingo; assembly: GCF_003254725.2. Classification (NCBI taxonomy): domain Eukaryota; kingdom Metazoa; phylum Chordata; class Mammalia; order Carnivora; family Canidae; genus Canis; species Canis lupus. The sequence goes on from NC_064260.1 coordinate 1,835,851, forward strand.
CACGTGAGTGGAGAATTCGATTCTGATTTTTACTGAGCCCCCACTAGGACCCCGGCGGCGCCACGGCGCCCTGAGAGCAGAGGTGAAGAGGCGAGGGCTGGAGACCCACGCAGTCTGGTAAACCTGAGCACCTGGCCGAGGCCCGTCTGGCTCTGCGTCACCAGGACCACCTGCATTTGCCTGGAGCCCCCGGTGCCTCGCAGAGAAGGTCCAAGCAAGCGCTCCTGCAGGAGTGCCAGCATCGTGCCCGCCCGCGGCTGGCTCAGCGGGCCAGCCTGGCTCTCCGTGGACATGGTCGCCTGGGGCCAGAGCTGCCCCCTGCCCAGCAGGTGCTGGGCCAGACTCTGGCGGAACTCACGGTGGCCGTGGGGTGTGAGCAGGGGAGCCGGGCCCCGACGGGCTACTCTCAGGCCGGGCAGGAGCATTGTGTAGAAATTGTTTTTTTAAAGATTCTATTTATTTATTTGACACAGAGACAGAGAGAGAACCTAAGCAGGGGCAGCAGCAGTGGGAGAAGGAAAAGCAGGCTCCTGGCTGAGCCCGACGCGGGACTCGATCCCAGGACCCTGAGAGCATGACCAGAGCCGAGGAGAGAAGGCTCACCGACTGAGCCCCAAGGCGCCCCTGAATGTTGCATCGTGACTCAGCTACAGCGAAGCTGCCGGGTTGGGAGCCGCCTGCCAGTGGGGAGATGGCTGGTGTCATGGCCACGCAGGAGGGACAGGCGGCACCCCGAGGGCCACGCAGGGAGGGACACGCTGCGCCCCCAGGGCCACGCAGGGAGGGACAGGCTGCGCCCCCAGGGCCACGCAGGGAGGGACAGGCTGCACCCCCAGGGCCACGCAGGGAGGCGCCCGACCTGGCAGCCTTGGAGCCAGAGGTGCAGGAGGCAGGAGCATGCGAGGCAGGGGAGCAGTGGAGGGGCAGCTGCTTTGCATAAACTCCACAGGCTTTGGGGCAAGGGACGGTCCCTCGTGGCCTTGGCTGTGGGGGTCGCGGCCCGGAGCCCCACGGAGGAGACTTGGGGTGCGGGCCGGATGGGCGGGTTTGCTGAGAAGCAGGCCATCCCCCGTCTCCCGCCCGGGCCAGTCCTGGGGGGACAGCCAAGCCTCAGGAATACAGGAAAGGAAAACGCAGGATGGACCCGCTCACACTTAGGCCGCATCCTTGGGGCAAAAGCCGCAGGTTGGAGGCCCAGCTCCTGCTTTTCCTTTCGGCAGGTCTGGAGGCCTCAGGCGTCGGCATCCCCTCCCTCCACACCCCGCGTGCCTCCCCTGCACCAGCATCTCGGCGCCACTCCCAGGGACAAGGTGATTTTCCTCTGGTATTTGCAATTTCTTCCCAATTTATAACTGAATAGTGAGATGCTTCGTCGGAGGCACCTGGCTCAGTAGGTACAACCTGTGACTCTTAGGACACTTCGCCTGCGTCACTAAAGGAATAGCAAAAAAAAAAAGTACAGGGAAAGACCACGGAGTGACTCATCCATCTTACCACTGGCTTGTAGTTTATTTTCTCAATTTCAACGATTTCTTAAGAAAGACCTTTCTATTGCTTACATGTCCCTTCAACGTCCTATAATGTTCCTCAATTTCTAACTGAAATAAATGCACTTTGTGTTCTTAAGACTACACGTGTACTAAGCGTCCTCTCGTTAAAATTACTTTCCACCTACGAACGTGCGCACAGGAAAGGTCCCAATATTGCCCAATATTAACACTGCCTGTCTCTCGAGACTAGTTTTGCATCTCATACACGCACCCTCACTTTCCAGGTCTGCGTACTGAGCCTGGAGCGTCTCTGTAAAGACCGTAAGAGCCCGCCTTGTCATCGGCCCCGGCTCAGTGGAGGGCCACGCGGGGGACGGGTCCCAAGCACCCACCCAGCCCCGTCTGGGGCTTCTCTGTGTGTGGCGCCCGACGGGCTGGACAGGTTTACTATCTGTACTCTGCAGTTGACTTAAGTGAGACCCTGCGGGTGGCTTTGTCCTGCCAGGTGAGGACAGAGCCCAGCGCCTGGGCCAGGCCCGGGCCCTTCGGCTGAGCCTGCCAGGGGACCGGGCTGTCAGCGGGTGCGTGTTCTAGGTGCCGTGGGCAGCTTGTTCTAATTCTCAGAAGCTTCTTTCCAAAAAATAAAATAAAATAAAATAAAATAAAATAAAATAAAATAAAATAAAATAAAATAAAATAAAATAAAATAAATAATAAAAAATTTAAAAATTTAAAAAAATTAAAAAAGAAAAAAGAAAAAAAGAAGCTTCTTTCCAGCCCTGCACCTGCTGCGCTCCAGGCTCTGATTACCCCGGCTAAGCGCACTGACGCTAACCTGATTTGGGCTGGGCTGCGGGGCCATAATCACATTTGTGCCAGGGGAGGGAGCGCGGGGACGGGGCCTGCAGCTCGGCTGCTGCTCAGACGCCGTCCCTCCTGCCTGCCTGCCGCGCCGCCCACACGCACCCCGCGGCCGCTGCCCTCTGGCCCGGGCCTGACCTTATGAAGTCGGCTCCAGGGGCGGCCAGCCGGCCCCGGGAGGGAGGGCAGCTCTTCCAAGCCCCCCACAGGTCCGAGGAGGGGCCGAGATTCACCTGTCCTGGTTCCAACTTGCCAAATGGGCCCCTCGCTCTCTGCCAAGGGCCTTGGATTCCGGGATGTCTGCGACCCCTCAGGCAGTGGGGCCCCATCTCGGAACCGTGCAGGCAGCTGTGTCTCCCAGAACTATGACCACTAGATTCAGTTTCAACGGAGCCAGTGGGCGGCGTGTCCACATGTGAAGCTGCCGCCCCTCTCGGCTGGGCCTGGCCTCCCTCTCTGGCTCCAGGGTCCCCGGCTGAGGAACCCGCGGAAGATGAACATCCTGCACGTCCTCCAACACGCGCGACCTCTCAGGTCCCTGTGCCGTGCCCTCCTCTCTTCTTCAACCGGAAAGGCCCTGTGGCCACGAGCGCTGCCCAAGGACCCTCCAGGACCTCCGCCGGCCCCCCACCCCGCCCTGTGCATGCACGCTGCTCACCAGACAGCGCCAACACCGGGCAACGCGAGTCTCCCCAGCGGGCACCGTCCCCTGAGGAGGAGGCCGATGCCCCCCGAGTCCCTGGGGCCCAGCACGTGTGGATGGGCTGTCAGCCTTCCCCGCGCTCTGGCACAGGGGCTGGTCCGGGGTCCATTGTGTAAAACGTCACAGCTTTCCCCCAATGGTTGCTGGAATCTCGCTATTTAGGGCAACACTCTGACGGTGGCACACCCACCGGGGGCCCAACCTACCAATGCTAACGTGGTTGGTTCCTCCCGCCCACAAGGGGTCCTGTCCTCAATACCTGCCTCCCTCCTTCTTACTGGCTTCTCGACCGCGTATGAACACACCCAGGGCTCGCTTCTGCACACCCCACGTTGCCCCAGCGTCGCAGGCCCTGCCCGTGCTCTCCTGGCCCCCTTACACTTGAATCCCCGCCCCCATCCTCACTCCCACGTGGGCCCTGGGCAATCCGAATTCAAACCCCTGCCGCTCCTGTAGAGCCAGTGGGGCACCGAGGGATCCTGAGCCCCCGGGGCGGCGTGGCTTCAGCTCCCGGTCCGGCTCCCTCCCACCCGCGGTCTCTCCCTCTCCTTCCTCCCGGGGCTCCTCTCTCCCAACGCTTCTTCATCAGTCGGTGTTCTCTCCCAGACCCGGGAGGCTGCACGTGCATTCCAGCAACCCCGGGACCACCCGAACTCCGGGGACCCGCACCTGCTTCGGGTGCAGGCCTCCCCTCCCCTGGGAACTCGGCTGTCTCGGGGGCTTCCCTACTTCGATGGGCAGACCTTCAGCTCCTGCAAAGCTGCGCTCAGCCCGCCCGCCGTGTCCCACGCCCTGCTGCTCCGGTCTCTGGGCTCCCGGGTCTCACGGCTCAGGCGTGGACTGGGTCACCACCAAGTTCGGGAAGTCCTCCCGCGCTCCCACCTCGCCTCCTGCTCTGGTTGGCCACCACTTCCTCCGTGAATGCCTCTTGAATCCATTTCTTCTCTTCATACCCATCGCCACCCTCATCCTCCACCAGTCGCCAGACTGTTTCATCCCCTGCTTCTCATCTCGCCTCCCACTCCCGTCTGCTACCCTAACCACCTGCCAGTGATTGTTAACATTAATCATGTTTTCCCGCCTCCCCATGCGGGCGATGGATGACTTTTACATCCCAACATACTCCTGCGGGCAAAGTCAGACTTGGCTGGAACTCCATTTTTCAGATGAGGAATGGTCTAGGGTTAAGTCACGACCCCTGCCAGTGTCGGGGGTTAGTTGCTAAGGACTGTGTGTCATGGTTGGGGGATGAGTGACAGGCCACGGGAAGGACAGCAGCTCCATCACCCCACCCCTGCCCAGGTGAAGCCACTCCAGTGTGCCCTGTTGTTTGTATAGGGCAATTGGAATTGGTGCCCAGTGGGGACAGTCACTCAGATTTAGGCCTGTATAATCACGGACTAATGGCCAAAAGCATGCTTCCCACCACGCTCCCTGTGCCAGGCTTCATCCCAGCCTGTGCCCCTCAGTCACCAGAGGGGCTTCCGAAAATACAAATCAGATCATGTCTCTTTTCTGCTTAAAACTCCTTTAATGACCACACATTGCTCCTAGGGAGAAGCCCGCCTTCTCGTGCTGGTCCCTGTGTGACCCCCTCACCACGACCTCCTACATCCCTCCATTCACTCATGCTCCAGGCAGTAAAGACCCTCAAAGCTTCTAAGACGTCCCATTTGCTGTCTCCCTGACCTGCTGTGGACAGCAGTGCAACATGGTGGACCTTTGGGATCACATCCTGGTGCACCTGCCAGCCTCGTGGCCCTAGCAACTTCTGAGACTCTTAGCACTTCGGATTCCTGGGATACCATCTATTTTCATTGCTATCTCCTTTCCTGGGAGTGCTTTGCCCAAATAGCCCGGCTACCCGCCCCTCGGCCTGCAGCCCTCACTCTTTCCAGACTGTGGCTCCTGCAGCCACTCTTCCCTGATCCCCGCATCCCCATGGTGGGAACTGCTGGGTTGCTTGTGTCACTGATCACACTGCACCTGCCGTACATGACCATTCACTTAGTGTCTCTGTCAAACCAATAAGATCCTGGAGGGCCCGCTGGCCCAGCATGCAGCAGGTACTCAATAAATGTTTGTCGACTAAATGAATGACCAAGTGAATGAACTTGCAACTGTTGCATATCCAATCACGATAAGTTTTGAAATACAACAAGTGGAGGCACCTGGCACCTGCTGCTAAGACCATGAATTTGCCCACCATTTTTGTGAGAGCCCGCTAACAAGGGTTGGTGCCTCCCAATAACACATGTAAAACGTCCCAACAAAGCCTTTGGCCACTCTGAAATGCCTGCAAATTCGCAGGCACAGAGTAGCGGCCATCAGGAAATGCTATGCAGCCTCTGACATCCCACCACTGAATCATGAGCACCTGCGTTGATGGGTCTTCCTTTGTGTAGAAACATGAATAAATGATGAATGTGCATGTGTTTTCAACATGACATTCTATTAAAAAGTATTTAAATAAAGACAATAATGTTTATTTTCTAATGATTCCTGAGGGTCAATCTCCCCCTGCTCCATCCCTAAAACTTTCTGCATCTTTATATTAGTTAATCCATGCATTTAGATTTCCACCAAAGACAAAGAAAAAAAGCACTAGGAAAGATGAGAGCTTTTGACTGGTAAGAAAACATCCTGGGTGAAGAGAATCAGATTGTTCAGTAGAACCCAGTTTTTCAGTATTGTGGTTATAAGACATGCAAACCTAGTGAATCATGAAGCTAGATATATATTTAACCTTAATTAAAATATAAATTCTAATGTAAATGAAGGCTTAAATTCTAAGGAAGGAGCACACAAATAGGCAAAAGGGATGACAAATAATAATACATCATTCTCCCTCTTACCATAACACTGCCATTAGAACAACTGGACATTTACACACACACACACAAAAAAAAAAAAACCACAAAAACTGAATCTGGACACAGACCTTACACCATTCATAACAATTAGCTCAAAGTGGCTCACAGACCGAAATGCAAAATGCAAAACTATAAAACTCCTAAAAGATAACACACAAGAAAATCTATACCCTCTTGGGTGTGAGGATGAATTTGTAGCTACAATACCAAAGGCATGATCCATGAAAGAAAAAAATTGTAAAATGGACTTGAGTACAATTAAAATCTTATGCTTTGTGAGAGACATAAGAGGGAATGAAAAGTTACCCACTGGAGGGAATCCCTGGGTGGCTCAGCGGTTTAGCGCCTGCCTTTGGCACAGGATATGATCCTGGAGTCCCGGGATCGAGTCCCACATCGGGCTCCCTGCATGGAGCCTGCTTCCCCCTCTGCATGTGTCTCTGCCTCTCTCTCTCTGTGTTTTTCATGAATAAATAAACAAAATCTTTAAAAAAAAAAAAAAAGAAAAGTTACCCACTGGAGAATACATTTGCAAAATACAACTCTTGATAAAGGACTAGTATTGGGGATCCCTGGGTGACTCAGCGGTTTAGCAGCTGCCTTTGGCCCAGGGCACGATCCTGGAGTCCCGGGATCAAGTCCTGCATCGGGCTCCCGGCATGGAGCCTGCTTCTCCCTCCTCCTGTGTCTCTGCCTCTCTCTCTCTCTCTCTCTCTCTCTCTCTCTCTGTCTATCATAAATAAATAAATAAATCTTAAAAAAATAAATAAAATAAAGGACTAGTATCTAAAGCATAAAAAGTTCTCAAATCCAACAATAATGGAATACACAATCCAACTAAAACACAGGCAAAAGACCTGAACCTCATCAAAGAAAATATTCAAATGTCAAATAAGCCTATGGCGAGACCTTCACAGCACGCATCATTAGGGGATCCTAAATGAAAACAACATTTAGATGCTGCCACACATGCATCTGAAGGGCTGAAATCGAAAACCCTGCAACACCAAATGCTGGGGCAGCTGTGGGGAGGTAGGAACTCTGATTCATAGCTGCTAGAAATGCAAAACGCTACCGCTGCTTTGGAAGAGAGCCTGGCAGTTTCTCACAGAACTAAGCTCTCTCTTACCCCGTGATCTGCACGTGTTCCGGTTCATTTACTGAAACAAGTTGAAAAGTTACGTCACACAAAAACCTGCCCATGAGTGTTCACAGCACTTTTTAAATAATTGCCGATGCTTAGAAACAACCAAGATGTCTGTGACAGTGTGATTTCTACGAACAAATCTATATTTGGTCTTTGTCACCATTTCTGGCACAGAGCTCCGAAGACCCTTGGCATTTCCTAAGCACTGACGGCCATAGAGGTGCCGTCTGTCATGTTAACGAGGTGACTTTTGAAAAGCTGGGAGGTCACCTACGGATGCTGACTAGCTGCCAAGGGAATGGAACTTATTACTAGAGTATTGGTACAGTAAGCTCTACCCCTGACCTCCAGGCAGGGGAGGGGGCCGAAGATTGAGTTCAATCACCAGTAAGCAATGATTCAATCAGACGTGCCTGTATAATGAAGTCTCCATAAAAACCCCCAAAGGGGTTTGCAGAGCTTCAGGGCTGGTGAACAAATGGAGATCTGGGGAGAGTGGCACAGGAGAGGACATGGAAGCCCAGTGCCCCTTCCCCAGACCTGGCCCCAAGCATCCCTGTGAGTGGGGAAGGCAGGGACCCATCTGGTTGTTCCTGAGTTATAACCTTTTATAACAAACCAGTGACCTAGCAAGTAGAATGTGGATCTGAGTCCTGTGAGCGTCTCTAACAAAGTAATCAAACCCGACAATGGGGCTCATTGGGATTTCTGATCTATAGCAGTGGATCGGGTGATAACTTGGAGTTACAAATGGCAAGTGAAGTGGGGTGGGGCAGTCTGGTAGGACTGAAACCTTGGCCTGTGGGATCTAATGCTGTCTCCAGGTAAATAGTATCAGAGTGGACTTCATTGCTTGGTGGGACTGGAAGACCATGTGCCATAAGCTGGTACAAAATCTTAATGTTCTTTGACAGGTACATCCAGAGAATGGAATACTATTCAGTGATTTTTTTTTTTTTTAAAGAGATACAGGGACACCTGAGTGGTTTCATCAATTGAGCATCTGACTCTTGGTTCAGGTCATGATTCCATGGGTTGTGGGATCAAGCCCCGCATCAAGCCCCGAGCTCAGCAGGAGTCTGCTTGGACATTCCCTCTCCCTCTGCCCCTTCCCTCACTCTCTTTATCTCTCAAATAAATAACCCTTTAAGAAAAAGAGAGAGAGAGAGAGAGAGAAAGAGAGAGAGGGAAGAAGCTATAAAGACCCTGGAAAACAGGGAAGAATCTTAAATGCATGATGCTAAGTGAAAGAAGCCAATCCCAAAAGGCTACATGCTATACGACTATAACTCTATGACTTTTGGGACAAAGTAAAACTATGGAGACGGTGAAAAGATCAGTCATTGCTAGGGGTTGCGGGCGGGGGGAAACAGCTGGTATACAGGGTTTTTACATCAGGGAAACTATTCAGTATGACATTGAAATGGTGTATACATGCCATTAGACACTAGTCAAAACCCGTAGAAACAACAGTGCAGAGTGAACCCTCATATAACCTACGGAGTTTAGGAATAATGACGTATCGTACTGGTGTGTTAATTAGAACAAATGTACCACAGTACTGCAAGATGGCAATCACAGGAGAAACTATGGGGTAAGGCGTGGCGGGGTATCTGGGAACCCACTGTACTTTCTGCTCATTTTTCTTTACACCTACAATTGCCCTACATACCGTTGACTAGTTTAAAAAAAAAAAAAAACTGACTCTGCCCATGCAATCCAAAATGTGTGAAGGACACGAAGACGCATTTCGCTGACAAGGATATATGGCTGGCAAAAAAACACATGGAAAGACGTTCGACGTCATTAGTCATGGGGGAAATGTGAATGAAGGCATCCCTACTCTCCTATCAAAACACCTAAAATTTACAAATACCAAATGCCAGGGAAGATGCAAAGAGCCTGAATGTCTCATGCATCCCTCATGGAAACGGTAACTCGTGCAGCCACTCTGGAAAAGAATTTGACGGTTTCTTTTTAAAAAAAAGTAAGCATACAACTAGCATGTGACACTCAATTGGATGCTCAGGAATTTTTATCCCAGGAAAAGGAAAATACAGGTTCGTCCAAATATGTGTACTTGAAGTTTCATGAAGTTTTACTCGTTATTTGTATTTTTTTTGGGGCGGGGGGTGCGGGGGGAATCTTTATTTGTAATTGCCCAAACCTGGAAACAACTATGATGTCTTCAGTAGGTAAATAGTTAAACGGGCTGTGGCACAAGGAATGTGGCACTAAATTCCCGTGGTGCAGCCATAAAAACAGCCACACAGCTCTTTGGCTAGATCTCCAGGGCACCAGGCCGGAGGAAAGTCAGTGCCCGGGGCGCCAGAGTGTGTGACCGCCCGCATATAACACACTCAAAATGAGGACAGTGTAGAGAAAGGAAGCAGAGTCGCGGTTTCCAGGGGTTGGGGCGGCAGGAGACAAGAAGGGCATGAGTGTGTGCAAGAGGTGGTGTGGGGAGACCTTTGTGGTGATGGAGGAGTTCTGTATCCTGATTGCAGGGCGGGGGCTGACGTGCACCTACACACGTGGCAAATGACCTAAGACCTCTATCAGGGCCTGGCTCTGCCCTTGCACTGGACGCTGTGGAAGCTGTAACAACCGGGGGAAACTGGGTGCAGCGTTCCAGGGGTCACCGCACACTATTTTTTTGTGTCATGTTTTTTTATTCTACAAGTGTTCAAAATAATGACTTAAAGCCTTTCAATATTGCAAACTAAGAACGTGACGTATTCCTTTATCATCTGGACATAATTACAGAAAGAAGTGGTCAATTGTAAACAGGTCAGAGTGGAGGCAGGGGTTTTAGGATTGGATGGAAGAGAGCGCACGTACGAGAGCGTGAGAGGCATTCGGCACTCAGTGGGAGGATTGATCACGGGTGCAACGGGAGTCTCAGCACGGGAGGAAAGAATGGGAGGAAGCAAACTTTGAAAAGAAAATGGGTAAGAATCTCTGCAAACTGGGGTGCCTGGCTGGCTTGGTTGGTTAAGCGGTCAGTTAAGGTTGTGACCTCAGGGTCATAGGATCGAGCCCCATGTCAGGCCCCACACTCAGTGGGGAGTCTGCTCGAGGATTCTCTCTCTCTTTCTCCCTCTCCTCCTCCCCCTGCTCTCTCTCTCTCCCTCACTCAAATAAATATAAAAAAAAAATAAAAAACCCAAAACAAAAAAAACAAGAATTTCCCCAAACTGAAGATTTCCCCAAAGAGATGACAAATTATAGATTATGGAAGTTCTGTGATCCCCAAGGAGAATAAGCACAATGAAACAACCGGCTTGCATCCTCACAACAGATGAAAAGACACAAAGACAAAAAGCAAATACGACAAGGAGCCAGAGGGAAAAAGTCACGTTGCCACATCATCTGCCCGTCAGCTCCTCCCATGACTTACATCTGAATCTTCTCCATCCTTCTACAGTGATCGTGTGTGGATGCTCTGGACTCCCCCCGGGAACTCCGTAAGTCACGAGCGAGTCTTGTGCCAAATCCTACCCTCCCTGCCTTCCCCACTCACAGAGTAGATAGTCAACGAGGGGTAGTTCATTTGAATTGACGGAACCGATTTCTTTGGGGGAAAAATGTTTGTCTTGAAGACTAATTCTTAAATTAAAAACATAGTGGGCATTATTAACACATGGCCCGTAAGAGCCCAGCAAACCGAGATTGCTCTGACAACTAGGAAATGTTAGGGTACTGAGGAAATGCACGGTCATGAGGCACGTGAGGATCTTGAACTGGTTGCGAAAATCTTTATTTATTTATTTATTTATTATTTATTTATTTATTTATTTATTTATTTATTTTAAGACTGATTGGTCTTAGAAAGGAGGGGCAGAGGGAGAGAGAGAATCTCAAGCAGGCTCCCCGCTGAGAGTGGAGCCCAATGCCGGGCTCCACCCTATGACCCTAAGATCATGACCTGAGCCGAAATCAAGAGTTGGCGCTTAACGGGCTGAGCCGCCCGGTGTCCCCGCTGCGAGAAGCCTCGAATGCCTGGCTCCCTCCCCTGGTAAAACTGGGACAGGCAGAACCCCAGTACCTTGTCCACCTCCCCAGGTACATCTGATGTGCAGCCCCTTCGAGCACCAGGAGCCTAGGGCCAAGGTCGTGGAGCAATCGCCATGACACGCGACATGACACGTGACGCCTCAGCCACAGGCGCTGCACGGCCGCGTCGGGTGCGACACCTCCCAGGCTCTCGTTGTGACACCGACTATTCCTTTCCCGCCGGGGAAAGCCCATCTGTCTACAAGATGGGCTGGAGCCTGATGCCATTCGGCCACTTGGGTATGACCTGTAGTCAGTCGCTGTCGGCTTGCCATCCCTCCCTTGCAAACGATGGGTCCGGGCGTGTGCTGAGAATGCCGATCTGGGCAGCAAGGCCTCCTGTGGGTTATTCCCGACCTGACCCCTGGGCCATCATACGCTCCTCTGACGGAGCACCTACCATAGCCCAGAGCACTTCAAGGGACCATCACAGGGCGTCGCTTCTAACAGGAGCTCACCAGGATCCTCCGGGCTGGGTGCTCCGCTTACCTCTTGCTGAGGTTAGACGGCCCAAGGGACAAATGGAGTGTGGCCCCAGCCTCCCCCGGGAGCGGCCAGCTGAGCATGCATGTGCCGCCCACCTGTGACCGGCCCAGGCAGGGCGCGGAGGTGCCCAGGGGGCCATACCCAGCACGTCCGCAGGTTGACTTACGAAGAAAGGAATCAGGCCCTCCGCCTTGTCTCTCTCCAGGGCCTCCTGCAGGGCCGACGCGCGCATGGCAAACTTGCCATCCGAAGGGATCGCTTTTAATTTCACTCCTCCAATTAATCCAGCTCTTTCCACCGAGGAGTGTGCCTGGAAGGAAGGCAGCGGAGTTGGATTCTCGTGGCTGTGAGCCCCTAGCTCTGCAGAGAGCCCCCCCGTGTGTGGATCAGCCCCCTGCCCCTGCCCCTCACTTCCAGTGTGTCAGATCCTGTGGACTCTTGCTTTCCAGGTAGGTGGACAAGAGTGAGATCTTGCAAACCATGCCCTGAAGCAGAGTGAGCACACCCGGGTTTCTCTCGGGGGGCGCCTGTCACCATGGGGCCCTGGGCCGCTTGGGGGCCAGCTCAGTGCTTAGTGTCTGGAGAAAAGCAGCCAGCAATGTGGCACCATTACTGCGTGGTGGCTGTGTTGTGTCTCGGGGACTCCCGGCAAAGTCGGCTCTTACTGAAGGCGCCCCCTCTGCCCCGTGGCTCCCACCATCACTGTCTGCTACTTGAGTCCATCCGGGGTCGGGATCTCCCTGTGGCCGCCCACCCCGTGGAGGCCAGGAGGTCAGGACTCCCAGCCCTGGAGCCTCTCCCCCGGTGACCCTGGCAGGTGACCCCCGTGGACCTCTGCGACCTCTGTGCACATGGACAGAAGAACCAACGCCCACTGCGAAGCACAGCTGGGGCGAGGTCTGAAATGCTGCACGGTCTCGTTTCAATTTGACTCGACCCAAAACAAGCATTCAGATCCTGGGGGCCAACAGGCTCAGCCAACCACTCACTTGATCAGATGAGTAGGCCACCAGCTTCTCCATGATGGCGCCCTGTGTCAGTCCTGGGGACGCGGCCTGCAGGCGGCGGGTCACTTTGGTCCGAGCAGCCAGCAGGGCCACCAGAGTGGCCTCACTGGCGCTTCCCTGGGTCAAAGAAAAGGTTGCAATGAGCCTCAAGGAGCAGCAAAGGAGTCAATACCTAAACCGTTGGGGAGACTCAGTGTCTCTATTTTTCTTAAAAGTTGAATCTGAAGCTGCAAAGCTTGTCCTCCTCCATACAGGAGAAGTCCGAGCCCCCGTGACTGCTGGAAAATGCCCATTGGCTCTTCGGATTCGTTCACATTGCTCTATTTTCTGTGGCCCCTTAGCCAGCACTTCTGGGCGCCTGGCTTGAAGCAGGTATTGTGAGCGGTTGCGCTCCACACGCCTCTCCCCGCAGTCCTCCTAGTGTGGCCGGGAAGTCCTACTCCTAGGTCCCCCTGCGCCCCCCCCGGGGAGCAGACCCCGGCCCAGGCTACCAGCATCTCCCCCCAGCTCTGTGTTCATCGCCGCGTGGACACGGACATCTGCGTTTGTTTACAAATTGCCGTGTATTTTCCCTGAGATTCTGAAATTCCCTTGGAGGATTTCCCTTTGGTTGCTAACGTGATCGGCTACACCGTGTCCTTCCAAATCTGGCCTTGGAGGCCACACCCCCAGGCCCTCAGAACATGACCGTATTGGGAGATAAGGTTTCCAAAGACATCACTAAGGTGAAAGGAGCTCTGGCAGGTGTCCCTGCAAGAAGGGGAAGTTAGGCACCAGGCTTCCCCGACACAGAGACAAGGCCGCCGAGGACCCGCGGAGGGGACAGCCCTCTGCAAGCCACGGACAGAGGCATCAGAAGGAATCGGCCCTGCTGACACCTTGATTGGGACTTCCAGCCTCCAGAACCGGGACACGATGAAGCCTATTGTTTAAGCCCCTGCTCTTGGGAGAAGTGCAGCGGACTCGCACAACCAGCGTCAACTCATTCTGGCAACAAGGGACAGGAGGGGACCTGAGTGGGGAAAACTAGAGAGGGACCCAAACCACGAGAGACTCCGAACAAAGGGCTGCGGAAGGGGAGGTGGGTGGTGGGGATGGAGTAACTAACTGGGTGACGGGCACCAAGCAACAAGGAGGGCGCTCGACGGGATGAGCACGGGGTGTTATACTCTGTGTTGGCAAATGGAACTTCAGTAAAAAATAAAAATTTAAAAAGCCCTCATTCTGGCAAAGCACTGAAGAGTGCTGCAATCCTGGCTCCTCTGCGGCTGGGAGTGGGTAAACGGTGACGTGGACTCGGCTCGTCACCCGGCCACCCGGCCGTCCCGCTCAATTTGCAAAATAACTGCATCTAGAAGTTGTCCTCGTCAGGTGGGAAGGGGGTGCCCAGCCAGAGAGGAACTAACTTGGTCCCAGTGAGCAGCTGGCAGGGGCAGGGGGAGGGGGATCCCCACATTTACAGCGATGCCCCCCTTCCCACTGCTCACGATCTCCACATCTCAAGTAATTCCTAGAAGCCCGCAGGCTGCATGGTATGAACAGTGGAAAGGAAAAAAATAAAAGAAGGTGGATTTTCATGGACTATGAGAGATTTCTAAGATTTTAGGGTTTTGCAGAAAAACATACAATAACATCGCTAGCCGTCCCCCCCACCCGTTCACATTTTTTATCTTCCTCGCCCTCCAGCGATCCAGATTTCCTCTCCTATTTGGCCATCACGCTGCTTTCACTCGTTCTTTCACATTAAAGGGGCCCCTTCAGGAAGACGGTGGAATTTGAACAGAAGGCCTCGGGGTTCAGGCGCAAGGACTCAAGTACGCCCGATGCCACCTTCTTAACTGGAACCATCAGGTGGCTTCCTCATTGCCTCAGGCCATCTCTTCGTCAGCGATCAGAGTAGACGTGTTAGAACGAAGGTCCTGGGCAGGGCTGGTGACGGGCGATCCCAGGGGACCCCACAAGGCCTCAGCTCCTGTGCCCCAGCCTGTGCCTCCTGGACCCCCTGGCTCAGTCCTTCACATCCAAAGAGGAGCTTCTGGAAAAGCAGAGCTTCTGGGTGCTGCAGCACCTGCCTTATTCCGTGTCCTCTGCCTGGGACCCCAAAGCCCGCCTTAGCCCCAAAGCTCTGCTCTGCCCTGAACCCCCGCTGACGACAGGCCTCGAGCCCTTGGGCCCGTTCTCTATGGGGTCGCCTCTCCGCTGCGCCCCGTGCTGCATGGAACCCCTCCTCCGGGCAGCCGGGAGCGACCAGACACAAGGCACGCCCCACAAAAGACCGAAATCACCCATGGAGTCCCCGGAGCAGCCATTGGGCTCTAGCCCTGGGGCAGGCATTCAAGCAGCCTCCCAACCCTTTGTGGGAAGGGGAGCCGGAGGCGGGCCGGCGGAGCAGGGGTCGGTCCTGGGGCGGGGAGGACCCTTGGCTTCCCGGCAGCACGTGGCAAGGCGGCCAGGAAGCAGAAGGAACGCTGGTGACAGCTGACCGGCGGGGACCAGACAGGCCCTTCCCTCTCCGGGTTTCAAGTGTCACCCACGCGCGGTGAGCCATTAAGAGACCATGTCGCCACCTGGTTTGTCGGGCTCAGAGGATGACTGGCCATCCCACTGCTGCCCGTCACTGTGCTGGCGCCTGGTAGCTGTGAGTGACCATGGCCCTGAGGGCGCAGCGTCGCCCCACAGCCCCGGCCCCCGGCTGTCACCAGGCCGAGCGGCTCTGGGGCCTCAGCAATCACAGGCCGACAGCGCTGTCAGCTGCAGAGGGCGGCTGGGCTTCCTCTGCGAACAGGCTGCAGCATCCAGCAAAACTGAGCGCATCGGGGGTGAAGGAGGGTTGGGCTCCAGAGGCCGGGAGGGGCCGGGGGGGTGCACAGCCGATGCCGGGGCTGCCGGCGTCTCGGAGAGATGGGATTGTCCTTAAAGATGATTGCAAGGGCCCCTGGGGGGCTCAGCGTGGACATCTGCCTTCACCCCAGGGCGTGACCCGGGGTCCCGGGATTGAGTCCCGCGTCGGGCTCCCTGCATGGAGCCTGCTTCTCCCTCTGCCTGTGTCTCTGCCTCTCTCTGCATCTCATGAATAAATAAGTAAACTCTTTAAAAAAATATATATCTATATAATTGCAAGACTGAACCCACGTGCACCTCTGGACACTAACCCAAACGAAGAGTCGGGGATGAGCTGATGGAATTGTTCTTGTCTTGCCTTCAGTTATCCGGGCCTTTGGGCAGGATCCGCTCCCTTTCTTGGCCCCAGGTTCCTCGGCTACGAGAGAAGTCGTCGGTAATGCCATCAACCCTCCTAACTATCTGCAGGTTGGAAAAAGGATCGCAGAAAGCACAGGAACGAGCCTGGCCCGCGGTGGGCAGTCACTAAAAAGTCACTGTTGGTATGAAAGTCACGCCTGAGATTACGGAGTATTTGTAAGATTTTTGAGAAGCATCAAATTAGAAGAACCATCACGGAAGGCTGAAAGGACTTGACTATTTTTATTTTTATTTATTTATTTATTTATTTATTTATTTATTTATTTATTTATTTATTTTTATTATTATTTTTTAACCTCTGTGATCCAGAAACACTCTTTTAATTTTTTTTTAAATTTTACTTTCTTTACTCTTTGTGAAGTGTGAACGGTGGACGTGGACCCAACCCCGAGAGCCCCAGCAGGAGGCTGATGATTTGCTTAGACGCTGCTTGTGCTTGTCCTAAAGGGTATTGGTCCCCGGAGATGTTATTCATAAAGGGAAAGATCTGATACAACATATGCCGTGAATTATTTACGTAGATTGTGACACGTAATGGAAAACAGTGCAATAATCTCAAAGAATGGAAATGCTCACAACAAAAGAGTAAGTAAAATACCGTACGGAAAATACCGTATTCTCCGGATCTTGTGCAGAAACACACACGGGTACTGAAGCAACACCAGGGGAATGCTCCCAACAGTCCTATAGAGATTCCATGCTTACAGTCAAGGTCTGTTTTTTTGTTTTTTTTTTTTTTTTTGTAAAAACAAAACAAAACAAACTTGACTGTAAAAAAAACATTTTTGTAAAGAGGAAGAGCAGAACCAAAGCGGATCTTGAAGGCGATAAATGGGCAGCGCAGAAAATTCAAACAGTGATGCAGAGAAAATGATGAGCCTTTCCCTCCAAATACAGAGGAGAGAATGACCAAAAAAGTAAATTAACAAAAGAAAACTGGAAATGACAAGAGAGGTGCCCGACTCGCGGGAAATGGAAGGTCCCAGAAAACCCACGAGGGGTTTTTGCAAGGCTGAGCTGCAGCGACAGGTGCTGCAGAAGCAAGATGTCCCAAGGGGAAGAAGGAGCAGGGACCCGGATGGACAGGGCTTAGCAAGTGGGGGTTGGGGTGGGGGTGCGGGGTGGGCTCAGATTGAAGGAACAAACCAGACAAGTGGATCTGGGCAAAATGTGTGGCATCAGGAAGGAAAAGTGACGTCGGCCGCCGGCAGTGAGTGCGAGCTCACCCCAGGCCTGGAAGTGGGTCACGCAGGATTCGAAGCCGGGGTCCCGTCCCCTCCCCGAAACCCCGTTTCCCTTCTGGCCTCTTCCTCAGAAGGTGGGGGGACCGCAGAAGCAGGACGGAAGCTGCCAGCATCCTCCAAGCCGAGCCGCGGTGAGGGGCCTGGGCTGGGTGCTGGGCGGCGGCCTCCCTCCCCGAGGCCAGAGGGCACACGCCACCCCCACCCCAAGTGTGGCCTTCGGCCTGAGGGTCAGCAGGGTCAGGATGTGCAATCCCTCACGAGAGGAAGGGGGTCCAGGGAGCGGACCTCGAGTGCACAGTGAGGAAATCCTGGTCCTACTACGCTCACATTGAAAGCGGGCTCACGGCCTGCGGTGGAGGCTCAGCCTGTGCGTCATGGGCACCCCCCCTCCCCGCTCTCAGTCGCTGCTGCGGGATAGAAGGTTCCAGGACCCAAGGCAGGGAGGCAGGAGAGCTCAGCGGGAAGGGCTTTGAGCCGGGCCACAGTGGCCTCTTGGCCACAAAGACGTCGGCCCTCTGTCCTGGCACAGAGTCCCCGCCGAGAGTGACCCGAGCCCGGCACGGGAACAAGGGCCTCTCCTGCGAGGCTAGCCCTGCCTCCCGGCCTCCAACACAACCTGTGTGCAGGCGGTGGAGTAAGGCCCCCCCAAAGACGTGCAGGTCCCCCCCACGTGTGAGGGCTTCCACGGAGAGGGCATCCTGCCAGTGCGATGAAGAGCCGAGACGCAGCATCTTGGACCACGTGAGTGGGCCCACCTGACCCACGGGGCCCTGGAAGCGGAGAATGTTCCTCGTCTGTGGTCGGGGGGAGACACGGCCGTGCGAGACGGCTCAGAGGGAAGGGATGCTGCGGCTTCGGCGACGGAGGAGGGGTCGTGGCCCCGGACGGCGGGAAGCTTCCAGAGACTAGAAACGGCAACGGTCCTGCCTGGAGCCTCGCAGGTGTCAGACGCCTGAGCTACAGCATTTGGAGAGGATCGCTCTGTGCTGCTTGAAGCCACCAGAATCTGGGAGCGGCCATGGGAAACTGCCCCACAGGGGCTCAGAGGGCGTGGGGCGCAGGGTGGGGGGCTTGCTTCCTCTGTGACCTCGGGCACGCCAGTCACCAACCACGACCCAGGAGCGCTAGGACCTCAGCGTCTTCACCGGCCGCCCTCCCCGGCTCTTGGACCCTCCAGCCAACGGCGCTTCGCAATTTCATGATTATATACTTGACACCAGAAATATGATGTCAAGGAGGGTGACGGGTTCAGCAGAGCCCAGGGTCCAACCATGCCGGGAAAGGAAAAGAGCACAACACCCTGGTCTTCTTGGTGGCATTTGTCCTGAGGCGCCCGGTGGGAAAGACACGCCTGAACCCTCGCGTGGCCTCGTCCCCAGCCCCCAGTACGTCGCCGTCCAGCGCACACTCGGCCGTGAGGAGGACCCGTGACGCGCTGCGTGGGAGAGGCAGCAACTCCAGGCGATCATGGTTCTCGGTGATCTAGCGCCTTCTAGAAGCCTTGGGGCGACGCGGCGTGGTTGCAGCCGCGCTGGCCGCCTGGACACGGCGCTCAGCGGTGGCGGTCACCGCTCCACCGACAGACAGATTCGGGCTCAGAGCCCAGCCCTGGAAAGTACCAGCCGGGGCAGGCGGGCTCGTCGCCTCGGTCCCCTCGCCTGTGCAACGGTGTGGAACGGCCCCCAACTCCTAGTCTTTTGTAGAACTAAACGGGTTGATGCTCGCCAAGTGCTCACACGGTGGCTGCCCCCGGCTCAGCACGCAGGTGTCCACCTGACGGCCTCTTGGCTCTACCGAGCCTGGGGGACAGAGGGACAGCCCGCGCCAGGACCCACGTCCAGATCCAGAGGCTCCTAACTGCTCAGCGTCGCTTGTTCTCCAGAAGACACGCAGGAGGTTCAAAGGCCTCCTTTCTCCCACCTGTAGGCCCTCGTGTGGAGCCCCTGCACCCCAGAAAGCCGGACAGCCCCCCCCCACCTTACCTGGATCACCCCGCCCCCTTCTCCCACTTGCCCGGCCAGAAAGGCCTCCGGCAGCTTCAGCATCTTCCCCAGCCAATCCATCATCACCGTCTCCAGCTCCGTGCACGCCGGACTCGCAGCCTGGCGGGGCGAGAAGAGAGGAATCAGCCGCCGCCGGCCTGGGACCAACGGACGGCTGTGCGAGGAGCAGCTCCTCCCTTTGGTGGCTTGGAGGCTTAGGGGCGGTTGCCCAAGAGGCTTGAACATTCTCAAGAGGCCCGTCCCCGGGTGCGATTAACGGGGCGGCGTGCTCTCCCGTCCGGGGGTTCTGGGGAGAAGCAGCAGCAGGACCCCTCGCTCTGGCAGCTCTGATGAGGGCCGCTCGGCCCGGGTGCTGCAGGGCTCAGCACACCTCCCATCCCCCCTTCCCTCCCGCCCTCCGAGAACCGAGGGAACCCCAGTCCCCAGGCCCCAGATGTGCCCCAGAAAGGACGGCGACCTCACCATCCCCCATCCTGGGGACGTCGCCCTTGTCCCCCGCCCCCCACGCTTGTCCTCCCCCCACCCATCTCCAGAGGCAGGTGTCAGAACAAGGGCCAGGTCTTGTGGGATTTCGGGAGCAGCAGGAGGGTTTACTCCTCCACGGAAGCCCAGATCAGCCTCTCTCCGTCCCAGATGCTGCTCAGCCCTTATTGACTCTCCGGCAAGGTGTCGCACTCCACCAGCACCACCGGCGGCCCCCCCAGCCGTCTGTGTGCTTACAGCGGGATCCAGGGCCCTCCTCCAGAGTCACGAGTGAGTCAGTGGGACTGGACGCAGTCTGGGAAGTGGGTTCCAGGTGGCCTCAATCCCTTGGGAGCCCCCGGGGCAGGTGGCTGCCCTTGCCCTCAGGAGCTTGAGGTGCTGCTGTACCATCTTGGACTCTCCCGTCATTGCCCAGGGCAGATGGCAGGATGGTCTTGGTCCCCACCCAGGGATGCACGCCAGCTCGTGACGCATGGCTGATAAGAACGAGCAGCCCGTTCTCTCCGCCAGGCAGCCCCGTGGGAGGGTCTGGCCCATCCCAGCTCGGACCAGCTCCCGGCGTTGGAGCCCGTGCCATGGCCTGTACGGCCGGGGGACAGTGGGGCAGCCCTTCAGGGCTCCAGAGACATCAGAGTGTCCTCAGGAAGGACAGACACCAAAGGGCAGATGCCAAGACGTCGCCCGGAAGGGACATAACAGCTCCAGACCGGCAAGTCCAATGACATCTGCCCTGGTAGAGAATGGGGGGGGGTGTCCTTCAGGAGGGAGTGTGCTCCACAGACACGGGGGAGGGCCGCAGGGAGGACCCCTCGCCCAAGCCTTCCTGGGTGGAGCGGGGAGCCTGGCGATGCTGGGTCCCAGTGCTGGGCACCCAACACTCCCAATGCACTGCTTCAAGCACAGGCCTCGGGTGCTTGTTCTGCACAAGGCAGCGCCCACGAGATCGCAGCCCCGGGGACAGGCCACGTAGCAGTCTGCAGCCCTGGGACCCCCAACGCCCTCTGCACCTGGCTCTGCCTGTGCGCGTTCTGCTCTCCGGAGGACGGGGCCCCTCCCGTGGCGCCGGGCCTGGGTGCAGGGGCCCACGTCAGGGCACCCCGGGGATGGCGGGGCCCCCCAGGCCCAGCAGCCCTGGCTGCGAGTGCATGGAGACGGCTGGGGCAGCGGCAGGCATGTGCGGAGCTTCGGGATGGGCTGCGAGTGCAGATTCCCAGGCCGGGCTGCGGAAACTGCGGGGCCGTGGCTGTGAATTCCCGGTACCTCCAAAACCCCGTGACTGTGCAGGACCGGCTTTGCTTGTTGGCCCTGAGAGGAGCCTCTGTCTGGCTGTGTCCCCGTATCATGTCCCCGTAACCCATGTTCCCTCACGGGCGCCGTCTCCAGGGCTGAACGCTTCTTCCCTCCCACAGGTGCCACTGCTGTGGGCTCAGGCCCTGGGGGCACAGGTGCCCGGGCCCCATGGCAGCGCCTCCCACCGCCCTGGGGCCCCTGCGAGCTCACCCAGGAGAAGCCGATGCAGCCGATGGCCCCACACAGGATGTCTGCGAGCAGCGCCGGGTAGGAGTTGGCGGATGGGAAGTAGGCGAAGAAGAAGGGGCTGTGCCAGTGGGTCACCTGTGTGCAGAGGAGCCGTGCCCGGGGTGTGAGGGAGCCGGGCCCCGATCGCGGCCAAGCCTGTGACCTCTCTAAAAGCAAGAGAGGTTAGGAGCCAGGTTTCCCCAAACCTGCTCTAAAAAAACTAAAACCCATATTAGGAGGAAAAAAAAAAAAAAGAACCGGACTGATTTCAGACTTCTCAGCTGGTCTTACCGCCCCCGACTGAATCTCCTGTGCAAGACGCCCCCCCAGCCACCATGGCTCCATCCTCGCCCGCACCCCTGTCTCCTCTGTCCCCAGCCTTGCAGGGCCCCCGGGCGGGTGAGGGGGGCAGATGTGCATGGACAGGCCTCTGGAGCCGGAGTGCAGGGCTGGGTGGGGATGTCCCAGGGTCGGGGAAGGAGATGGGGGAGGGGAGAAGATGGGGGGGCTGGGGGGGGCTGCTCTGCCTCTCTGATGTGTTCCTGCTGCTGACTGGTCTGCTCTGAGGGAACAGAACAAAGCCTCTGAGACGCCCTCCGCCCCCAGGTCACGGAGGTGCTGTAGTTGCGGAGGCAGGGGCCCTGGAGGCCAGGATTCTCCGCTGGGAGTCCGCGTGCCTTTGCTCTCACTCCGCACACCTGCCCACGGAGCCCTGGGAGCTCCCGTACCGTCCCCGCAGTCACGGGGGGCTGGGCAGGGCCAGAGTCCCACCCCGGGGCCCGGACCCTCCACGCCCCGACCGCCCCCTTTGCACTCAGGAGGAGAACTCCCAATCCCATCGTGCCCCACGTCCCGGGTGAGGCCGGGCGTGCCTGTGCTCCCAGGTCCTCGGCTGACACCCTGACTCACACCGAGGTGGGTGGTACTAGAAGTGCCCCCGCCCCCTGCGGGCAGGTAGGGGTGCATCAGACGTGGCAAGGAGCAGAGGCCACAGGAGGGAGGCGGGGGCGGCCATCCGCGAGCCCACCTGAGGATCCTCCCGGGAACTGAATCGGCCGCGACCTTGATCTTGCGCTGCCAACCTCAGGACCATGAGAAGCAAACAGCTGTCTGCCGTCTGAGCCCCGCAGCCCCGGGGTGTTTTGCCCAGACGCCAGC
Source organism: Canis lupus dingo (assembly GCF_003254725.2). Taxonomy (NCBI): domain Eukaryota; kingdom Metazoa; phylum Chordata; class Mammalia; order Carnivora; family Canidae; genus Canis; species Canis lupus. The sequence goes on from NC_064260.1 coordinate 1,858,141, forward strand.
AGACGACGCCACCCCGTCCGCCTGACATTTAACCGCTCCTCCCTGGAGGGGCTGCGAGCAAGCGAGCAAGCGAGCCAGCGAGCGCTCTGTGTGTTTGCACAACCTCCAGGCGAGAACAGGAATCCTGCACTTAGCTCCAAGCACAAATGTCAAAGGAAACCCCTGGGAGGCTGGAAAGCGAGCAGCGGCCCCGAAAGAGGCGCCCTGGTCTTGAGGAACAGCCCTGGCCGGGTCCGTGGCCCCATGACTCACTGGCTGCAGGTAAAGGAGCCGGCCCGCTTCCCAGGGCAACGTCTGCTCAGAAGCAGGGCCTTGTCCCTGCCCCCCCAAGTAAATGTCTCGAGTAAAATAAATAAAACATTTCTTCCAGGCTTGTGATTTGCCTTCTTGCTAAATGCAAGAATGTCAGGAATGCGTGGAAGGACTCTTGCCTGCACCAGGGGATCAGGGGGACTGACCTGGGGACCTGGGGGAAGCACGGCCCCTGCCCTGGGGCCCACACAGTCTGGGGCGCTGTCCCAGCTCCATGGCGTCCTCGCTGTGCGGCCTCAGGCGGATCACCTAACCTCTCTGGGACCGCTTGGGCTCAGCTAGAAAATAGGAGTGATAAAATCTCTCCCCAGCAAGGTGGCTCTGAGGACCAGGTGGCATAAGACGCATGACTGTCCAGGGCCTGGTAGGTCCTACCCTAACGCTAGCCCCCCGCCCCGTCCACGGCCTCAGGTTCACGCTCACCCCTGGCATGATTATCTTCTCCACGTCACTGATGATGTCCTCAAACATGTCTGGCTCCTCGGGTGCAGTGGTGGGGATGAGGGGCCGCAGGTAGCCGGGCTCCACATCCGGGTACACCTGGCGCCCCTCGATGCCTTCCAGGTAGTCGGCCACGAAGTCCACCATCTCCTTGCCCCTCCTTCGGAATTCAGCTGAGTCCATGGTGGCTGGGCCTCGCCAGAGGCAGCACCTGCACAGCCGGAGAAAACAAATCCGTCAGCCAACACGACGACCTCTCACCTGGGGCGGCCAGTTGCCGGGGAGCTGACTGCTCCGCTCCTGGGCGGTGACAGCTGGGGTCCCAGCTGGGGGGCACCTCCGTCCCTGTCTGGACCATGGAAGCCCCGCTGGATTTGGACACGAAGCAACACGCTTACCCTACCCCTGGCCACTGCTCCCGTCTCACCATGTGTAGCAAAGAAAGGGACTGGACGCGCGCACCTGGCCCCGGCCCTGCCCAAGCCGGACGGCGAACCCCGCCCGGTCCTGCCATACCCCTGGCTAGCCGCTGGACGGAGGCAGGCGAGCGGAACCCTCTGGGCTCCTGGGCTCGCACGACAACTGCAGGCGACAGAGCCGATCGCTCAGCACGGTGCAGAAGCGACCTCACACGGTGCATGTCCCGCGCTCAGCCCGGAGCTCAGGTGCATAACCTCCCGCCGGCTGCTGTCTGCACCCTGTGGCTTCCGGAGTCAGTGGGAGCCCACCGCTCAGAATTCCAGGGGCTTCCTGTACTTGTCAGGGACCGCCACGTACTAAGCAAGGGGTGCATTTCTGAATTCCTCCCACGGTTCACAGCTTCATCACTCCAGATGGACCTTCCCGTGGGAATATGTGCCAGGTCGGGGGTGAGTCTATACCTTCCATACACGGCACAGGTGATGAACGTGGGGCCAGTACGCCAGCACGTCTTCCATCGGCTCCCGTCATCCATGCCGGGTTTCTGCAGCTTTTTCTTGACCACATTTATCAGGTGAGAGGTGTTAAGGAGAAATGATTTGCCAGATGTTTGTTAAACACAACCTGAAGATTTTATTCAAGACTACTGCAACAGGGGAGGGAGACTGGATTCCGCCCCGTAGGCCACAGCGGCGGGTCGGGCTGCATAGCCAACAGGTACGGTAGGGCGCAGATGGAACACAGCCGCTCAGAGCAACGAGGTTCGAGGTCTAGGGTGAGGGAAGAAGTGCTCGGCTGGATATCAAGGGTGGAGCCTTCCCGATGAGCCGGCTGGCAGGATTCTGCGCTAAAGCCAGGCTCGGCGTGCCGAGGCGCGTGGATGAAGACGGCTCACAGACGCAGGACTGAGGTGTGTTCCAGGAGGGCATCTTGGCAGAGGCGGGCCAGTCTGGAGATGCCTTTCCACCTCTCAGCGCTCTCTCCAGTCTCCAAGGATGCTTTCTGCAGAGTGCTCCCTGCTCCATGGGCGGCCCTGGGGGCACCGTTGGACGTTTCCAGGTTGTTTTAAGACCGATTGTTACATCAAACCCTCATCTCAGTGTTATTGTTTGAGGATACTCTTTTACTCTTTGCATCTAGCGAGCCCGTGTGGGTGACACCAAATGGGACATAAAGTATGGTTCCAAGTCACAGCATCAGCAGATGCTAAAAACGTGGGATGGCCTGGAGTCCCCGGTTTGTGTTTATAAGCTCGAGGCCCAGGAGAGCTCTGATTCCCATCCAGAATATCATGGTCAGACTTCCCGGAGGCTCTTAGCGCAAAGCCACAAAGCTTCATCTGTGTAGCTTCTGGTTTACAAGTCCCTGGACCTGCAGGCTTCGAAATGGATTTTTCATTTGGAGTGACGGATTATTTCAAACTTTGCATAGAGAGTAAAGCTTGCTCTTTACCCCAAATCGAAGTATTTCAAGTTGGTGTGGTTCAAATTCAACTAAAACTGTATGGATTTGCAGGTGTTTTTGTCAGCTTACTTTTCTAAGCAGTGACGAGTGCACGTCCCGCGTTAATACTCTTCCAGCCTGTGCGTTCTCAGCCTTGTTCGTATTTCCTAGCTTACGCGTGCTGTATTCACGATACGCTTCGATCAGTGGACATTTCGGTCAGTCCCAACTGCGTTAGGGGCAAGAGCTCTTGGAGCCCAATGGCCAACACGTCAGGACTGAGAGCCGAAGGCCTCTGACCCAGATGTCCGGTTGTGCTGCCCGGTGTAAATCGGCACTGTGGCAAACTTGACCTGGAAACAAAAGTCGTGATGGTAACGGCACGACCGCAAAGGATTTTTCTGTGTCAATTAGCGAGTACACGGAAAGAGCTTAGAACGGGGGCGCAAAAGGAACATTCGATAAATGGCACCTATTGGCTATTCCGTCAGACACCTAGAGGCATAATCCACATTTCTCTACACGTTGTGTTGCGTTACAATTTTCTGAAAGGAAGAGCGTTGACCTCATAGTTTCCATGGAATGACGTCTTATTAAATACATATTTTCTGTATCTTAAAGTCACAGGGCCACATGTGTCCCCAGAATCCTAGCTCCCCGAAGTGCTCTCCCGGGGGGAGCGTGTGACAGTGCTCGCTCAGCCGTGCTATTGCCAGGGCTATGCTTGAGCAATCTAGCTGTGAGCTTTACCAGCCTCCCGGGGACTGACGAGTCTGTTTTTTTTGTTTTTTGTTTTTTTTTTTTTGATTAATGAGGTTCAGTGCGTTTCTCTCGCTTCTTCGCCGCGTGGATTTTTGAATTGCTTGTCCACTGCTTTTACTTAATTGCGAAAGCTCTGCTGTACTAGGTTTTCTCTTATCTCTGTGATGTATCCTGCAGACATTTTCTTCATGTTTTTGTTTGACCTAATTTTGCTGATGATCTATAAGAATTTCAATTTTTAGGTAATCGAATCTCATGATCTTTTCCTCGATGATTTGTACTGTGTGAATGACTATTAAAAATGTCCTGTGGATGGGGCGCCCAGGTGGCCCAGGAGGGTGAGCACCTGACTCTTGGCTTGGGCTCAGGTCTGATCTCAGGGTTATGAGATCGAGTCCTGCGTCAGGCTTCATGTCCTGGACAGAGTCTGCTGTGTCTCTCTCCTCTGCCCTTCCCCTCTGTGCTCTCTCTTTCTTTCTTTCTCTCTCTCTCTCAAATAAATAAAAGAAATAAAAAAAAATTCCTAGTGGAGTAGGTATTGGGGCCAACTGCGTGTGCCCTGCTGGGGGGTAGCACGTGTACAAGTGGAGACCCAGCGTGCGGACCTGGGCAACATTAAGAAGGATGCTTCAGGGGCAGCCCGGGGGGCTCAGTGGTTTAGCGCCGCCTGCAGCCCAGGGCGTGATCCTGGAGACCCGGGATCGAGTCCTGTGTCGGGCTCCCTGCGTGGAGCCTGCTTTTCCCTCTGCCTGTGTCTCTGCCTCCCTCCCTGTGTCTCTAATGAAAAATAAATAAAATCTTAAAAAAAAAAAAAAAAAAAGGAAGAAGGATGCTTCAGTTCCCCGAGAATCGGCTGCTGCCTGTGATCCACACAGCACAGATGGCCAACACAGGGCACCGCAGGGAAAACGGCCGGACACCCACCGTCTCATCCCGCAGAAGAAATAGTCCCAAATTATAAGAGGAGGCCGGCTCATGACATCCCAGTTCTTTTGCCATCTATTTGCCTACTGTGTCCCACATGGACCTTTCTAGAAGGCTCTTACTGCCACGGCCACAGGGGATCTTGTGCTCATTTTGTAGCTATTTGATAGCTCAGGCCCCTGAGCTGGGCAGACATTGGCTGGAAGACGTCGACCATGATGCAGCCTGGGAGTGACGCCTCTGCAGGCCCTCACAGGAGCCCGTACCGACATCATCTGATCCCCGGGCGGGCCAGCCCGGGATTCTGTGTGCACCGTCACCGTGCTGCGTGGGTGCAGGTCCCTTGCCTGCCTGGACCTCTGCACCCGGCACCCCACCCCCTGGCTTCTCGGTCAGGCAGGTCCGAACTCCCCTGCACTCCCTCGTCTCTGTTGCCTGCCCCATGGCTTATTTGGTTTTGTGCTTTATCTTTGTGCAGATGTTTCCTGCTAACGGGGGCTCCTCCAAGCAGCATCTTCAACTGTTGCTTTTTGCTTTCTCAGGACCAAGCACTGACCCGAGGTCACACTGAGCTCCTCAAATGCTTGCGGTCTAGGGGATGAATGAGTGATGATATGAGTGGACGAACCAAACATCTTCTGGTCCTGTAAACATTTTCTTTCTGGAATATGTTCTAGTATACCCTACTCCTTTTTTTTTTTTTTTTTTGATTTTATTTATTCATGAGAGACACAGGGAGAGAGGCAGAGACACAGGCAGAGGGAGAAGCAGGCTCCATGCAGGGAGCCTGACGTGGGACCTGATCCCACGACCCCAGGGTCATGCCCTGAGCCAAAGGCAGACGCTCGACTGCTGAGCCACCCAGGCATCCCTACCCTACTCTTTACCTTTAAAACAGCCAGTATCTGCCTTAGAAAAAGCCCCAAGAGACAAAGGTCCTGGGGCACCTGGAGACTCAATGGGTTAACCATCCGCCTGTGGCTCTGGTCATGATCTCAGGCTCCTGCCCAGAGGCGAGCCTGCTTCTCCCTCTGCCTCTGTCTCCTCCAACCTGCCTGTGCTCTTTTTCAAATAAATAAAAATCTTTTAATTTTTTTTTTTAAGAGAGAGACAATGGCCCCCACGGAACCCTGACCCATCCCCTCCGGGTCCCTCACGTCCATGCCCAGCCTCTGGGCCTCCAGCCTCACTAACAGCTCAATTAGCCCAGCATAGACCCGAATTTTCACCTTGGACTGGAGCTTCCCTCTCCTGTGGCTCCAAAGTCCCACCAGAGCCTGGACCAACCTCAGCCATAGTGTTTGGCCAGAACCCACACCAGGCCCTGGAGGGTGTCCCATACGCCGTGGGGGTCGGGTGGCTGAGCGCCCGTGGGACCTCAGAGATGACACAGCTGAACTGACAGGACCAACCAAGTCCACAGTTTGGGTGTTGGGGAGTCAGTCAGCACCGGGGGTGGCCAGGGGCCCACCGCAAAGGGGTGCTCTGCGTCTGTCTGTGGTCCTGCCTCCAGCTGCTCAGCAGCCAGGTCTTGTCCAAACCCTGGGACGCTGGACACTGCAACCTTTCCTGGTCTTCCTCCTCTAACTTGATAAAAAGTGCTTACACTTTTTATACACTATTCCAAGAAAAATGAACCGTAATTAGGATTTGAAACACGCTTCCCCCGGGGCCTGAGGCCTTGTCTCTTTCCCTGACGCACATCAGCACCAATCCAGGCATATAAGTAATTGGACCAATTTTCCTCTGAGTCACCTGGCTTCTTGATGGACATTTCCTCTGCGGGTGCAGAAGCAGAAATAACCCCAACGCCAGAATTGCTTCTTCTAACCCACACCACGAGGAAGCTTCCAGCAATGAGAGTCTTCTAACAATAGGGTGGCTAGCTCTGTACTTGCCTTAAGAGAAATCCCCGACGCTCTTCCCTAACTGGGAAGACTCTGGTTAACAATTTAGGAGCTTTAAATTTAATCTTTAAATTAGCATTTTTTTCAATGACAGTGTAGCCAGTGAAGAATCTCGACAGGCCCCCGGAGAGGCCTGGGGGCACGGCCAGCTCCTCCGTCAGGTCAGGATGGCAATGGTGCTGTGGCACATCCTTGAGCTCTGACACCCCCTCGGCCCTGCACAAAGGCGCCTGGTCAAAATGCCCATCCCTAAGCACTCTTGGGAGGTTAAATGGGATAATGAGTTAAGTGGCCCTCAGAGTTGGCATTGGGGCAAAATTTTTTATTAAAACTAGAGGAAATGATGTGGGGCATGGTGGGGGGGTGAGCGGAGGGGATATATGGGAACTCTGAACTGCCTTCTCAATTTTCCTGCAAACCTAAAATTGCTCTTAAAAACAGAATTTTTAAAAAATAAAAATAAATGTATTAACTGAGCAAAAGTACCTCATTTTGTGAGGTAGGAGAACCAGCAGCAACAGCTCCTCCCTCTCCTTCGGTGAAACATGATTTCACCTTTTTCTTCCATCCATGGTCCTTGAGCTCATCTCTTTACAAATGGAAATCCCAGTGTTTTGCAAACGCAGCTTCTTTTCTTTTCTTTTTAAATTTCAATTCAGTTAATTAACATATAGTGTATTATCAGCTTCTGAATACATAGAGTGTAGTGATTCATCAGTTGCATGTAACACCCAGTGTTCATTCGATCAACTGCCTCCTTATTAGCCCACAAGAGAGCATCTGTAAGGAACGCAAATACATCGAGACTAAAGAGCATCCAACTGAAGAATGAATGGGTCAACCAGGAGATTAAAGAAGAATTTTGAAGATTCACAGAAACGAAAATGAAAATGCGACTGTTCAAGACCTTCCGGATACAGCAGAGGTTTCCCTAAGAGGAAAGTACACAGCAACACAAGCCTTTCTCAAGAAGACAGGTCTCGGGACGCCTGGGTGGCTCAGCAGTTGAGCCTCTGCCTTTGGTTCAGGTCATGATCCTGGAGTTTCAGGATCAAGTCCCATGTCAGGCTTTCCAGAGCCAGCGTCTCCCTCTGCCTGTGTCTCTGCCTTTCTCTCTGTCTCTCATGAATAAATATATAAAATATTTTTAAAAAAGAAATAAGACAGGTCTCAAATACACAACCTGAACTTACCCTTAAAGGAGCTGGAGTGAGAACAGCAAATAAAGCCTAAATCCAGCAAGAGAAGACAAATAATAAAGATAAGACCAGAAACCAATGAAATAGACACCAAAGGAACAGTAGAAAAGATCAATGAAGCTAGGAGCTCGTTATTTGAAAGAACGAATGAGATCCATAAACCCCCAGCCAGACTCACCAAAAAAGAAAAGAGGAAGGACCCAGATACATAAAATCATGAACGAAGGAGGAGAGATCACAACCAACACCCAAGAAACACAAACGATTATGAGAATGTATTATGAGCAACCACATGCCAACAGATTAGGGAACCTGGAAGAAACGGACGCATTCCTAGAAACGCACAAACCACCACAACTGGAACAGGAAGAAATAGAAAACCTGAACGGACCCAGGACCAGCCAAGAAATTGAAGGAGTCCTCAGAAACCTCGCAGCGTCTTTGCAACCCCTGGGGCCCTGGACTGTGCTCGGGGACGCCATCAGATGGCACAGTGAGAGGTAGGGCCTGGGAGCAGGGCGAGGGCTTGAGGCTCAGACCTCCCTGCCTACAAACCAAAAACGCGCCTCTTGGAGGCCGCGATGGATGCAGGGCCTTGGCTTCGCACGCCTAGCCCACACTCCTCCAGAAAGCTGTCTGAACGAGTCAGTCCTGCGTGCAGATGGTCAGTAGGCCGCCGCGCACAAGCCCTGAGAGCTACCGAGAAACTCCACAGACTCACTCACGTGGGAGGAGAAGCAACCGCAGGAGAGGGTGCTCCCGGGAGGCAGTGCGCACGCAGGACGGAGTGTGGACTCTGTTCAGAGTCCCGGGTTTGCACCTTATCTTCACTGCTCACTAACAAGGAGGAAGGCTGATTAACTTCTGGGAGCCTCCACGCCCCACTCCCACCCGATCCGGGGCAGAGCGGAGATCCGAGCAGGCTGGCCCTGCCCGAGCCGGCCCCGCGGGGGAGCCTCAGCCTGTGTCCTGTGGACACAGGACATACCTGTGTCCTCCACGCTCCCCCAGCGCCTCCCACTGGCAAAACGTACAGGATCCAGGTGTCCTGGGAGGGGGCTCAGCGGGTGGGGCATGACTAGAGACCCAAGGCCGGCTTCCTACCTCATTTAAGCTTGGGTACACCTGCGCTTTTGCCGCCCTAATCTTACAGGTGGGAAGTCTGAAGCGTTAGGGCCTGGAGACGTCAGGCCCTTCCCGTGTGTGGAGCGAGGGGTGGCAACGCTTTCCCAGCTCCGTGTCCTTCTTGCCCAAGGGCCCTTCCTGCAACCCCGATGCTTAAGGCAGGTACCTCCGATCACACACGTACCGCAGTCTCCCACTCACTTTCATGCACATGGGGGTGTCCCTGCCGAGGCAGGGACTCTCATCCATCGGCATTTATAGTAGCGGACGGGTGCCCAGCAGCATGTGGAGCTCGCGGCACGTACTCTCTTACTAATCTTCGTAATAACCTCGTCAGGAACAGTACCATCCTCCTGAACTCATGGAAAAGGGCCTCAGCCGAGAGGCTAGGGGCCCCCCCTGGACCCCGCACCCTGGCCTGGCCCCCCCTGAATGCACTGGACTCAGGCACAGGGGTGGCACGTGCCCGGCAACCCTGGCCAGGGTTTGGGTTGACAAAGCCTGAAAAAAAAAGACTAAATTCTGGAAACCCGTGTCCACCCCCATCCGCTCCGGGAAGGTTTCCCGGGCGCCCCCTGGAGGCCACAGCGTCCAGGCTGCTTCCCCAGGGCCTGGCTTGCAGAGCTGGGGCTCCCGGCCCAAGGGAACAGGACAGGCTGGCTCCAGCTCTCTGGGGAGGCGTACCTGTGCCAGGTGCCCGACCTCTTGTCGCCGCCGCCTCCAGTCTGAGACATGTGGCCATTGTGCCCGGAATTCCAAACGAGGGTTTGTAATCAGTAACCTGCCAAGGCATGAGCTCCGGCCAAGGCAGGGCTCTAACGGGCGGCACAGGGCACCCGGGCAGCACCCCCCGCCCCCTGTCTGGCCAGCGTGGCTGTGCTGGGGACGATCCCGGCTGCACCGCACCGGCCCCGAGCAGAGAGACTGTGCACCTGGGGTCCGACCTGACCCACAGGCTGGAGGCCCGGCTGTGCTGCAGGAGGCTGGGCCGCTGCCCCGCCGCGCTGGCCTCCCCCAGTCGGCCTCCTGCCCCGTAAACCGGGCGGTGAGATGCTGCCGGCAGGAGGCGTGGGGCTCTGAGCAACGTTTGTTGCTACACGTGGAAACCATCGTATGACAACAGGGGCCTGACCTGGCTGGGTCACCTGGCAATGACCGAATCCCAGGGTGGTGCAGGGGCAACCGTAGGAAAGCCCCACCCGGACAAAGCCCCGGGGCCGGCCTCGCTCCTCGGCCACGGCCCCGCTCCTCGGCCACGGCTGCGAGCTGGGAGGGAACCGGTTCTGCTTTATGGCCTGGTTAATGAGCAACCCCGTCGGAGCTCGGCCCACAGCTCTCCAGGGTAGGGCCCAGAGAGATCGCGATTTCCCTTTCACCCCCCCCCCCCGCCGGGAAAACACGCTACTCCCACTCACATCCCTGCAAACGTATCCTGATGTGACCTGACGCTGACTGAGAAATGGAAACTTGAAGCTACCTCAGAGGAAAAATACGTTGGCCACAACCTTGTTGATGTCGCTCCGATTTACTCCTGATCTTGGACAATTAGGATGGTGGGCATCTCGCTTGTCACTCATTTGTCCCGCTTGCCCAGCTACGTGTGCCCGGAGTGCACACGTTCACCCTAAGCAACACCTGCCGGGAAGCCTCCACAGGGTGGCTGTGCCCGGACATGGTGCACCTGCCGCACAGCCTGTCCCTTGTCGGCTGCTGCCACCACCAGCCACGTTGCTTCACCTCCCGTGGGGTCTGTCCCTCGGAGGTGTCCACGCCCGAACGGAGTTAACAGGTGTCAGGCTCTCCGCCCTTTTGCACGTCGTCAGCCTCCTTCCAGAAGACCCACAATGCGACAAACACGTCACCCGCCAGGCGGCACGGCATGCATGGACACCCCCTCTCTGCTACCTTTTATCATTTGTTCGCATTTCCGATCCAAAGGTAGAATTTTTACATTTTATCGCTCTCACCCATGTTTGCTATTCTGAGAAGTTCATACAGGAACCATCCAGTAATTCCAATTACTCACTCCCCACCTCCCACCCCACCCGCCCCCGCCGTTTCCACTTCAGTTCACGTTATTCCAGAAGACACTTTCCTTGCATGGAAAGCACCTGTCCTCCCCCTTGAAAGTCTCGCCCCCTTTCTCTCCCTGTCTCGTAGTCACATTAACAGCTCACAGAAGGCCCCCACCATCTGCCTTTCCCGTAGACGCGACACTATTAAATTATGCTCTAGCTGGTTGCTTTTTTTCATAATAGTGGTCACGTCCTGTGGCTCGGTCACATATTGATTTATCATCTATTTCAAATACACGACACCTGCCACCGTAAGTCTGTTCAGTAGGCACACTCTTTACGGAGTCCCTGTTTTTTTTTTTTCTTTCCTTTTCACAAATCGGGTCAGTGGTAAATATTGACTGCGATCTCCCTGCCACTCCTCGGAGGCGGTTGCGCCCACCGTTGCTAAGAAACCTGCGTGCGAGGCTTCTGCAAGTCAAAGCCCAAGAACACGTTGACCCACAGTTGCCACATCCTATTGTCCAAGGAAAGCAGATGAGCCCCCGCTGCTGCCCAACTTCTGCTAGGCTCACGCACGCCGTGTCTCGTCTGCCTCTGCCGAGCCTGCTGCCCGCGCGTGTTCCAACTGCCGTTTGATGGGCTTCAGAGGGGCTGGCGCCCCGATCCTGGCCGTGGCACTGGCAGCAGGAGCTGTGGGTGCTGCAGCCGGCCTCCACCCCTGCAGCTGTGGCCGTGGCCGCCCGGGCCTGCCCAAAGCAAGCTGTGGCCTGGGCTAGGGAGGCGGCACCTGCGGCCCAGGGTGTGCTCTGGGTTTCTTCGGGTGCTGCGGGGCTGCAGGGCCCGACGCAGGAGCAGGTGGGCGGTGAGAGCCCTGACCTGAGCCGCCACCTGGGCGGAAGCGGGCAGAGGCTGGACCAAGTGCGCTGAGCTCCGTGCCCCCCGGAGAAGGGCCTCCCCAACTCCCTCCCACCCGAGCAAACGCTGCAACCGTCACCCTCACCGGGCCAGCCGGGACCTCCCCATCGTCACAGCAGCTTTGCAAGGTAGCAGCACCAGCCTGGCCCAAGAAATGGGGGGACGGGCTCGAGGAAGCAGGGGGCTCATCTCAGCCCCACGGCCACTGGCACTTCCCGTCGTGGCCCTGCACACCCGGAGGACTGGGTCACTCCCCTTAGGCCGTGTGTGTGTCCAGGCGCTGCCTCGGTCACCCCTGTCGCCCCTGACGCCCTGAGCATCCTCCAGACGTGCTGACGAGCACCCGGCGCCCTCCAGGACCTCTGTTACCCACAAAGTCTAATTTCCCTGGAGTCTTTCCCCAGACTCACCACCAGATTCAGTTTCCGAGGTTACAGGGTAAAACTTTCAGAAGGATCCACCTCTTAGAGAGTGGAAAACTGATGTAAATCCCCCCACCCCGTACTTATTTGCATTTGTAAGGGCTTGGCAGGGTTTGTTTTCTTTTCTTTTTTCTTTTTTTTGAATTATTGTCATCAAATTGACCGTGTGCACAGGGGCGTGTGCACCTGCTACGTGTCCAGGAAAGGGACAGAGGCTGCGGTAAAGGACGCAGTCTTTCCCATTCAGAACTGTCCGGACCCTCCTGGTCATGCCCACGTTGACCTCCAGGAGCCGGCTGTCTCTGCGGGGATCTCACAGGCTGCCTCCACCCGGGAAGGCTCTGTTTCCTTGTGGCAGCCCGCAGGGCCCAAGCAGGCCGGCTCCGAGGCTGTCACCCACACCCTTGCTCTGGGGACGGTCTCCATGGGGGAAAGGCCGCCCATCTGCCCCAGAAACCGAGTGAGCGGCCAGTTCTCGGAGCCTTTGAGGGAGAAATAGGATTAGGGAGGGAAAATAAGAGAGAGATAGGATTAGGAGGGGAAAATAAGAGAGAAATAGGATTAGGGGGGGTACCCAGATCCCTTGCTTGAATCTCCCTTGGAAACTGGAGAAAACAGTGCTCCCCAGCAGGTGAGCACATCCCCACCTGCAGGTGGCTGGCTCATTAACCCCAGCTCCCCTTGCTGCCCTCCTGCTGCCCCGCTGCTGCCTTCAGGACCCTGTAGGGGGACTGCTGCTCTCCCTGGGGAGCTGTGCCCTCGGCCCCCGGCCTCCCTTCCCACCGTCCCAGCCTCTGTGCCCCACACGCACCGCGAATCAGCCTGGAAGCCGATCCCCACTCGCTTTGCTCTATTGCTGTCGCGCTTGAGGGACGGCGGGCTGAAAAACCATCACAAGTTTCTGCTTCTCTGCCTGACTTTTTGCTTAGAGACACACGCCCAGGGCAGGTGGCTTGGGTTGGTGCCAACGTCGAGGGAGCGTTCCCAGGGCGCCCCGCAGCCCGTGGCTGGGCGCCGAGCCGTCCCGAGCCACAGCCAGAGGACGCCGACCGGCTGTGGTGACGCAGCCCTCTGGGCCCCAGACCCCAGGCTGCCGGCCATGCAGGGGCCACGCCGGCAGGGTGGCCGGTCCCTCGGGCTACGAGGACAAAGAGCAGTACTCACAGGCAGCCCAGAGGTGCTCACTCGCTCGCTCTCCTCTCTCCTCTCTTCCGTGACAGTTCAAAGGCACAGAGGATGTGATTGCCACTTATATAGACAGTGTCCGCCTCCCCAAAGCCAATCAGCAGCGTGCTCTGCTTATTTACCCGCAGCATCTCCCACCTCCACCCTGCAGCTCCCCACCCGCCCGCCCGAGGGCAGGGGGAGGGGGGCAGAGCAGGACCACGGGGCCATTGGAGGCGGCGGGGCCGGGGCCACAGGCGCAGGGAAAGGGCTCTGCGTCCCCGGCGCTCCGTGCAGGACCCAGACTCGGGGACACCCTCAGGGCGACCTCTGCGCAACCGCGGGCTGCCCGGCTCTCAAGGAGGAAGGACCAGCGCGGACAGGGCTGGCAGGGAGGACTGGCTCGGCCAGCCCTGGGCCGTCGGTGCCCGCTGCCTGGGGGTGACAGGGCGGCCACCAAGCCCCTCCACACACAGGCCGCTGCCCAGCCCGTCGGTCCGGGTCGGAGAGCCGCAGGAGCAGCCGAGGACCTGGCCCAGTTCATGCGATTCAAAATCCTGCTCTAACCCTGAAGCCGACCAGCACTCAGCACACAAATTTCTATTTTTTTTTTCTTTTTAAAAGAGAACATTTTTAAAAACACCTGATTGAAGACGGATTTTCTGATGTTTTATAGCGGGTGTACGGTAATGCCCTGGCTTTTTTTTTTTTTTTAACTGAAGTATAATTGATCTACAATATTATGGGACTTTGAGGCGTCAGGACGGCGATCGGATGCTTGCATAGGTGGTGAAACGAGCCCGCGCACCAGCTGTCACCACCCCAAGCTGACAACACGATCGACTGTACCCTCCCCGCTGCCACGACATCTCGGCAATATCTATATTTTATGGCTGCAAGTTGATATTTCTGGGTATCCATCCCCCCCAGGTCACCCCCCCACCCCGGCGACTGCCAATCTTTTCTTTGTATCAAGTCCAGGTTCTCTTGTTTGTTCTGTTGTTTAGAGTCCACCTGTGAGGGACAGCAGACCTATGGTGTTTGTCTTTCTCTTATTTCACTTAGCATAAGGCCTCAAGGCCCATCACAAATGGCAAGATTCTTGGGTTTCCTTCCTCCCACACCCCCTCAGGCAGGCCGAGCAGTGCAGTACGAGAGGCAGGGTTCATTTCTCTTTTAAGGTGTGCACAGAGCCCACTACTGCACACGCACGCATATGCACGCACACGCAGCATGCGGTACACTGCTGGCCAGGAACAGAGGCCTTGGAGGGCAGGGCTGGGCCTGCAGCTGGTGGGTGGTGGGGCTAATGGACTGGTAGGGAGCCCGGCTCCCGGTGCGTGGCTCCCTCCCTGCCTCAGTGGCTCGGTGAGGGCAGGAGGCTAGGACACTGCTCCTCCCAGCATGGAGGTGGGCTCCTGCAGGCCAGAGGTGGGCAGGAGCAGCGGGACTCAGTGGGAAGAGGGAGCAGCCCGCTGGATGCACCCGCCGGGCCGGCGGCAGGTGGCTGCACGCACAGGGCTCCCCCGGCGAGGACTCCAGGCTCTGGAGAGGGCGGCCCCCACCCTCTTGCAACACACTGCATGGTAAACCTGGATGAAGACAAGGGGGCTCGCCAAGAAGGACAAGTGTGGTGACGGAGGGGCTGACCCCAGCACAGACCTCTGGACCAGGGGGTGAGAATCAAGTGAAATCCACCACTCCTGGGGCTCAGGGGGTGAGCGTCTGCCTCCGGCTCAGGGCGTGACCCCGGGGTCCCGGGTTCGAGTCCCCCAGCAGTGTCCCTTCAGGGAGCCTGATTCTCCCTGTCTGTGTCTCTGTCTCTCTCTCTCTGTGTCTTCATGAATAGATAAAGAACATATTTAAAAAAAAAAAGAGTATCTGTTCTGAAGTGGCTCAGTCAATTGAACATCCAACTCTTGATTTTTTTGCTCAGGTCATGATCTCAGGGTCGTGAGGTTGATCCCTGCATTGGGCTCCACACTCAATGCACAGTCTGCTTGAGGTCCTCTCCCTCTGCCCTTCCCCTGCTCATGAACACGCACACTCTGTCTCTAAAATAAATACAATAAAATAAATCTTTAAAAAAGAATATCAGTTCTTCAAACCATAGAAATTAGGAAGAGAACCTAAAGCAAATAGAAAGAGGAATTTAAAATTTGCTAACTGGGGGTTAGGTTTTATAATATAAAAAGACCTTCTCACTAAAAGAAAGCTCATTTGAATTACGGCATTTATCAGAAATGGAAACAAAATGTCTCATAAATATGTAAAAAGGTTATCTTTCTTGTTAGTGATCAAAGAAGATAACTGTTTATTGCTAAAGTATAGAATTGGAGTTGAGGGGGGGTCAGTCAGTTAAGGGTCTGCCTTCAGCTCAGGTCATGATCCCGGGGTCCTGGGATCGAGTCCCGCATCAGGCTCCCTACTCAGCTGGGCGTCTGCGTCTCCCTCTGCTCCTCCCCCCACTCATGATCTCTCTCTCTGAAAGATATTAAAAAAATCTTTTTAAAAAAGAATTTCCATTGATTCTGTAGATTTGATTCTCTTTCTGGCTACCTAATTACATTCTCTTCAAGGTTTTAATAATTTGTCTGTTATTTCAAGCAGATTTCAATATCTTTCTAGTCCTTTTTCTAATTTCTCTTTCTTGCCTTATTACACTATCTAGGACTCTGCTCTCTAGGATGACGGCCATGAGCCACACCTGCCTGTGGGGCTCTTGAAACACATCCAGTGCTAGTTAGGAAATGCATGCTTCATTTATTTTTATTTAATAATTTATACTCAAATCTAAAAACTGAAGCAGCATAAAAACTTTCCCCAGTACACAGTTTGAGTGTAGGGCTATATTCCACTGAGGTATTGCATAAGATCTCTCATTCTACTGCAGTTCACATGGATTTTTAAATTTTTAAGATGTGGCTACTAGGAAACTTAAAATTTAAGATTCCGTATGTGGGGGTGCCTGGGCGGTGCATTGGCTGAGTGTCCAACTCTTGGTCTCAGCTCAGGTTGTGATCCTAGGGTTGTAAGATAGAACCCAGGTCTGGCTCTTCCCTCAGCACAGAGTCTGCTCAGGAGTCTTCTCCCCCTGCCCCTGCCCCAACTCTCTCACTCTCAAATAAATAAATCTTTACAAAAAAAAAAAAAAAGTTTCATATGTACGTGCCTGGCACTATTCTGGGGTCTCCATGATGCTGTTGAATAGAAGCAGCTGTGAACATCCTTACCTTGTTGACTTTAAAAAAAAATGCTGCTCGCATTTCACTATTAATAACACGGTTTCGTTGGACATTCTTTATTAGAAGATTTCATCTATTCCTTCTTCTGTAATCAATTGATGTTTAATTTTACCAAGATATTTTCTGCATCAGAAGAGAAAAGCATACTTTTCCTCCTCTAAATTAATATGATGATGTCATTAATATATTTTCTAATTTTCAAATAATCCTTTTATTCTTGGGATAAAACTGGTGCATTAACCATTGCGTAGACTTTTTACACCTTTCTCATGAATAAAATTGTAATTTTTCTTGCTAACATGGATTTTCTCTAGTGTCGGATTCTGTGGTCTCATAGACTGGAAAAATCCCTTCTTTTTTAATTCTCTAAGCAATTTATATAATTTTGAAATTTAGAATTATCCAGTCACTGACAGTGTGTGACAAAACATACGTAAAGATAATTTGCCCCTCCTCCCATGTTTGAAGAAATATTCTGAACAAATCAATTTATTTCTTATTTAGGACCAATCAGTAGGATTTCTATTTCCCCTTGATGTTATTTCAAATGTAAATTTAATATAATTTCAAATTTTTAAATTTAATGACAAAGGTTTGTCTCCTTGCTTTAATATACTCATTACCATTTTGCTTGGTTGGATCTATGATGATGTCTCCTTTTTTTTTAAGATTTATTTTTCATTAGAGAGAGAGAGAGTGAGCGGGGGCGGAGGGTGGGCAGTGGGAGAGGGAGAAAGAATCCTCAAGCAGACTTCCCGTGAGCAGGGAGCCCGATGTGGCGCTCGATCCCAGGACCCCGTGATCATGACCTGAACCAAAATCAAGAACCGGCCATTTAGCCGAATGAGCTGCCCAGGTGCCCCTGTAATGACGACCCCTTTTCTTACAATATTATTTACTTATTTTCCCCTCTTCTTGTCTTTAGTTTGTATTGAGATAAAGAACTGAGCTTAAATCCAGAGTTGGATGCTCAAACAAGTGAGCCACCCAGGCGCCCCAGAACTGTTTCTAAATAGAAAACCCTTTAGCTTTGTTGATCTGCCCTCATCTACCTTTATTTTCTTTTTCATTAATTTTTCCTCTTGATCTTTATTATTGCCTGTGTTCGATTATCCTCATTCTGTTATTTCTCTAGCACGTTTAATTAAGTGTTTGTCTCAATTTCTGTGCTCTTCCAATGTAGAATATCAGCATTTGAAACTACATGTTTTCTTCTACATCCTGCTTCCAATCCATATCTCAAGCTTTAAAATGTAGCATATTCCATTAGCATTTATTTCTGAGTATTATTTCACTTCTATTGTATTTTTCCCTTGATGTGTGAGTTGTGGTACCTCTTCAAAAAAACTCCAGACATAGATAGCAATTATTACTTTAAAAAAAATTGAACTGAATTGAATTGAACTGAACTTAATTGAACTGAACTGAATGGAACTGAACAGAATTGAATTGAATTGAACTGAACTGAACAGAATTGAAATGAACTTACCTGAGCTGCATCGGAGTGAGGGAACTCGTGGTAATAATGATTCTCTGACAGGTGTTGAGATTTAGGTCACAGCCTGTTACATCCTCAAATTTTGCAACAGTTCACATGCGCTCGAGAAAGAGCATTCTCTAGCTCTCTGGTGAGGGCTTCTATTTATGTCCAATACATGAAGATGGTTACTTATCGAAATTTTCCAAATCTAATATCCGTGTCCCTTTGATCAATCATCAGTTTACTATCATCGCTAATGATGTGTTGAAATTTTCCATTATGATGGTGAGTTCGTTGATCTCTCCCCATGGTTGTGTCAAGCTTTGCTTAATATACTTAAGGTCTATTTATCTTTCTTCCACTATGAAGATTTAAATTTCAAGCAGCACCAATACATTCCTGTTTTCAAAATGTCCTCAATCCACTCTGTGAGGACATCCCGCGTGAGCGTTCCGGGGTGCCTCTCTATCCCCACACTTCTATGTGGGTAACCCTAGGAGCAAGTGCAAGGCTGAACCCTGGACTTACCCCTGGCAATATGAGTGCCACTTGTCACTTCCTGGACCCAACACACTGGATCACTAGGCGAACCAAGGGCAGGGCAGACTGCCCCCAGGGGTTTGGCCTCCTCTGGTAAGGGACCCTCAGAACTGGGAGCACCGGGCCCCAAGCCTGTGTATGGGGAAAGTATCTCGATAATGCCTGCCGTGCCCTCAGGCCACCTTGGAAGCCCAGAGCCTTTGACCGTGTGTCCCGTCCTGCACTTGCCACTTTCCGGCTGAGCTTTGACGTTCCCTGCCTCCACATTTCCCATCCCCCTCCTGCCGACAGTCCTGCATCTCTGGTCCTGTCCCTCCGGACCCCACTCCTTACTCTCCAACGGGCTCGTGTGAGTACTCTCTGCCTGGGACATGGGCATTGCTTTAAAAATGCAAGGCTCCCCCAGAATGGCAGGGCGGCAGGGGCCAGGCTGTGCCACAACAACATCTAAGTGCTAATTGTGTGGTCACGAGCCAGGAGGTCTTGGGCGACTGTCCTCCTCACCTCTCCTGACTCCGCATCTCGTGTGCCTGAGGATATGTTAAAGATGCAGAAGGTGAATCCCACACACTGACCACTCAGAAGCATTGTTTTAACTCAAGCCTGATGGAGAAGCAATGACCTTCTCAAGGCTGGCATCTTCCGACGGACGGGACTACAATCAGCACGGCAAGTGGGCAGCGAGACCCTCCAGCTCTCCTCACATCACACTCCACAGGTAGACTCTGACTTATCTTTGATGCTCCACACGTTGCAGGTGAGGGAAGAGTCACTATTTCTCTATCATCTCCCGAGTGCTGGATATTTTCCGGACAGTCTGAGACT
This sequence comes from Canis lupus dingo, assembly GCF_003254725.2. Lineage (NCBI taxonomy): Eukaryota > Metazoa > Chordata > Mammalia > Carnivora > Canidae > Canis > Canis lupus. Next base: position 1,877,283 of record NC_064260.1, read on the forward strand.
TAATCCTCACAGTTACCTGACAAGGTAGGTGCTAGAAAATTCCCCGTTTTAGAGAGGAAGAAATGGAGACTCAGGGGAACAAAGGACCCAAAACCACAGTGGATGCAAGTGGAAGGACCAGATGTGCCCCTGTCTGTCCTGTCTTTGCCCTTGAGTGACAGGCAGGAAATCCTCCCTGGCCACACGCGAGCGGCACGAGGGCCTCTGCCCGCATGAGCCGCGGTGTCATCCTGCGAGGCACCGGCCTAGTGGTGACCAGTAGTGACCTCCGGTCCTCAGGTGAGTTAACGTGAAGCCGGTGATCGGTACCTTGGGACCGAGAGTCAAAGTACAGGTGTTGCAGTTTCCAAAAATTAACCGTCTGATTAAGTTTGAAGCCAGGGACTTACGTGCTGGGAATCCTACTTCCTTCTGAGTCTGTTCCCTTTCAGGAGACTTGCTGGCTCTGGGGTTGAGGAAAATGTGGGCAAGCGGTGTTCAGACAGGTCACTCTTTGCAGCTTGAGGTCCAGACAGCTGCTGTCCTCGCTCTTGCAGCCTCCCGTGCTGGTTAAACATTAACTTCTGCTGGTGATAAAGGTCAAGGAAATCTGGAGAAACCTCCAGAGAAAGCTCACTCCCCAAAGCTGGCTCGCTTCCTCTGCAGTCCCGTGGCGTGGATCCTTTTACCGCCGGCCGGCCACAAGATGCCTACACTTCCCCAAACAGCCCCAGTCGCAATTTTTCAGCCTCATCAGGTCATCCCATAAATTCCCACCTCGCACCATGGGAAGCCTTCTCGGCAGCCCCCCGAGCTAAGCCCGCACGCCCCAGCTCTTCCTTCCCCAACCACGGAAATGATGGTTACGATGCAGAGAACCATACAGTGGGCAAGATTTTGAGCGATTTTCAGAGAAAACAGAGTTGAGAGAATTTTATTGGGACATAAAGCACGGCTGAGAGATGGCATCGAGAACACGCAGAGACGTTTGCAGGGAGTGTGGGGGCTGGCCTCTCTGGTGCACCTGCAGCTGCTGGGAGCTAGGGGCTCGGCAGGTACAAAGGGCAGAGGGGGCGGGAGGCCGTGCCCAGGCCATTCCTTAAAGAACTGGGCACAGACGGGGAGGACAGAATGGCCATGGCCTGAGGCGCTCGTCACAGGCTGGAGGAGGGAGAGCTCTCGGTGTTCTGCGCCTGGGGGCCAGGATAGGCCAGGGATGGGGTGGGGATCCAGGATTCACGGTTAGTGCTGGGACCCCGGACTGAAGCAGGGTGGGGTCACTGAGGGCACTGCGGAGACTCTAAGGCTCTGCAGGAGCCGCTGGAGGAGAGGAGTAGGTAGAGGAAGGGGGCCCTACAGGGACACATACCAATGGCTCCACGTGCAGCCTGACATCAGTCGACCCCAAAGAAGTAGTTGTCCTCATAGGGGAAGGACGAGGGAAGGCATCTGTGAGGGCAGTGAGGCTCAGAGAGCATCGCAAGCCCTAAAAGGAGTCCCCCCACCCCCCCAAGGACCGTACAAGGCAGGGGGTTTTTGAGCCATGGTTCCTAATCTGTATTTCCTCCAACTGCAGGGGAAGGCTCTGGAGTGTTTTTAGAAAGCTGAGCCTCAGCGTCTGTGTGTCTTCATTTAAGGTCACTCTGGCCCTTGTGTGGAAAATGGACCAACGGGTGACAAGAGTAAACTCGTCTCTACTCTCCTGACTCACGGGAAAGAGCAGAAATCCAAGGAACATGGCAGGAGTTTTGGATGGGCTGAGGGAGGGGAAGGGGTTGGTTATGTGTGCACGCACAGGCCTGCTTGTGGATGTGTGTGTGCATGTGGGTGGGTCTGCACGTGAGCAGGTGTGGACGTGAGTGTGGGGGTGTCAGGAGGTTGCTGGAAGAGGATGGCCAGGGGGTCACGATGACTGAAGGGACAGGAGGCCCCTGGAGGGATGGTGATCATTACGGATTAAGAAGAAGAGCTCGGGGCGGGCCCGTTTAGGTTGGGGCACGAAGGAGATTAAGAGTTTGGCTCGGGGATTAAAAAACCATATTTAATTGAAACCACAAATACAGGGATCCCTGGGTGGCGCAGCGGTTTGGCGCCTGCCTTTGGCCCAGGGCGCGATCCTGGAGACCCGGGATCGAATCCCACATCAGGCTCCCAGTGCATGGAGCCTGTTTCTCCCTCTGTCTGTGTCTCTGCCTCTCTCTCTCTCTCTCTCTGTGACTATCATAAATAAATAAAAAAAAAAAAAAAAAAAAAAAAAAAAAAAAGAAACCACAAATACATAAATCATAGGTACCACGCACACGTATCATTTGGTGGAGACGTACATGAACTTTTCCACGTAGGAGTCTGTGGCTCACAAAAGAGGTCTGGGCGGGAAATGAAGTTATGCACGACGAACGTGGAGATGGGGTTTGGAGCAATAGGACTGGATCAAATCACCCAAGGACAGTGTGTGAGAGAGCGGAGTACCGGAGTGCACGACTTACAGAAAAGGAAGAGACCCGGTAATGTCACTCTGACCAACAGTTTTCCTACCAGCAGACAAACGTACCAAGGGATTTAAGTGACTAGTGGAAAATTCTTGTTGGGGTGGGATCAGTCCACGGTCTAGGGTGGATGACCTCGGGGCACCTGCCCACACACGCTCCTCGGGGGGTTATTTTGTGCCGACGTGCCAGCCGGCCTGGTGCCACCTTGGACAGACCTGCCATGACGACCACTCGGTGGCCTGAAATCTTCTTGGGCATCCTCCTGACCCCATTCTTCCTTTTTATCTGACCACACAAGTCCTAACACTTGAGTGCACCCGTGGGGCATAACGTCCGAGATCTGCTCCAGAGATTGCACTGCAGCTCACACCTGTTCCCCACCATCGCCCCAGGGACCCCGGCGAGCCGCGGCCTCCGGGAGGTGGGCTGCACCCGATGGGAGAGCCACGCGTCCCGCGGCTGGTGGCCCAAAACATGCTCCCGTCTGGAAGTCTCCTTCTCAGGCCATTTCTTGTCATACCCGACCCGGCCGGTTGGCGTTTCCCCTCAGCGTCGTGGCTTCTTTGGCGTCGGGAGGCCGCTTTGCGTACACCTCCCTCTCGGGGACGCCGTCCTCCCCCGAGTGAGACCTTTCGTAGATGCTTCGGTCTAACCAGTCAGCGGAACGTTCTGTGTCCTAGGGACGTTCTGCTGACCTCCGTGCAGCGTGCACGGCCCTCCGCGGGCACAGGGCCGCTCTCTGGAAAGAACCCAGCTAAGGGTGCCCCTGTGCTCCGTGAGGGAGCACGGTAAGGGTGCCCGGGGGGGGGGGAGGGCTCAGCGGTGGAGCATCTGCCTTCTCAGCCCAGGGCGCAACCCCAGGGTCCTGGGATCGAGTCCTGCGTCCGGCTCCCCGCAGGGAGCCTGCTTCTCCCTCTGCCTGCGTCTCTGCCTCTCTCTCTGCGTCTCTCCTGGATAAATAAATAAAATCTTAAAAAAAATAAATACATTGATTAAACATCCCTCCATAATTCTATCCTGGAGACAGTGCTATTGTCAGTATCGTCTGTCAACACCGACCCTGGAGGAGCAACTGTGCTGAGCACCCGGAGGTAGGGGGTAGGGCCGGGCGAGCTGCATTTGCCGCCTGCTTCCCCGCACTCGACAGCACCTCATCATCCTGCTGCGTCACAGCCAATATCCTTCCCCACTTTGCGGTTTCTGTTTCTTGATGTTCAGAGTTTTCACTCCAGGGCTGTTCAGACTGGATGGCCCAAGTCTGTTCCTCTGGGCTCCTCGGTGTCAGGTTTGCTGTCTCCTCCACTCCGAGTGTAGACACGTGGACCCCTATTTCTCTGTGGTGTTTTTCTACACTTACATATTTTTACTCTTAGATCTTCACCCACCCCTGGGACTTACAGGGAGGCAAGACCGACGAGGGTCCTAATGTATCCCCCCAACTAGTAGAACAATTCTCCCGACGTTAATTTTGGAGCAAAAGTCCCCATCTTGCTGTTTCCTGAGCTTGTCCTTGTTCTGTGGAACATCTATCTCTGTGTCCTTCAGCAGGTAAACGCCACGCCTTTTAAGGAACTGAGATACTTGGAAGGGCAAGAGTTCCTGTACAAGTTTTCTCTTGCAAAAAATTCCTTGCTACTTTCACGTATCTCTCTTTCAAGAGGAACGTTCAAATCGTTTGCTGGTGCATTCAAGAACCACGGGGGGATGTGGGTTGGAAGAACATTAGCGCGTGATGTTAAAGGAAGTCTTTCCGTCCAGAATGTTGCTGCCCCCAATTCTAGTCCGGTCCCCATCTTGGTCTGGGGTCCCTCTGGAGCTAATCCTGAGACAAAGATTCAGGCACAAGTAGTTTATTTTGTTCGTGACCACAGAAAACCTGGGCAGGGATGGGGGAAGTAAGGCAGTGATGGGAGGAAGCCAGCACAGGGCATGTTCTCAGGCTCGTCTACACTGTGGGCACCTGCAGGAACACGGCTTCTGCGTCTAGGGCATGGACTCTCCGAGCTGGTACAGGATGTTCCCTTGGTGGGTGGGGGGGGGGATCGCTCGCCTGAGCACCCCTCACTCAGGCAGAGCCTGCGCTGGTGACCAGGGCTAGCCCATGGCAGAGTCACGGCTCAGCAGTGGTTCGCGAGGGGCCTCTGGCCCGGATGCTCAGCAAAGCGTTGTGTTTGCACATCAGCTTTGGAGGCTTGTGGACACAAGATCTTAAATCTTAGGTACGTTTCATGATATCACATGAGCTCAAGCTTTCCAAGACACAGCCTGTAGTTGAAGAACCTGTTCCGGTGTTGTTACCTGCGTACGCCCTGACGTCGCTGGCGGGCTGGGGGGTCTGGGTGCATCCTGTAAGCAGACTCCGGGAGGCGGCCCCTCCAGGCGAGTCGTAAGGCCCATCTACACTGCGCAGTCCCCCTCAGAGTTTCAAAGCCACGGCATCCGGTCTGGAGTCCAGTACGTGGATGTCCGTGTCTTTACGTTGTTGAGACTTGACGCTTTTCAGATCGCGGACGCCCTTGCAGCATGGAGTTGTGCCTTGGCTTGTTCAAAGGAAACACACGTCCCAAGAGAGGTGTCTGTCGAAGGAAGGGTTGCCTGGCGAGGGGGCACAAAATAACCAGCAGGGGACACACCGACCTGCCGCCGGAGGGCCTGGGCCCGTGGCCGATGGGGCACCACTGCCGTCGGGAGCTGCGTGTGGCGGGGACCCTGGCCTCTGAGATCACCTAGCCAAGACCAGGGACTGATTCCATCCCAACAGAACCTTCCAGGACTCCGTTACCTTCATCTGTATTTCTTCACGGCCGCCGCGATGCCCACACCATGTTTTTCTTACCGTTTTCAGGGAACCAGGCCTGCACGTCCATTTGGGCAACTTGGATGTTTCTGGGACACAAGGCCTCTCTCGCGTGAGTGGTTTGAGGCATGACCATCGAAATCCAAGCACAGAAGTATCTGAGGACAAAGACCACTCGGCCCCTGTCATCTCCTGATGAGACAGGAGGCCTGCGTAGGCCCCCGGTGGATGAGCTCTCTGGCTAATGCGGTTTCTCAGCCCTACTATGTGGCCTTTTGAGTGAGGGTCATAGTTCCTGGGTCCCAGGTGACCCCCAAGGGGAGGAGTCACACCATCAGGACCAATGTCAGATTTCCCTGGAAAAGCCACTTAGCTTAGGGCATGGTGAAAAGATAATTTCCGTGCTTCTCAGCTGAATAGATGTTTGGTTTTTTTTTAATTTTTTAAAAAATTTATTTATGATAGTCACACACAGAGGGAGAGAGAGAGAGAGGCAGAGACATAGGCAGAGGGAGAAGCAGGCTCCATGCACCGGGAGCCCGATGTGGGATTCGATCCCAGGTCTCCAGGATCGCGCCCTGGGCCAAAGGTAAGTGCCAAACCACTGTGCCACCCAGGGATCCCTGAATAGATGTTTTTTAAATTTGCGTAAACACAACTTGTCAATTCTGTGTTTCACGGGTTGAGCCTCTGCTGCTGTGGCTACGGGGTCATTACCAAATCCTGAATTCGTCTAGATTTTCTCCTCCATTCCCTTCCAGGGGTTTTATCGTTTTGCCTTTTACGTTCAGGTCTGTGGTCTCCTCTGAGTTGGAGCTTGTGAAGGGTGTGAGGTCTGCGTCTAGATTCACTGTTGTGCATGTGGGCATCGGGTTATGTCACCATGAAGAGCAGAAGGGACCATCTTTTCTCATTGTGTTGCCTTTGCTCCTTTGTCAGTTGATTACGTTGATGGGGGTCTACTTGTGGATTCTCTGTTGTGTTCTATGGATCTGTTCTTTCACCAGTAATACAGTCTTCTTTTTTTTTTTTTTTTTTTTGAGGCGGGGGCGGGAGAGGGAGGGAGACGGAGGGGGTGGAGAGGAGAGGAGAGGAAGAAGGAGGAGGAGAGGAGGGGGAGAGGGAGGGAGAGGAGGAGGGAGGGGGAGGGGGCAGAGGAGAGGGAGAGGGAGGGTGAGAGAGAGAGAGAGAGGGAGAGGGAGAGAGGAGGGAGAGAGGGAGGAGGAGAGGGAGGGGGAGAGGGAAAGGGAGGGAGAGGGAGGGGGAAGGTGGAGGGGGAGAGGGAGAGGGAGAGGGAGAGGGAGAGGGAGAGGGAGAGGGAGAATCTGAAGCAGAAGCAGAATTCCCTGCTGAGTGTGGGGCCCCGTGCAGGGCTCTATCCCACTACCCTGAGATCATGAACTAAGCCAAAAATCAAGAGCCCACTGCTTGACCCATTGAGCCACCCAGGCACCCCATTAATACACAGTCTTGGGGCCCCCGGGGCGGCTCAGTGGGTGAAGCATCTGCCTTGGGCTCCGGTCATGATCTCAGGTCCTGGGATCCAGCCCCATGTCCGGCTCCCTGCTCAGCGGGGGTGGGGGGGGGTCTGCTTCTCCCTCCTCCCGCTCATCCTCTAATAAATAAAGATCTTTTTTAAAAAAACCCACAGTCTTGTGGATCCCTGGGTGGCTCAGTGGTTTAGCACCTGCCTTTGGCCCAGGGTGCAATCCTGGAGTCCCGGGATCGAGTCCTGTGTCAGGCTCCCTGCATGGAGCCTGCTTCTCCCTCTGCCTGTGTCTCTGCCTCTCTCTCTCTCTCTCTCTCTCTTTATCATAAATAAATAAAAATAAATCTTAAAAAAAAAAAAAAGATCCACAGTCTTGATCTGCTGTAGCTTTAGAGTCAGCCTTGGGTTTGAGTGCTGGGAATCACCCAACTTTGTGCTCTTCTAATTTCTCAAATCACTGGATCAGGAAGTCGGTGAGGGCGTCATGAGCAGCACCTTTAAAAAAGAAGTCGCATCAAAGAGGAAAGATGGGCATTGCACCTCTTGCTTCAATCACGTGTGTGCATGATGCGCACTGCGTTACAGGACAAACGCATCTTACCACAGGTTGTCATCAAAGCTTCAAAATCCACTATGGATACTCTGTTCCCAGCGAAATAAAATTGGTCAAGATTTGTAAAATCTAAACTGAGGATGAAACAATGAGCGAAAAAGCTTGAGAAGGCAAGTTGGATGGGCCCCCTGCTGCTCCTATGATTTTTATTGAATTAAAAAAATGACATTCACATGTTCCTTAGCTATTTGTGGTTTTCTTCCATGAATTTTTTGCTTGCATTTCCAATATTATTTCCAGCTCAGGGGTGAGAAGGAGCTGGCTTGGGAGAGGGGCCTGGCATGCCATAAGGTCCTGAGGGCGGCGCTGGAGGCTGCGTGGGGCCCCAAGGCCCGGCGCCCCGGTGGCTCTAACAGCTGACCGCATGGAGTGATCCCGCCTCTACTTGCAAGCCGATGGTCAAGCGAACGCGCTACGGGAGGCGCCCCCTTGTTTGAACTCGAGCCTCCCCTACGAGGTGGACTGTCGGTGGGGGTGGCCCGTGCTCCAGAGGAGAGGGATGGTGGAGGCAAGCAGAGGGCAGAGTGGAGGGAGCCCTGCGGGGTGCTCGGGTTCAGAAGCCCCAGCTTTGCCAAGCCACGGGGCATGCTCAGGGAAGGGAATGAAGGCCCCCCCCGGGCTCTGTGGTTGTGCAGATGACAGCCTCACAGGGTGCACAGAGCCCCATTGGGCGCCAGGAGACGGGGGCCAGGCCTGGCCGTGCACACCTGGCCGTGCACAGCTGAGCCAGCCTAGCCCAGCGGCCAGAGCGAGCAGCCTGGGTGCCCGGCAGGGATGACAGCACACCGGGCTGCACGCCTCTGGCACAGCACCCGGGGTCCTGACAGGCCCATCAGTGGCAGCACTGGAGGTGGCCTGTGTCCTGCCGGGGCAGGAGCCCCGGGGGCCTTTCCGGCTGTGCCAGCTGGTGCTCCCTGCGGTGCTCCCAGGGCTGCTCCCCAGGGTGTTCCCGAGGCAGCCTCGAGGCCTTCTAAGTTGAGCCGCAGCCTTTTCTGGCGCAGCCCACCCACCGATACGGTCCCCGTAGCAGCTCAGCAGGTCCCCGATGGGCCGGGTGAGGGGTAAAAACACAGCAGATGCGGGCGCCACACGTCCCTGCAGCCAATGTGAGCTGGACATGGTCTCGTTACCTGTCGTGGCCTGTGAGCAAGCGTCGTATTGCCAAGCCAAAGCCTTTACTTCCAGAAGCTCCCCAGAGCTTGGAGATGTGTAGCTTCGGAGCTCCGAGGCGGAGTCTGACGATCGCGCGGGTCGGAATCCATGGCGTCTTTTCACAGGTGTGTTACAGGACTCCCCCAGGCTTGCCGCTAGAACGTGCCAGAGGGCACAAGCCTGCTCTTGACAGCCTCTAGAAGTCCCCTCCCAGGGGAGCGACCCCGATGCATGGGGCGCCGGGCCCCGCGGCACCTTCTCTCCCCACTGAACCAGACCCTAGGGGAGCGAGGCCAGGCGTGCAGCTGTGCGGCGTCATCCCCGAGGTTCCTCTCGCAGCCCAGTCTCACAGCAGGACGCGGACTTAGCGCCGGGTAGGTCCCACGTCCACATCTCTGTGGGGAAAGATCTCAGCCGTCTCAGAAACAGCGTCGTCCTATTGTAGGTAAAATTGAAAATAGGGCAGTAACAGAATACCAACACCACTTCACTGCCTGCATGAAATAAAAAATAATGCAAGTCCTCTCCCTCTAATCAAAATAAATGTGTCAAGAAGTGCGTCCTTCGGCCCACTGCTGATCGTCGGGGAGAAGGCCCCGGGGCTCTCCTCAGGACGCTCGCCCTGGCTCCCGACAGAAACGCCAGCATTGTCAGGATTGGGTTTGAATTACAGGAAGGCGCAAGAACGACCGGTTCCCCGTGTGGTGGCTTGTAGAAAACCATCTGTCGGGGATCCCCGGGGGGCCCAGCGGTGGAGCGTCTGCCTATGGCCCAGAGCGTGACCCCGGGGTCCCGGGATCGAGTCCCACGTCGGGCTCCCTGCATGGAGCCTGCTTCTCCCTCTGCCTGTGTCTCTGCCTCTCTCTCTGAGTCTCTCATGAATATATAAATAAAATCTTAAAAAAAAAAAAGAAGAAAATCATCTGTCCGGAAGCCCTGCCTGGCCCCTTCTTGTTCCTGCTGGGAAAGAGGTGGCCGTGTCTGCAGATGAGGAGCAGCGCACTTTCTGTTCACACTCGGGTGCTTGGGTGCAAACACACTACACTTACAACTAAAACACACTCAGTCGGGGGGATAATCCCTAGTGGGACTCAGGTGGGCAACAGGAAATGGACCTTTCCCACCCCTGGCCCCTGCAGGCCATCTGCTCCCTGAGCAGGTTGCTACTCTATAGAGAAGCCTCCTCTGCGCCAGGGTGTGTGCGGAGGATGGGCTATGCGGACACAGCTGAGCTTGTGCACCGTACGTGTGTCCCATGAGAAACCACCGCCGTCCCTCCCAGCCGGGAAGCAAGTGGGACCAGCCAGGTGAAGGCGAGAGGGCAGCGGCTGCGTCTCCCCCGGGGGCCGAGGTAGACGTGTGGCTTCAGGGGGCGGCCTGAGCCTCGGGCGACACATGGACCCTCGGGTGAACGCCCCCGATCTCATCAGCCTCACCGCCCCGGCGACGTCGGCGCTCACGACCAGTCACCGGGGCCAGCCGGTCCAGCACACCTTCCGCCACGCTGGAAATGCTCTGCACACCCATCTGGTGGCCCCTACGCGGAGCACTTAACATGTGGCCAATGACACCTGGAACTGAGTTTTTCATTTAATTTTTTCATTAAAATTCAAATAGGGGCGTGTGTGTGTGTGTGTGTGTGTGTGTGTGTCTGGTGGCATCGTCTCACTTGGAGTGCTCCCAGCCTCCCAGCGGGCCTCCGGGCCTCCCCAGCACCGGGCTCCAGCTCTCGCAGACACCCCGGCACGTGCGCGCCTCAGTGTGTAGTTACGGGGTGGGTGGGGGGGTTATTTTCTGAGAGAATTTGTCATGCTCTTATTTCAGATAACAAAACTCCGTAACTGCCCCAAATGACACTGCGGTCGTTTGCAGTAAAAACCCCTGGGGGTGGGGTGGAGGGCGGGAGGTTCTATTGCACACTAACGCATCATTTGCACACTAATGCATCATTTGGGGAGATTTGCCTGGAAGGCGCGTGTGACCAGGGGGCAGCGAGGAGACTCAGCTGGACGATCCATCTGGACTCGACGGCTTCTGGCGCCAGGGCGCGGGGGTCACCTGCACGGCTCTCTCTGTTTTGCCCTCTGGGATCAAACACAACCCGTGTCGTCTTCTCCGTGCCAACTCCCTAGAAGTGGCCACTTGTAACAACAACTCACCTTGTTGTTCCAACAACCAGCACCAATCTCCTGTGAAGAGACTCCAAGTTGAAAGGAGAAAAATGACAGGGGAAACATAAAACAGTAGCGAGCACTCCGGGAAGAACCCCGCAGGGGAGTCCGTCCAAACTGCAGCCAAAACTAACTAAAAAAAAAAAAAAAAAAAAACCTAAGCCATCAGGTTGCAAGAGCTCAAAGCAGAGATGCGGGAGTCCAAGGAATGGACAAGGAAGGGGGATGGCTCTGACAGGAAGTGGGGGGAGACGCATGGACTTCGGGGGTGAGGACTCCACACAGGCAGCGCAAGGAGGGTGGGCCTGCGGGAACACCCTCGGTGACACACATAGGGTCGGGACACGGTGGGGCCCAAAGGGAACCCAGTTTAAAAGGTCTGAGAAAAGCAAAGGGGTTGGCATGCAGGTCAAGCGGATCCAACGCACTCAGGTGTCTTTGGAAAGCGTCGTGCGGTAACACTATGAAAGTCCTCGTCGATGTAATCCGGGCAACAGTTCCAGACATCAAAGGAGCCTTTGATGCACCACCGGTCGAAAGTGCACACGCATCGTGCGCAGGCGGTGACCCCTCCGTACATACCGACCCCTTCCTGCTGTTCCGGGAAAGGCTCCAGGGCTGCCCCGGGGCCCCGTGGCCTGGAGCCCCCGCTGCACCACAGGCTCCCGCGCTAGGGGGTCCCAGCCACCCTCTGGGGCTGCCCCCCGGCCGTCACCGGCCTCGCCAGGGCCCGGGACGCCTCCCTGTGCCACACACCACGAGCGATTTGGGTGTTCCCTGCCCCGCTTGCTGGTGTAGAACCCGCAGTATGAGACGTGGGGACACCGCTCTTCCCGGCCCGACCCCGAAGCTGTAGGGCAGTTCACGTCCGACGTTTAACAGGCTCACGATGTCATAAAAATCCTTCTTGCAACTTTATTCATCACACGAAATATGCTTGATTTCTTAAGACATTTTTTTAAACAATGTATTACCTGAGAGCGAGGGGAGTGTGCAGGCACGCTCGCGCGGGCATGGAGGGGGCCCGGGGTGGGGGGTAACAGGTCTGTAACACCCCACGCACTGCACGTTTCCTTCCCCACTAAGTCCAGCTGCTATGTGGGGTTTTCCTTTTAAGAAAAGAAAATCACGGGCAGAGAGAGAAAAGGTCAGCAGGCTCTACAACGACCCTGAGCTGTCCCGTTTACATTCATGTCATTTAAATACAAAAGTAAATGTCGAACATCCTCCCCCCCACCCCTGGTTGGCTGGGCTCGGGTGCCCGCCGTCCTCGGGGCACCGGCCCTCTCGGGTGGAATTCCTGGCCATGAGGCTCAGGGGCTTCCCTGCTCCACCTGGCCTGTCGCTGCGGCCAGGGTACGAGACGGTGTCAAACCAGCGACACGAGGACCGAGGCAGACGCCAGCTGTCATTCTCCTGTCAAATAAAATGCATGTTTATAAACACAAAACGCGGCGGACACCAGCTTTCTCGCGGGGAGGGCGTGGGGTCGCAGCTCACCGGGTCCAGGCAGAAAGAAGGAACAAAAGAAATGGTGCATTTGGTTTACGGTGAGGAGAACAACGTCTGACGGTGCTGAGCGCGGCCAGGCAGGTGCGCCGGGGCCTGCCGCCAGGTGTGCCAGGGCCTGCCAACGGCCGGGTGGGGGGGGGTGGTTAGTGCACCTCCGTGGCTGCACCACACACTGGCTACAAAAGGTAGAAAATGCAACTGAGCATTTATGGTGAAAAACGTCCTGCTGAAAGTTTTGCATTTGTGTACGTGGCCCTTGGATGGCGAGTCCGGAGCGGGGCCTGTAACCTAGACCAGGGTTTCCCGACCCAGAGCTCCCCACAGTGCATCGGTGTCCCAGGCCGGTCCTGGGTGTCCCACACCAGGTGCACGCTGCAGGTTGGGGCCGGGGGCGGGGGCCACAGTCAGGCACCCGGCGGCTGGCACCCGAGCCGAGCACCCGTCCTGCGTGGTGACTGAGCCGGGGCCTGTCGGGGAGACCTTCGGCTTTGCAGGGACCGTAGGTCACCCCACAGCCACAGCCCCTCTCATGCCTGGTGACTCTGCTTAGGGGCTGGGGGAGGGGAGGCCGGGGGGGAGGGGAGGGGTGGCCAGGTGGTAGGGTGGGGAAGGCTGGGGCTGGGGGGAGGCTGGACCAGAGGCGAGGCCAAGGGGTTAGGGGGGGCCCAGGAGGGGAGGAGGAGGGGGGCAGGGGAGGCCAGGGGGGAACACCGTGGCCTGAGCGCCTCAGCCCCGGGAGGGGAAGTAGGCCCGTGTTGAGCGGACTCAAGAACCACACGTGCCATGAGTCCCCCCGTGCGCCATCAGCCGAGGGGCGGCAGGACGGAGGTCCCAGGGGCGGGGGGGAGGGGGGGACCCTTAAATGCCAGGCTGCAGATGTGCCCTTTTCAAGGCTACGTCTTTGTCACCATGGAAACCGCAGCGCGGGCAGCCAGGCAGCTGCAATTTCCCCCTTAGATCCTTTTCCGCCCCAGGCAGGGGGGTGGGGGTGGGCACAGCCAGGGAAGGGGCTGAGCCACCGTGGGGTGGGGTGCAGGTGAGGGTGGAGGTGGGGGGCAGGTGAGGGTGCAGGTGAGGGTGCAGGTGTGAGGGTGGAAGTGAGGGTACAGGTGAGGGTGCAGGGGGGCAGCTCCAGGCCGCCCAGCCTGCCACGCTGGGAGCCAGCGGGCTCTCCAGGGCACCGGGCCTCCCGGACCGGGCCACGAGCTCGGGTGACCCCGCACGCGGCCTCCCTGGCAGACAAGCGCCTGACCGCGTCCGCAACCTGCCCGTGCCCACCACGCGAGCACCGCTTACTTTGTTCTCAAAAAAACGAAAAGCTGTTGCAGGATGCGGGGAGGGCCCAGGCGGCCTGTTGCCCGGTTACCTGCTCTGCGTGGGCGCCCACTCCCGAGCCGCCTGCCCGCCCCGCCCCTGCACCCCAGCGCACAGAGACCCCATGCATCCCCCTGCTCCTGCGCCCCAGCGCATGGAGACCTCATGCCCCCCCTCCCCCGCCCCTGCACCCAAGGCACGGAGAGCCGCACGCCCCGCCCGCCCCTGCGCCCCAGCGCATGGAGACCCCACGCTCCCCCTGCACCCCAGCGCATGGAGACCCCATGCATCCCCCCGCCCCTGCACCCAAGGCACGGAGAGCCGCACGCCCCGCCCGCCCCTGCGCCCCAGCTCATGGAGACCCCATGCATCCCCCCGCCCCTGCGCCCCTGCACCCAAGGCACGGAGAGCCGCACGCCCCGCCCGCCCCTGCGCCCCAGCGCATGGAGACCCCACGCTCCCCCTGCACCCCAGCGCATGGAGACCCCACGCCCCCCCCCCCCCGCTCTGCCCCTGCGCACGGAGACCCCCGCCCCTGCGCCCCGAGAGCCGCAGGACCGCCTGGGGGGCCGCGGCCCGCGCCGGAAACAAAGGAGGCGTGCAAAAAGGGATCGCTACAAAAAAGTAAACGTATCAGTTTTAATCGTCAAGATTATTCCAGGGAAGAGTTCGTTTCCAATCCCTCGTCTCCGGCTCTCGGCCCTCGCGGCCCGGCCAAGGCAACCGTGGTCGTTGCGGGTTCACGGGTTCGCCTCCCGGCGGCGCTCTGGTCTCCCCGGCGGGGGGGGGGGGGGGGGGCGGCGGGGCGGCGAGTCCCTGGAGGGCGGCGGGAGGGACCCCCGGCCGGGCACTCCGCGCCCCCGGCCCCGCGCCCGCCCCTCCCGCTCCAGTGTCAGCTTCCTCCGGCGGCGGCCCGGCCCGTGGGTCATAAGGCCACGCGGATGCAGTGGTGCTTGAGCTTGCAGGGCAGGACTCCCTTGTTGAGCTGGTAAAAGTCAACGAGCTGGATCAGGTCCGAGAATTTGGTGTTGCCGTCGTCAAGGCTGAAGAACATCTGCCCGTCGTCCTCGCACTGGAGGGACACAGGACACGCGCCCCGTTAGCGGCCCCGGAGCTGCGGGCGCGGGGCGCGAACCCGGGCCGTCGCCGTCTCCAGCGCTGCGCGGGGTTCGGGGGCTCCGGGGGCTCCAGGGAGCAGGTGCCTGTGCGCCCAGCCCCAAGCCGACCGCGACCGCGGGGCCGCCCATCCCCGCCCCGGGGGGCCGCCCCATCCCCGCCCCGGTGGCCGCCCATCCGCCGTGGGCCTGCAGCTCCCGCTCCAGCTCCGAGGACTCCCAGGAGGCAGGGGCCACGAGGGCGAGAGCACCTGTCAGAGGTGGTGGTGGGCAGCACAGGCGGCCAAGGAAGCTCGGCCCTGGGGGGCAGCCCCCAGGTCTGCGCCCATGGTTCCCCTCCCTCTCCCCCCTGCGGACCGCCTCCCCTCCCCTCTGCGCTGGGCGGAGCAGCCGTTGGGGCACCAGGAACGCTCCCCAGGTGCCTGCAGCTCCCAGCCTGGCCCCTGCGGGGCTCCGGGGACCCCAATCTGCTGGGCGCCAGCGGAACCGGGCACGGCCTCCACCGAGCCTTCTGCACCTGGCCTGTGCCCGGGCGCCCTGAGGGCCAACCCACCGGGGAACTCTGCGGGGCCACCACCACCTGCAGGACCTGCAAGCTCGGTAGGCGGGCCGCAGGCTCTAACCTGCTCCTGAGCCACAGGGGTGCAGGCGGCAGATGCTGGGGCCCACCCAACCCCGGGATACACCAGGATCCACGCCCCGCACCCCTGGGCCTAGAGGGTCACCCGTGCGCCACTGGGACACAAAAGGTGCCGACCCACCTAGGCAGTTTTCAGAAACGTTCGAAGGAAAATCTGTTTCCTGATCCAGGGACCAAGTGGAAGAAGCAACGCAATTCGACTTTGGGGACCTCAGGGCTGCACGACTGTCCTTCCACCAGGGACCCACCAGTGCAAATCAGACCCCTCGGGTTCCAGGAGCCAGCCTCCCGCCCAGCAGGAATCCTGTCTTTCTGACTATGCGTGCCCCATGTGCACCCCCGACCCTGCTCCCCCTTGGCATAGGCCCCCCCAGATGTGCACCCCCTGACCCCGCTTTCCCCCAACGTGCACCCCTGATGTGCACCCCCTGACCCTGCTCCCCCTCGGCATGGGCACCTCCCTCAGCTGGACGTGCGCCCACCCCCTACCTACCCCCTGTGGGCCCCTCCTCCCGCTGGACATGTGCCCACCCCCAACCCTGCTCCCCCTTGCCGTACCCCCACCAGTGCTCCCCTCCACCTGCACCCCCCCCACCCAGCATGGCCCAGCTCAACTGCAGGCGGCCCCAGGCTGGCCCCCGCTTCCACTGACTTCCAGGGAAACAGCAAAGGTCAAAGCAGCAGCTCCCCAGGGGCTCCTGGAAGCCTCTCCTCCAGCTCCGCCTGCCACTCAGCCCCCCACCCCCCTCGGTGGTTCGCTTAGTTTCTGACTTGGAAACCGCGTTCAGACGAACCCAGAAAACAGCAACAAGACTCAGTGAGACGTCATCCGTACTTACAGGTAAGATCTGGAAATTTTTAATTTTCTGATGATGACACATCGTGAGCACAAATGCCTTTGGATTGCTCTGGCTGTCTCGGAGGAGGAAAAGCCTGGAGACGGGAAAAAATCAGCTGATGGCACGTTTTTAAAATCCCGACCTGATATGTACATTTGCATACCTGCCCCCACACACCTGCACACTCACGCACCCACGCACACCCACGTGCACACATCCGCTGGCACACACACCCACACACACATGTGCACACACCTGCACACAACCACATGTGCACACACTTGTACACCCTCAGGTGCACACACACCTGCACACAACCACATGTGCACAAACCTGTACACCCTCAGGTGCACACACACCTGCACACAGCCACGTGTGCACACACCTGTACACCCTCAGGTGCACACATACCTGCACACAGTCAAGTGCACACACACCCACTGGCACATCTCCCCGTCCCTGCAGTAAGAAGCTCGTGGCCACGACGCTTCAGGACATGTTAGTGAGTGTGTGGCCCGTGCACTGGTTTCTGAGGGCCGCTCTCCACGGAAGGACACGCCAGAGCCGGAACAGTGTGCGCCACAAGGTGAGGACGTCCACCGTGAGCAGGGTTGTGCCCCAGGAGGCAGCATCAGCCTAAGTGCTGGTGCTGAGAGACCATGACCCGGAGGCTGCAACAGGGAACCGAGTGCGCGTGGCGTGCGGTCACACACACAGGAGTGAGCCGGCTCAGGGAGGAGCGGGGCCCTTGGAGCAGGGGCCAGCCAGACACACACCGGGGCGGATGGGCCACATGGGATGGCAGCCACCGCAGGTTACCGCCGGTCAAGGAGGGCCAGTCCCTGCGCACGAGCATCAGCAGAGGAAACCGGCGAGAGGCAGCGTGTTCAGCTGCACACGGTCACCACCCGAATAGCTGTGCATCACGAGGGCGGGGGGGGGGTGACTGCCCATGGGACAAACTGCCACCACCAAGCACTCAAGGTGCCAGGGACCAGCTACCCGCCCAGCCGTGCCCCGGCCCATCCATATCCCCTCTGCACGCGCCGACCTCGCTGGACCCCAAGCACCCAGGCACGCTCGGTAGCGACCGGCCTGTCGCCGTGACAAGCGTCCACGAAGGACAGGGCTCAGGAGACGTGCCGAAAACAGGAAGTTTTGACCGAAACCCATCGAGTCTTAAGAGCGTGAGTACGAGACGGTGCTTTAAACAAGGAGCAGCTCCTCTGAGCGGCAGGAAGCTGCTAGAAGGCCGCTCTGAACGCCGACGCCCGTAGGAGCCGGACAGTCCGGGCGGCCGGCGGCTCGCCAACTCCCTCAGCAGCCCCCATGTGCGAGCAACATAGGGACACGGAGGGGACGCCAGGGCCGATCCCCCTTCAAGCCAACTCTGTGTGATGGATATATTTTTTTTTTTTGCAGCAATTAGGGAAATTTGAACCCAGACCGGGCTTCAGAGGATACTACGGCATTCCGGCTTGTCCCGGGAAGAGCAACAATGATTTCGTGGTCGAGTCCACGGACAAGAGCATGTTTTAGAGACGTGCCAGCTGCGTTTCCTGGTGAACGTTCCGAATGTCTGGGATTTACTTTAAAATATTCCAGAAGGGAAGTGGGGAGGAGGAAGGAGCCCTGAATATGGGAAGGGACAGAGAAAACCTAAAATTAGCAAACTGTCCCAACCAGACAAGGATCACACGGCGGCGACTCACTACCCTCCTGTCTCGTGGGTAAAATTCTGGATCTCCGTAGTTCAGCTTTTAACAGATGGGGGGCAGGAAAAGCAGAGTCGCCGCCGGCGGGCAGCGGCGTGAGAGGACACGGTGACAGCCGCTCAGTCGCACGCGTCACGCGTCTGCATCCATAGCCCTGGGAGCAGGACCGCAGGGGGAGCGTCAGCCGATGGGATACGGGCCCCGAGAGGGCTGTGCCCCGGGGTTGGCGGCTCTCAGTCCTGGGACCCCGGACACGGCCCCGGGTGAGCGTCCCAGGCTGGCCGTGGGCACACCTGCCCAGTCGCCCCGTCTCCGCGGCCAACAGCCACCGCAGCCGCCGGACACGGGAGCGAAGCTGACCTGCCCGCGGCTGAGCCAGCCCCAGGGAGGGGGACTCACTCACTCTGCGGCCGGACGTCACCAAGGTTTGGGGTCGTCCGTCCTCAGGAAAAGCCACCTGATGAAAAGTAACGGGCTTGGTGCTGCGTCCGTCTGGATTCAACACAGCAGCCGTGGCTGGCGCCATACGGGGTACAGACAGGACGGGCGCAGTCCCCGCCGGACCACTCGCCAGCCGAGCCCCCTCGCTCCACAGTGACCCGGAGCCACGCTGTCCTCTTTACGTCGAGGCTCTGACAACGGACCCCCCGCCGGGTCCCCAAGAAGCCAGAGCATGTGCCCGGCACGACACAAGGCAGCAGGTGCCGCTCTCCGGGCGGCGCGTCCTTACCCGTCCACCAGGCCCTGCTGCTTGATGATGCGGTGCGACTCCTCCCTGGAGATCCTGCCGTGAAACCAGTGCTGCGTCCTGTGGATCACTGCGGGAGGGAATGGAGGAGGGAAGGGCTGGGCGGCCCCCGGCCACACCTCCGGGCACACCGGGCACCGGGCCCAGGGAGTCTGGGGAAGCTCGGGGGCAGGTGCAACCCGGGTCACCTGCTCACGTGGAAAGGACAGGGCCGGCTGCTGCGCTTACCTGTACTCAGGGTAGACGGGTGCAGGGGACTTTGGCTGCCTAGGATGTTCATCCGGGTGCTTCGTTTCTGCGGAGGAGACGCCCGCGTGAGTGCCAGGGACACCTGCCTGGCATGGGGGGGGCCGGGCCCTTGGCCATGAAGCCACCTGAGCCCTGCTCGTGTGACCAGAGTTGTAAGAACAGGAGAGGCCCGGGCATCTGGACCATCCCGGGGCTGCAGCCAGGTGCCGGCTCCTTGCGGAGGACACCCCACCCGGCAATCCCGGCTGAGCGCTCGGGGAAGGCACGCGCTCTCCCACGGGGAACCCGGTCCCGGTCCTGGGCTGCGGCGTGGACACCTTGCACGGGAGCCAGTGGGGGCCGTGGGTGGTGGACGTGGGTGCGGGGACGTGGGTGGTGGACTTTGGCATGGGGATGTGGGTGCTGGACGTGGGCGCGGGGATGTGGGTGCTGGATGTGGGTGCTGATGTGGATGCTGAGGATGTGGGTGCTGGATGTGGGCGCGGGGACGTGGGTGCCTGATGTGGGCATGGGGACGTGGGTGCTGATATGGACGCTGAAGATGTGGGTGCTGGATGTGTGTGCAGGGGCATGGGTGCTGGACGTGGGCGTGGGGATGTGGGTGCTGATGTGGATCCTGAGGACATGGGTGCTGAATGTGGACGCTGAGGATGTGGGTGCAGGGACACGGATGCTGGATGTGGGCGCAGGGACATGGGTGCTAGACATGGGTACTGATGTAGACACTGAGGACGTGGGTGTTGGATGTGGGCGCAGGGACGTGGGTGCTGGATGTGGGCACGGGGATGTGGGTGCTGATGTGGATGCTGAGGATGTGGGTGCTGGACGTGGGTGTGGTGATGTGGGTGCTGATGTGGACACTGAGGACATGGATGCTGGATGTGGGTGTGGGGACATGGGTGCTGGATGTTGGTGCGGGGACGTGGGTGTTGGACGTAAGTATGGGGATGTAGGTGCTGATGTGGACACTGAGGACATGGATGCTGGATGTGGGTGTGGGGATGTGGGTGCTGGACGTGGGCGCAGGGATGTGGGTGCTGATGTGGATGCTGAGGATGTGGGTGCTGGACATGGGCGCAGGGATGTGGGTGCCTATGTGGATGCTGAGGACATGGATACTGGATGTGGGTGTGGGGATGTGGGTGCTTGCTGGATGCGGGTGCGAGGACGTGGGTGCTGGATATGGGCATGGGGATGTGGGTGCTGGGTGCAGGGACGTGGGTGTGGGGACATGGGTGCTGGACGTGGGTCCCCCGTGTACCCGCAGGGCCGTTCTTGTGGGAGTCCAGTGGCAGGGGGGGTGCCACCCGCGAGGGGCCTGTCCCGGGCTGGCCGTGCTCTTACCCTCCACGCGTGGCCTTCCTCCAGGGCCGCGCTCTGGGCTTCCGCCGGGTTCTCTATCACTCTTCCCGTTTGCCCAGAAAAATCCATGGCCACGAGGGAGTTCTCCGACACGCTGCGCTGGAAGGAGAGGCCCCAAGGTCTTATCACAACGGGAGTCCAGCCAGGGCGGCCCTCAGGAACGTTGGTGCCACGCCGTCCCGCAGATGGCATCCGCACCCAGGGGAGGGCTGACCCGGGGGGTTGACGGCGATGCCCTGCCCCCCACGGACGGTCTGGGTGGAAACTCAGTGCCTGGGGGTCCTTGGGCTGAGGACAGCTGTGGTCTCCCTCGAGGGCGTGGGGGGCACAGGGCCTGGACGGCGGGGACCCACGAGGCCCCCAGCCTGCACCAGCACCCGCCGCAGACGTGGAAACGCCGTGGAGCTCAGCCCAAACCGGCCACCAAGTCCCTCCCTCAGGGCTCGGTTCAGGGCACCGCGTGGACCCTCCCTGTGGGCATCTGACATTTCCCGGGAACGGGCCTGCGGAGCTCAGGGTCATGCTTGAGGGCAACACGGGCTCCTGCACCTCCGGGCAGCAGAGTCCTCCGGGGAACAAGGACAAGGAGTCCCCGCTCGAAGCGGGCCGGGGAAGGCTCCAGCACAACGGTCACAGCACCCACGGTGCCAAGGCTGAGCTGGCCGAGGGCGACGAGCTCCGCCCTCAAGGGCTGTGAGGGGCACGCGGGGGCCCCGAGGATGAGGATGGGCAGGACGTGTCCCAGGACGGATGCGCCTTCTGGAGCTTCTCCGCGGCCAGCGTACTCACCACGGGCGTGGAGAAGGACGGGAGTAAGGCCTTCCTCTGCGGCGGGATCCGGTAGTTCTGGTACAGCAGCATCCCGTACTGCAGGGGGAGGCCGGGGTCAGCCACGGGCCCGAGTCCCCGAGCCCCCGAGCCCCCCAGGCCCAGAACGTGGCAACGGCACGCTGAGTACGGAACAGGGAGCAGAACCCCCGCCGCCCCTGCGGGCACACAGCCTCGCTCCTGCGCGACGGCTGCCTGCGGGGCTCAGGGGGTGAAGCGTCTGCCTTCAGCTCAGGTCGGGATCCCAGAGTCCTGGGGTCAAGTCCTGCATCGGGCTCCCTGCTCAGGGGGGCGTCTGCTTCTCCCTCGGCCTCTGCCTCTGCTCATGCCCTCTCTCCCTCTAGCCCCGCTCTCTTGGAAAATAAGCAGTCTTTAAAAAAAAATGTAGGAAAGGAAGACAGGCTGGCGGGACACATGGAAAACTAGGAAACGTCAGGCTTAAGCACAAACGTCATTAATAGTCTACCAAAGGGCGTGCTTCCCAACAAATACTCCAATTAGAGCGTGACGATGGTCAGAGGGAGAAACACGATTACGTGATGCTCGTCAGAGGCGCGGCCTAGACACAAGGACCCAGACAGGCCGAAGAATCGTGCCAACGCTGCTGGGGAACACGGACATACGCACGGCAACGTCAGGGCCCCCGGACCGCAGGGCAGGCAGCGCTGCTGCAGGTGACAAGGACCGAAGGATCCACAGGAAGACGCACGCTTCTGTGAGCTAATCACACGCACACGCACGCATGCGGGTACGCGCGTGTTCACGGGAGCAGACGTGCACGTCACACGCACATGCGCAAGTGCCCTGAATCGAGTCATTATACAAACATGACAAACAGCAGCTAGAGGAAGCATTTTCGTCTGAGGCATGGTTGGAAATGTCGGCTTAAGTCAATGACGGGAGCGTCGCTTCCGAAACAGATCGTAAAGGTCATGGAGCTAAGGCCAAAAAAACAGGAAGGGAAACCGCGTGCACACACGGGCACGGGCACGCGCACACGGGCGCACACCCGCCTCAGGAGTGCCCGGGACCGCTCTCCCAGGAACTCACCAGGGACTCCTCCTCCACCCGCGAGCTGTCTAACTGGCTTGTCTTCAGTATAAAACTGTTTCACGGGCATGATCGTCTTTAAATATTACTTTTGCCTTAATTATTAAAGAAGTTGTATGTTCCGACACTTCTCTTTTGTGGTTCCGTGATCATTAATTCTTGTTTTTTCTCACTTAAATAACTACGCCAGCTGTCACAGTGTGAGCGTCATCGGTACACGTGCTTGACGATTCTTTAGATTATTAACCTTCTGCACGCAACCTTGGCACAAATCACGTAATATTATTTTCCCTTTTACTCTAGGTGGGTGGATTTTAAGGAAATACTTATGGCCCAATCAACACCTTCCTCTGTTGCTTGGAAAGAAGAATGTCTGGCCGGAGAAACACCTGCCCCCTTCTTGGCGACGTGCTGTTTCCTGTTCACTCCCGCCTGAGCTTGATAGTCTTGGACGCTTTTCTCAGAGAAGCATGAGTGACAGCTCAGGAGGGACCGCAGAGACGGCAGCTCACGGCTGCACAAAGTCGACGTGCGCCGTGTCTGGAAACCACCTCCCCGTACGTGACGTTAGCGTGGTGAACGCACAACAGAAATAACACCCAGACCCCTTTCTCTCGGAATTTAATTAAACATTTAGCCTTTATGTTCTTAAGCGAGATAGGATATAGGTTCATGTCCTTGGGCAAAGGCTGCATGAAGGCTTAGGGTCACGACCAGAGAGGGGGCCTCGCATGTTGCCAGGCTGAGCTCCAGGCACGCGGAGCGCGGGAGAGGACGCGCTGCTGCCTCAGGGAGCTGCAGTCGGACAGGCCACGCGCAGACAAGCAGCAGTGTGACCCGGTTATTAAGAGAGGAAACCCTAACTGTGTGCACGGTGAGGGCAAGTCTCTGCTTATGGGGCCAGGCCTGAGCTGGTTCTTGAGGGACAGCACCAGGGAGGCGACCAACCCCTCCACATGCCGTGCTGGTTCCACGGGCGGTCACAGTCCATGCGGCACACGGGTTAAAGGTTCCTGGGGGGATCCCCGGGGGCTCAGCGATTTAGCGCCTGCCTTTGGCCCAGGGTGCAATCCTGGAGTCCCGGGATCGAGTCCCACGTCGGGCTCCAGGAATGGAGCCTGCTTTTCCCTCCTCCTGCCTCTCTCTCTCTATGTCTATCATAAATAAATAAATAAATAAATAAATAAATAAATAAATAAATAAATCTTAAAAAATTTTTTTAAAGGTTCCTGGGAGCTTAGGAGAAACTCATTTTTTTTTTAAATGTGCTTGAGTTTCTCCTTCTGGATTTTCCAGCCAACTTTAAGGTTTCCTTTGTTTTTGCACACATTTCCTTTTTTTTTTATACATTTATTTTTTATTGGTGTTCAATTTGCCAACATACAGCACAACACCCAGTGCTCATCCCGTCAAGTGCCCCCCTCAGTGCCTGTCACCCAGTCACCCCCACCCCCCGCCCTCCTCCCCTTCCACCACCCCTAGTTCGTTTCCCAGAGTTAGGAGACTTTCATGTTCTGTCTCCCTTTCTGATATTTCCCACTTATTTTCTCTCCTTTCCCCTTTATTCCTTTTCACTATTTTTTATATTCCCCAAATGAATGAGACCATGTAACGTTTGTCCTTCTTCGATTGACTTACTTCACTCAGCGTAATACCCTCCAGTTCCATCCACGTTGAAGCAAATGGTGGGTATTTGTCGTTTCTAATGGCTAATATTCCACTGTATACATAGACCACAGCTTCTCTATCCATCATCTGTCGGTGGACACCGAGGCTCCCTCCACAGTCTAGCTATGGTGGACATTGCTCCTTTTGACGTGAAAATACCACAGCAGGTAGGTAGGTAAGTACGGCAGGTGTTTCCTCTTCCCGTTTTAAAAATTACTGGGTTTTATGTGCCTTCGTTTCTGGCCTCGACGTATTCCCCTCGTCCCGTTCCCACCGTTGACGCAGGTGTGGCTGGGAAGCCTGTCACCCAGCACAGGGAGTGCGGGCAGGGGCGGGGAGGGACGGCGGCAGGGCTGGACTTTCCGATGGCTTCGGAGCAGAGCGCCGTGGGCGTCCTTGGGGGCGCCTGCTCCTGACGGACACAAACTGCACCGTGTGCTGCTGCGTGTCTACAGCCAGCCTGGGGTCCCGAAACCCGCTCTCATGAGGCCAGCCTCTCTCTCGGGCGGAATTTCTACGGCAGTTTCAGAAACTTGAAGAGAACAGCGGCCAAGGTTAGAGCTCCCTCCACGGCCCATACGGCAGTGGGATTATTTAACAGACCACATAATAGGACGGAGGGAGGATCAGCAGCAGCCACTGCCTGCCGGCTTTACCCCCTAAGCCTATCTGAGGGCAGCGACACCCGTTTCCTCCTGGGTGGGCTCAAGCTCCTCCGACGAGCACCCAGGACGGCCTTAGAGGCACAGAGAGGTCCCAGGTGGCTCTCGAGGTGTCGTCTCTCTCCAACAGGGCCCGGGGTTCCAGCACGGCGCGGACGGCTACTGTAGGACCCCCCCGCCAGGCAGGAGGGCCTCAGGGATACACCCGGGCAGCGGCCGGGGCAGGGACCAAGGACCCTCTGGGTGTCTTCTGCTTCCGCCAGGTAAGGACGCGCTCATCTGACCCCCTCTGGGGAACAGGGCAGTCTGAAGGCCAGAGTTCAGGGGACCTGCCAACACTTACTACAGACAAGACCGGGCAACTGGGAAAAGGTCCAACGTCTCCCCAGCCCGGGAGCCCTGGAGGCCCGAGACCCAGACTCTCTGAGGTCCAAGCTGCCACCTGCCGACCCTGCCGGCCCCGGGTCACTGCCAGGCTTGCCCAGCACACCCCGCAGATGAGAGGGAGAGGTGGCTTCCACAAAGAAAGAACACACGGAGTTTGGGTTGGTTCCCGCCGTCATTCGGCTCAGTTTTCCCAAGCATCTATTACGTTCCGGGCGTCGGGCTCCCTGAGAGGACTTCGGGGGCACCAGGCAAGGTGATGTCCAGGCCGCGAGCAGGCACACGGTGGGGGGGGGGCGGACAGGTGGACTTCTCCTGGTCAGGCCCCCGGGGCTGCTTGTCGGGGGCTGGAGAGAGGAGGGCAGAGTGTGTGCTCACGGCTTGAGAGAACAGGAGGCACTTTATCAGGTTCCCCGTGGCGTCAAACAGCCTCGACGCCTGAAAAAAATACACCCCACTGTGACGGTAATGTGGGGACGCAGGCGAGAGCCTACGGGTACAGGATTGGGTCTTCTGACCCCGCGGCCTGCTCTCAGACGGGACAGGGAGGGGGAACGAGGTAAGGAGGTGTCACGTGGGACGAGGCCTGCTGGGTGGCGGCAAGACACCTCGGCGCATAACCGTTGAGGTGCAACTCGGCTTCCGTGGCACCTGCCGTGGCCCAGGGAGGATGCTGACGGCGTGGACGTCACCCAGCTGCGGTGGGGGATGGGGGTTGTGGGTGCGAAGTAGCACGGAGCCCGGCTCACAGCAAGTGCTCCCAAACGTTCCTAAAAGTCCCCGTGCCTGGTCATTATGCCGGCGTCCGGGGACAGTCCTGCTCTGTTGTGCTCTGTCCGGTCCACGGGCCCTGCTTCCTCACGCTGGAAGCCGAGGGGCCAAGCTCGCCGTCGGGACGTACTGCGTGTTACCCCCAAGCACCTAACCTCCAGCGTCACACGTGTGTCCCCACCCACTTTCCTGCTTTTCCCAAAATAGCCTATATATCCGTAGATCCAAAAAAAAAAAAAAATCATAGAACCCCAGCAGACGTCCAGGGCTTCCCTCCAACTCTGCCCTGGTTCCCGGAGCCGTGCCCGCTGTGCCCACCAGCAGCCTCCCGAACGCTCCCATGCACACCGGCAAATGCACAGGTGTATTTTCACTTCTCCTTTCCTTATCCCGACAACGAAGGTGGCACTTCGCACGTTGATTCTTAATCAACGCCCTGGAAAGCTCCCCACAGCTCCCTAGAGAGACCCCGGTTCTCTGCGTGACCGAGGGCCGCGTCTCCCAAGGCTGTCCCGTGACAGCTGGCTCAGAAAGGGGGCGCCTCCGTCTGCAACGCCCTCTACCAGCACTGACGTCGCCGCTCCGATTTGGAAACAATGACATTTTCCACGTACCCCCTCTTCATTTTATCGGCAGCAAAAATAAAACAAGACACGGTTCTGGAGAACAGGGGTTTGCGGGACGCCCAGCCTTGGAGCTTATGTCCTCCGGGGTCTCCCAGGGGTCATGAGCTGCACCTCCCTTGGCTCACCCGTTTCACCCGTGCCGACTCCCTGCCCAGCTGAGAGCTTCAGCACAGGCTGGGGTTTCATAGAGAGATCCCGAGCCCCCTTGCACAGGTCGGCCACAGCAGACCGAGCCAGCTTCCCCTCCAGACCCTGTGACAGTCCCCCTGTCCACCAGCTTGCACGACCTTAGGGAGCTGCAGACGCGCGGGGCATGTGTGCGCACAAAGGGACGTTTTGTGGGAACGCAGTGAGGTGTGGTGTCCCGGGACACGCTTCGCCTCTGCTGCTGCTGAGCCACACGAAGCCACCGCGGCAGTGACGAGGGCACCGCCCCGCCTGGGGTTCCTGTAAGAACTCGCTGTCGGGGGCGCTGCGTCCCTTGGGCAGTTCGGCAAGCTGCACGGCGGGGTGCGTTCCCTCGGGGGCCTTGCTTTTCGGGAAGCCGAAAGCCTGATGCTCAGTCTCAGAAATGACCAACCGTCCTGATGAACTATCCCCGTCTCCCCGTCAGGTCTCTCTATTCCTATCTCTCTAGGCCACTGGCTCGCAACCGGTGCAGGCCCCCGCTCCCAGGCCCCTGGGGACCCTGGTCACACCCAGCCGGGCTGTCTCTACCAGCCGGGGTGCTCCCGGCATCCAGTGGGCGAAGCAGGGGTGTGGCCCACATCCCATCCCGCCTCCGAAAGTCAGGAGCCGAGGCTGGGAGCCGGTTCTGGCCTTTCCAACAGGAGGCCTCCGTGAGAAAGTTCTGAGGCCCGTTTGGGAAGTCGTGGGGGCGCCCGGGGCTGGCCGGGCATCGGGAGGGCTCGCGGCGAAGGAAGACACGCACCGGGCGCACGCGCGCGTACCTTGAGCAGCCTGCACGCCGTCATCCAGCACGTTCTCCCCTGCTCGTCTTCGGCACACAGCAGCCGCAGCTCTTTCGTCTCGTTCCTGACTTTGTTTGGCTACGGGGGTAAGAGAGGACCTGATGAGTGCGCCTTGGTGAACGCAACCCACGCCCGTGTTAGGGCACCAGCCAGCCAGACAAGCAGCCGGCTGAGACCAGAGGGCGCCTCCTCCGCCCGGCACGGGCCAGCCTGCCCACGGGTGGGCGTCGGCTCGAGCGCTCGGCCAGCTTCCAACAGGGGACACAACCCTCACAGGGCAAGGCAGTGCGTGCGTCAGGGACACGGGTGGCAGGTCTGTGCAGGGAAAGCTGGATTCAACCGGAGAGCCAGGCCCAGAGAATGGGAGAAAACATGTCTGGTCGCCTCCCAGGAAGCTGGTGGCAGCTGAGGAAGGGCCCGCAGGGCTTGGAGGGGCTCGGCTCTGCAGCGGATCTCAGTGGCCCCAAGATGGAACGTGAAGAAGGCCCAGAGAATGAGGCCAGTGTCACCCCAGAGAAGGGGGCTGGGGGGCAAGCAGCCTGGGCCAGGCGGGGGCCACAGTCCCAGACGCACTGAGGAGGGGCGGAGCTGCCCCAGGCAGAGGCAGCGTTTAGCTGGCGACAGGAGAACCGTGGCAGGTGTGGGCCACTGGGAAGTGGGGGACGTTGGCCGCCTGGGCTTCCACGGCCCCCAGCTCCACCCAGGCCCCCCGAGGCTGCCTGCATGGTGCCTCCCCGTGGACCTTGGGTCCTAGAGTCCCTGTGACGTCGACACCAAGTGAAGTGCAAGCTGGCATTGCCGGGAGCGGCGTGCGGCAGTGGGCTCCTGCTCCCCGGCCTCCGGTCAGGTCGAGGTGGAGCCCGGGCTCAGGAGTCAGCCCAGCTGGGGGCCCCAAGCACACTCACTGGTGGCTGGATGCGAGCAGCGGGGCCACTTCAGCTCCCACCTATGAGCACTGGCGAAGACGCAGTGAGAGGACGCAGGGAGAACCCTTGGTGGGGGCCCCTGCGCGCAGTCACTCTGCCATAAACGGCATCCACCAGGATGATGGCCGGCCTCACCAGGGGCGGACGTGTGTGTACATGCACGGGTGTGCCTGTGTGCGTATGTGCGAGTGCGTACTGTGTGTCCATGCAGGTGTGTGTGTGCACACACATGTATGTCTGCACATGTGTGTTCATGTAGGTGTGTGCATGCGTGCACATGAGCATATGTATGCATGCACACTGTGTTCATGAAGGTGTGTCCGTGTGTACAGGCGTGTATATGTCTACATGCGTGTGTTCACGCAGGCATGTGCATGCATGCACATGGTGCACACGTGTGTCCATGCAGGTATGTGCATATGCACACATGTGTATGTCTGCGTGCACGTGTGTCCATGCAGGTGTGTGAGTGCGTGCAAATGTGCATATGTATGTGTGCATACTTTGTATTCATGCAGGCGTGTGCCTGTGTACACGTGTGCGTCCATACAGGTGTGTGCTTGTGCACACGTGTGCACACATGTTCATGCAGGTGTGTCTATGTGCATATATGCATATGCATGTGTGCAGACCGTGTCCATGTAGGTGTGTGCCTGTGTACACATGTGTACATGTATATGTGAACACTGTGCATTCATGAAGGTGTGTGTGTGTGCACGGATGGAAATATGAGCACGTGAGCCCATGCTCTCACATGCATGTGCGCAGAGGCAGGGCAACCCGTGGAGACACCCACTGTCCGGGTGACTGGAAGCCCACAGGGAAAGTGTCAGTTGTGGGCACCCTGGAGGCCACCAGGGGGCGGCAGGCCGGGGGTCACTAAGCCACGAGCCCAGGGACACACCCGGCCTGTCGTGTCCTGGGCGCCTCCCGGAGGGGCCGGCCACTCCGGGCCTGACGCGTGGCGAGCACACAGGAGCGCATCCAGCCCTCGTGGAACTGCCTTTCTGTTAGAAGGCGAACGCAAGCAGCGCCCCTGCAAGGACTCGCGGTTGCGCCCGGGGCCCGCGGGCCGAGGTACCTTTATGCAGAAGCCGTGGTCTGTGGGCGCGCCGTACTGCTTCCTGCCGGCGGTCAGGGAGAAGACGCTGCTCTCTTCCAAGCCCGCCAGCAGCTGCAGGTGCCTGGGCTCCTGCGGGAAAGGCTGGTCAGGGCGCGGCCGGGCGCACGCCCCCCTCGGATGTTCTACGGACCGTGAGCACCTTACACACCACGTGCCGACTTAAGACCAAACTGACCCAGGCCTCGCCAAGGAAACCCACCTCCCAGGACTGTGACACCAGGGGTGCCGGCCTGGCTCGGGGGGTTAAGTGTCTGCCTTTGGCGCAGGTCATGATCTCGGGGTCCTGGGATCGAGCCCCGCGTTGGGCTCGTCTGCTTCTCCCTCTGCCCCTGCCCCTGCCCATGCTCACTCTCATGCTCCCGGTCTCTCTATCAAATAAATAAAATCTTTACAAAGAAATAACGTGTTTGACACTGAGCCATAGTGAAGCCCCGTGACCAAACATTCAAGGTAAAAACCAGGAGAAAACCTGGGGCCTAAAGTCCAAAGTGAAGGGCACACCGCACCGCAACACAGGCCACCCCTGCTGCAATGTGCACTTCACATTCCTGCTAGAAATGCACGCACGACTCCAATTTCTTCCCTGCAGGGCCTACAGTAACATGGGCTGCACTGGCAGCCATCCCCCAGCCACCCTCTGGCCACCTTGGCTGCAAACTTCCAAACCATGGAAACTGAGGCGGTGTCCTTCAGGGAGTCGGGCCGCCAAGGAGGCTCGGCTCCCAAGCCCCAGAGGGGCCCAGCGGTGACGTGGCCAGGAGGCCTGCAGGTCTGTGCTGTCACCTGATTTCTGAGGGAGACCAGAGGGCCAGGAACCCGGAATTAGCTTCACAAATCATCACAAGCCCGGAGGACCCTGACTGACACGCATTTTCACGTCCACTCTGAACGCGGCCAGCCTGGTGTGACGGAGGTGGCAGTGGTGGCTTTAAAACCCACCTTTGACACTCCCTTCGTGGAGCAATAAAGGCCCGATCTGCGCAAACACACGTACAGCTTTCTCCACGACTTCCTCCCCAGCTCCTTCACGTGCAAAAACCCCTGGATTTCAGGACAGCTACTAGAGTTCAGAAAGTTCTGTTGAAGAGATTTTTAAAAGTCAGATAATACTGCCATTAGAAGCATGAGAGCAGGTATGTTATACCGGCATCGCTAACATTTTGATGTTTCCTGGATTATAAAAATATTCTTTTTTGGTCAAATGAAGCATTTCCAAATGATAGTTTTCCTTTCAAAAATCTTAAGACCCACCTAAGCTGGTGTGCAGGGAACATAATCAATATTTAAGCACACAGGAGCCAATGGGCCTTTGTAACACCGACGAGAAAACCCAGGAAGTCACAGATTTCCATATAAAATGTACGTAAGGGCGTCGCCTTTTATCCTGGTTTTCCATGAAACATGCGGTCTGATCATCAGAGTTAGGGCGACAGGGGGCGCTGGGAGTAAGCAGGTCACTTTCATCGTGTGCCCCTCCACGGAGAGGTGTGCTAACAGTTCTCTCTGGAAATACTTCAGTGAGGCCACTGACCCCGCTAAGCCCTCTCACATGCAGGCACATCCTTCTCAGGAAACAGAGGTCAAGAGCCAGGTCCGGGAGTGAAGCTGGGGCAGTGACATGGGTGGGTCCTCTCCACTGGACTGTGAGGGGACACAGCTCCTCCCGCAGGTGGGACAGAGTCTCATGCGCCCTTGCCAAGCACACGAGCCATCCCAAATCAGGCCCTGAGCCCTGGCCCTGATCCCTTACGGGGATCCCTGTCACCCTTACGGTGCACGGCCCATGAGAACCACATGGCAACAAACAACTCTTGCCAGAAGAGGCAAATCCTATGGTCAGGGGGGCTTCAGAGGAGACACCAGAATAGCTCTGAAGCCCTCACCCTTCGGGAGGTGAGAATAGCCCTGGTGATCCAGAGAGCAGACAAGGGAGGGTCGTGGGGAGACTTTGTAGGAACTAACTTTTAGTGGATTCTCATAACTGGATGCCACCTGGAGGGTGCTGGCTGCCCTCATGAATGGCCTGTTCTCTCACTGAACACGCTGTAGACAGACACATTTTTCCGGGCACAGCAGGAATATTCCCCTTCCCAACTTCCCTGGAAGAGCCTGAGCAGCACCCAGCCAGGGGAGTCCAGGGGTGTGTCTGCCACTGGGAGGGGCTGGGGAAAAGCCAGGTTTTCTTGGAACAGGACTTTAGAAGGCAGAGGGAAAATTAAGACAGACGCAAATCTAATTTTAATGCACAACATGCTACCTTTTAAAGGGTTTTATGGCAGCCCAATCCTTTTTCACTATAAGGGGGCACGGTATCTCTGTAGAGATCCCCAGGGCGGTGGCCTGACCCCGGACCCGCACTCCAGAGGAGCCTTGGGGAGAACACGCCAGCCTGTGGCCTCTCCCTTTTGCTCATGTTGCTTCTAACTCACAGGAAGCTTATCCTGTTTATAAGTGCTTGTTTTGCTTTGAAGGAGCCTGGCCACACACACATTTCCCAGGTCAACATTTATTTCTGGTTACTCTAAACCCCACCGGGAGCCAAGCCTAATACGTGATGAAGAATGCAAGCAACCCCATCAAGGTTTTGTGGGGCTGCGACCGCAGCTCGAGAGGACTTGCACCCAGAAAACCTAGCAGAAGTCTCTTCCCACTCAGTACCTGCAAAAGCTGGCTGTGACCGCCATTTGACTGCTGGCACCAAGTAACCATCTGCTCTGGGAAGAAATTCTAAGGAAACAGGAAAACAAATACAGTGAAAGTTAGTTTTCTAAGGTGGGGAAAAGCATGCTTACGGGGGTGCCAATACTAAAAACATTCCTATGAGTGAGTGCACGTCTGTATTTAAAAGGACGATCTCTTTTCCTCCCTTATCCCATGGTGGAAACCTCTACTTCAAGAAGTTGCCACATTTCCTTAAGTGGTGAGCTTGAGGTTGGAGTATCTCTCACGTTTAACGTGGATCCACGTCTCTCAGCGCACACCAAGGCGGAGGGCCGCCACACGGTGCCATGAGATACACAACTCTGGGAAACCAAAAGAGGAGGAACACGGTGGCAGAGAAAAGCTTCTTTTGGTACATCACACAAAATCAGTTATCCTATTTCTTGCTTTCAAATAAGAAAGCAGCCAAACTACCGAGCCAGAAGTTGACGATGGACCTTCTGCTCATGTCATGATGGCTTGACCCCATGACTCAGGACAGGAACACGTGCCATGGCAGCAGGAGGCTCCTGACCCTGAGATGTCACAGGACACGTGCCCCTCACCGTCCCCCCTCCCCCCACAAATAAAAAGGAAACAAAGATCAGCCCAACATGCCTGGAAACTCATTCTTCTACAAACCATACAGGATTATTTCCTACTTGCAGAGAGTAAGGAGCCTTTATTCTGCTGAATATTGAACTGATTGGTTCCAATTTAACCACGAACTTGTGATATAACTGAAAAAGCCGCCCCTCGTGTCTCCTGA
This sequence comes from Canis lupus dingo, assembly GCF_003254725.2. Classification (NCBI taxonomy): domain Eukaryota; kingdom Metazoa; phylum Chordata; class Mammalia; order Carnivora; family Canidae; genus Canis; species Canis lupus. The sequence continues at coordinate 1,909,945 of NC_064260.1, forward strand.
CCGAGGGGCTAACCCCCTTGCCCTCTGCTACCAGGAAGAGTGCACTCGTTACCTCTGGCCACTACAGAGGCATTTAGTTAAGCGTCGGAGACTGAGTTCTGAGCAAGGGTTGCTTCGTGAGATAGCGACGCGGATTCTCGAACCCATCTGCTACCCCCATACGGCTCAGCTATGTTATCCTCCGCTGCTGTTGATCCCAAGTAACCACCACAAGATTTTGAGAGTCCCAAACCCTAAACCCAAAGAGAGAAGACACTCACCGTAGGATTTTTGAAAAACTCGTATTTTGCGTAATTCTTCCTAAATAAAAATTTGCTTTCGCTTGCCATGGTACTCTCCACCTGAACCACCAGCTCATGGTCTTCCAGGCACCTTTCTGCAGAGGGAAAACACGAATGTGAGAAGACACAGGTGGAACCTGCAAGGTGGCTTTACCACCACCACCGACACCTGGCTAGATTTCCATTCCTCTTCATACGACGCGAGCGGACATGAGGTCCAGGACTTGATAAAATCTAAATCTCTCTTTAGTGCACTACACCAAATGCAGACGGGGTCCTGAAAGAAGTGGCGTGAGGAATTCAAGTCCGTCCTTACTTTTCTACACTTCTCAGTTTGGCACCAGTGAAAGTTGGGAGAGCCAAGAAGGAATCCCAGCAAGAGAATACGGGGGGGACACGCTGCTGTCGGTCTGTCTGAACACACTTCCTGGGAAGGCTGAGGCCCCATCATCCACATCCTGGAGCTGCTCTCCTAGACAAGGTCGTATTGCTAGGACGGGGATGCAAACACCTCTTATGTGGCGGTCACACCCTCTCCCACCTGTCTCCTCAAACACAGGAAACTGACCGTCCTAAGTCCTGGAACATTCAGCGGGGCATCTCTATGGCAGCCTTGATGTGTGCACTGATGCCCCAATGGCAGAGACGTGCAAGGATCTGTCTGCAGAGGACAAGGCTGTGGTGCTCGCCAGAGGCTGGCCGTGCACGCCAGCACACAGAAGCACGCTGGGCCTTGGCTGAGACAGCACAAGCAGAGGATTCTTTGGTAAAAATATATATATGTATTTTTATATAGCGTCCAGAATCCCGAGGCCAATATATATATATATATATATATATATATATATATATATATATTTATATTTATATTTTTATATATTTTTATTTTTATATTTATTTTTATATTTATATTTTATTTACTTATTCATTCATTCATTTATTTATTTATTTTTAAAAATATATTTAAAGCCCAAATCTGCCAAGGCAAGGAATGTCCTCCCCACGACCGCTAGACCGTCCAGGGCCACACCTGGCACCGGCGGCAGAGCATGAACAGGTCCGCTTGCTCCCGGCTGCAGAGGGCTCCGTCAGCAATGAGTGACCCAAGACCCTGCCCTGCGTTTCCCCGGGACGGAGGGAAGAGTCCTGCCGGGCTGGAGCGCACGATCACGACCGCTACGTTAGCTTTCAGCAAAGGGATCGGCTTGGGTTGGCATTCATTTAACACAGTTTCCAGTGCAAAACACCTGAGTGACGTCTGTTCCGAAGTTTCAGCCAGAAAAAACATTTCTGTAGTTCTAGGGGCAAAACCAACCACCCCCACGCTGGCTGACGGCTGCTTTACAGAACTGACATTTGTCACCAGGTAAAATAAGGAAAAATTGACAAGCGGGGCTCTGGCGACCTGGGTGGGGACGAGACCATGCGGGTTCCAGGGCAGAAGCTCTGTCTGCAGACTGGTGAGAAGCCCCAGAGGACCAGCGGGGAGGCACCAGCTCTGAGGGACACGTGGGCACACGCACGGCTGCTTCCCTCCCGGACAGCCTTTTCCTGCCTCCCCACGTCCCTCTCACCCTGGCGTAATCCTGGGGCAGCTGTGCACAGACTGGGCTGCATCCTGGGTGGCTGGGCCCAGGGCAGCCGGGAGGGAGGGGAGCGGGGACCCTGATCGGGGCGTGCTCCTCTGCTCCGCATCACTCTGGTGCCACCAGGGGGGCTCAGGTACCCACAGAGGTGGAAACGGGGGCCTCATGGCTCCGCTTCTCCAGCCCCCAGGGGACCCGGAGCCCCGAGACGGCAGTGGGCTCGGGGAGACCGCGTGTGGGACCCTCCTCCCAGAGATCCCCGTCTGCCACTGGATGTCCACGCAGCAGTTTTCCCAGCTGTCGAAAAGCCGACAACATCAACTCAAAGCCCTTTTCTCTGGTTCTCATTTTCTCTATGATTCTAAAAACAGGTCTTTTCAAGCAACTCTGGGTGATTCTACTAAACGGTCACATTGCCGCCTATAAACTTCGTATCATCACAGTGGAAAGCGGCATTTCATTGGGGTGTTCCGAAGGGTTTTTCTGTACAAAGGGAAGACTCCAACCTTCCTTAAAGGGGATTCGTGTCATTCAAATTTTTGACGCTGCATCCAGCATCTACACCACCACCCCACACCACGAGCGAAATAGTTACGGATCACTCAACTCAAAAGGCAGATTTTACTTCCCTGCCTTAAAATGGGCCGCGGACACGCGAGTCCTTAGCAGAAACCTGAGCCGCCCGCCCGGGCTGCCGTCAGCATCCCGCCTTGCCTCCCCGTCCCGCGTCCGCACCCGGCTCGGCCCACCCACCACAGGGAGCAGAGCTGGCTGTCAACACGTTACAGCTGCTCGGGGCCCTGGGGACTCGGAATTGCGAACAAAGTGACAGGGAGAGACCACGGCAAGCCGTCGCGCTGTCTGCACGTGCCTGGAAAGCAGCCTTCCTTCTATTAAATATTTCCGTGGGGAAAGGACATCCCTCCGGTGCCTGTCCGGGAGAACGACAAGAAGACCAAGATGGCAAGGTTGGCCCTCGGAGGCTCTTCCGAGCACCGAGCCCCGGACACGGCTGCTGTTTTTCCTTCAACACCTGTCTGCATGTCCAGATGTCAGAGGCACGTCCACGGTCAAGTCTTTCCAAAGAGAGAGAGCTCACGCCTCTTCCTGCAGGGTTGCAGCCTAGTCCATGCAACAGTAGGATTCCCCAGACCCCGGAGCTGTCCTCGTGTCACCGTGCTCCGTGCCTAATTGCCAGGCTCCCCTGGTCATCTGTCCTGGCTCCTGCGGTCACCCAGGGCCTGGGGGGGGGGGCAGACTGCACTCCCAGGGAGGCAGTTTACCCACAGGCACATTTTCAACACCACAGGGGCACCAGGATGCCGTCTGCATGCCCCAATTGCAGTTTTACAGAATTCCTTTAAAAAAAAATTGCTCCCTCGATACAGCAGCAGGCCGGCTGTTAAGCACCCCGGTGCGCCTCCCACGAGGGGCATCCTGGCTGATGTGCGCCGTCTGGAGGCTGGCCGTGCATGTGCTCAGGGCAGACTGCAGGGCACCGCCGGCTCCGTCGCAGTCCCCCCGCTGGACTTGGCTGCTGAGTGGCCTCAGCCAGGGATGCTGATCACAGGGCTGAGCACGCGACGCAGAATCCCGAGGCCAAAGTGCCCACGTCCACAGGCAGGACGTGCGGGACACGCTAACGTATGGGGCAATGACCGACGGGGAGTGGCTCGCTAGGGCTGGAGTCCCAAGGCGCCGAGCACGCCTCCCCGGGACGGCCCTCACTACGGGCCGCACGCACCGAGCTGGGCGCCCTCCCCACCTTCTCAGACCACCTCGAGTGTGAGTCCAGGAGCTGACGTGGAGGCTGAGAGGCACCGACCCAGCTGTGGAACATTCCCGGCCCGAGTGCCAGTGGCGCCCCTGCCCCGCTCCTCCCCACAGGGCCGCTGGGGGCTGCAGCCACGCACACTCATGGGTGGTCTTCTGCTAGTGCAAATCTTCATCATCGCTCCCTGGCTGTGGAAAAAGCTGAATGTTACTAAGGACCTAACATTTCACCTGTAAGGACCAGGACAGGAATGGTGCCCTGGGATCCTCAATGCTAGGGCCACACGTAGGCTCGCGGAGCCTCCATTCCTGAGGTCCCAGCCTTACGGATCTGAGGTGCTGCCTGCCTCGCGCCCAAGCCACAGACGCCGTGGGTGCAGGCCCCCAGAGCATCCCCACGCCAACAGAGCGACTTCCAAAGGGTCCTATCAACGACCGCGGACGTGAGGCCGGCTGGACGGCTCTGCGCGGAGACCAGGGCCCGCCTGCCAGTGTGCCAGGGCCCAGCACACCCTGAACATTACCCTTAAGAACTGCACTAGCTGAGCGCATGCATGCCCGTTCACGGGGACCCGGCGCCGACGCACCGAGCGCTTCTCTGACAGGCGTGCCCACAGCCCGCGCTCCACCATAGTTTGGAACTGGACGTCCAGTTCAGCCTGGACGTCCCCCTCCCCCAGGGATAGGCGTCTGACCGTCAGATGCTACCGAATAATGGAAAGAATAGGATTTTTGCCTCAATAGCAACTTAACTGATCAAAAAAAAAAAAAAAAAAAAGGCTTGTATGACAAACAAAAGAACAGGCAGAGAAGACATGGGTGCAGGAAGGCGAGAGGCTCTCACACCTTGCACGTGCTGTCCGGAGCCAGGCGTAGGGGAGCGTGGTCATCACTGCGGACGCGGCACCGGCGCAGCGAGGAGTCGGGGGCAGCCTTCTGCGGGCACTTTGTGCATCTGCAATTCGCTTCACTAACTACTTTTTCCAAACAGCATCCAAGATTGGATCTGAGTGTTCTCTCGTCTTTTTTTTTTTTTTTCCCTCTCTATCATTTTGCTTTCTCCCTGCCTTTTTTTGTCACATTTACTCGATTTTGTAATAAAGCATTATCCCTTTTAGAGTGGGTCAGGTCCTTCTGTGAATAAGAGGAATAAGGAATAAAAACTATCACGTCCCTAAGAATCCCGTGTGCACCTCTGTATTTCTTTCCCGGGTTCTCGCGTTTTGATGATTTCTGACGGTTCACCTCCTGGCTTGGTGTGCTCGAAATCAGGGCCACCACACAAAACAGGCGAATAAAAATTCCTCAGTCCGATGCTTTTGCGTACCTGTGCCCATTTGATACGTGCTCTCTGTGTGGGCAAAACCAGTCACGGATTCTGATGCCTGCAGAAGGCCCTTCTATGGTTCCCTCCAGAGCATTCAGACGTCTGAACGGGCTTCAACAATGTTCATACCTGGGTCCAAGTCCACAGATGTGCTTTTAAGGTTAATTCTCCGCGTGTGCACATATGTGCATGTGCCTACACCTGGCGTGGTGCGTGCACGCGTCCGAACACACCGCAGCATTCCAACTCTTGTCTAATCTCCAAGTTACTTGTGTATTGGAGATGCTTCTGGCGACCCCATCGGAGCACCGTGGGACCCATTTGGGGGCGTCCCGGGCTGCAGCCTGACCATGTTGCCATCTGTGGCCGCAGGCGGCAGCGAGAATGAGCCACCAGGAGAGGGTGGCTGGAGATGATGAAGAAAGTTCCTGTTGGTGTGCAAGCACCCTGGAGATGGGCAGAAATGGGAAAGAAGAGAGAAAGTGTTCCTGATGCAAACTGTGAGGCCCGCTGTGTGCCTCTGACGGCTTGGGGGGAGCTGGAATGCGGTGACTTAAAACAACACCAACTCCAATTTACGCAGCATCGTTCAGGCTTCGATTGTAGTGCTTTTTTTTTTTTTTTTTAAACTTAAAAAATGTTTTTTTTTAAACTTAAAAATGTTTTTTTGTATTGCATCTTTCAAAACAACACAACTGAGTTACACAAGTCACGGCTGAAGTCTGATTTATTAATCTTCCGGAAGGGTTCACAAGAGCGCAGAACCACGGGAAGAACTTTGCGATCTGTGCAATGTTTCTCCTTCACCACGTGCAAGAGGTACGGTTGTCGAATTGGGAGAAAGTTGTGGCTCCTAAGTGTGTGCCTATGATTTTGCGAGCGCCATACGCTACCCACTGAGAACAAGTCTGAGAAGCTTCTTTACCTGAAGTAGGCCACCCGAGCAAGAAAGCCCGCAAACCCTCCAAAAATTAAAAAAAATAAAATAAATAAAAATAAAAATAAAAAGGAAAGCCTGCAAACCCAAAACCTCAATAAGTTTTGTATGTGGCCCCCGTATTAAAATATTCTCTTGCTTTATGGGGATCCCTGGGTGGCTCAGAGGTTTAGCACTGCCTTCGGCCCAGAGTGTGATCCTGGAGTCCCGGGATCGAGTCCCGCGTCGGGCTCCCTGCGTAGAGCCTGCTTCTGCCTCTGCCTGGATCTCTGCCTCTTTGTCTCCCTTTGTCTATCTCTCATGAATAAATATAATCTTTAAAAAATATATATTCTCTTGCTTTGTACACACTACACATGTGTGCACTCCGTGAAGACACTGTGAGCAGCTCAGGGACACCTCGTGAGACTCTAGCCCAGAGGCTCTGGGGTACGTGGGTTCCCCTGGGCCTCCCGCAGGCCCCTCGGGCGCCACCACACCCCCCACTCCCGTGACCTGGACAAGCTGCTCTCTGCTTAGTGATGCCAGGACGGTGCTCCCCCGAGGCCCTGCAAGGGCTGTAGGATGCTCCCCCTCAGATCGCAGCTGAGTAGCGAGCCCTGCGCGCCGGCCACAGCTGGTGGTCCTCCAGCCAAATTAGAGAGAACCTTCTCGCTGTCTCTGCACCCTCGAGGCACAACCGCTGAGGCATGTAGGAGCAAGGTTCTGAAAGCCCCAGATGGGGGAGGGTTGGGAGGGAGCAGGAGAAGCAGCAGCAGCAACAGGTATGCAGTGCCGTGGGGGCGGCACAGACCGCGCGCCGGAGCGCCGGAGCCACGGCCAGGACCCAGCCGGCTTCATCTGACCGCATGCCAGGTTCCCAGCGTACTCCCTACCTAGTCCCAGGTGCGGGTGGTGCTCCACCAGCGTCCAGCTGTTGTCGTCCACACAGTGGCTTCTGTAAACTAGCAGCTGGCACAGGTCCCGGGCTGTCATGTCCGCTAGGATCTCCACCACTTTGCTCGTCCCATCTTCACTGAAGATTTTCACATCCTGCAACATACGAAGGGGACACTTAGCGTGGGTTTTCGAGGGATAAAAGCCGAATCAGGCTACAACAGGAAAGGCAAGCATGGCTGCGTTCCAACACACGTACAACCGTCCTTGCACACGGCAGGCAGCTGGCCGCTGCCCGGAGGCTGGAGGGCCCCCAGCGCCCCAGCCCGGCAGGGCACCTAGGGCTACAATAGGAAGTTCTGGAAACACCAGGACACTTCGGGGCAGACAGGGCGTGCGGCCAAGCGGAGCATGCGGACCGCTTCCCGGCCACCTGTCCTAGGAGGCGCCTGAACTCGTTTCAGATCCTGCTGTGGTCTTGGGGCTGCACATTTCCTATTGGAAGCAACTGCACAGACAAGGTGACCCAAACCTAACTCGGGATGACCCCACCTGCTGTCCGCTCCCGGGCTCGGGGCGCAGCGGCCAGGACCCCGCCATACCCCACACAGCTCAGGTCATAAGGCTCCGAAGACTTGACAAAACTCAGAACGAATATGCTGAAATTTAAAACACTAAAAAGGCGGGACGCGGTGGGAACGCAGTCAAGATTGGCCCCCGTCCCCTACGAAATCACAAGCCGGCTTCATCTCCCTGGAACCGCTCAAAGCCACAATGGACACGTCGCTTCCAGGCAAAGGGACGGTGAAGCAGAAATCCCCAGGACCCTGAGCACCCTGTGCCCTGGCTCCAGAGCCACAGGGAGAGGGACACGCGATGCTTTAAAAGAACGGACAAACCACCTCACCTCAACGGCACGGAAAAAGCAGTCAGAGGAACAAGATGGCATTTTAAATCGAGACAGTGTCCTCGAGGGTTGTGGGCCCCCGGCTGTTGCCCCACTGAGGACGTGCGGCCTCTCCGGCTCAGCTCCGAGGAGGTGAGGGGAGCCCCGGTGGCAGGCCGAGGAGCCCCGTCCCTGGGCCTGATGCGGTGGCCCCCGCGGATGGGCTCCCCAGCGCCGGTGGGGCGGGGGCAGGACACTCAGGCAAGCGCGTCAGGAAGAGCCCTGCTCCCGTTTTCCCACGACAGGGAAAGAAAACGCGGGAGGCCCGGAGCCGAGCACGCGTGTCCTCTGGATCTAGGCCCGTCTGCCAAGTGCCTCCAAAACCTGCGTCTGGGGCCCGCCGGCGCTGGCGACTGCGGAGCAGGGCTCCTGTGGCCTCTGAATGCCAGCTGGGCCTGACAACGCTCCCTGCCCTTCTCTGTCTCTTCTTCCAAGAGCTTTGTCTGGCAGGAGAGGACGCCGGCTGGGGTCACGGCCGGGAACGCAGGAGCAGGATGGGGACGGCGCGGTGCCAGGCTGCAGACCGCTCTGGGGCAGGCCACCCCAGAGAAATCCCCAGGGGGGCCGGTCAGGACCGAGAGCCAAGCTCCCAAATCACACGCATTTTTGCAGAAATCTACTCCTCTCTTTCCAGGAGTTCACATTTCACTCCATAGAAACTTCCACGGAACAAAGTAAATATTCAAATGCAGCTGACAGGAGGGAGTCCATACGAGTGACATCTGGTTCAAACAAAGAATGCAGGTCCTGTCTACAGGTCAAAACTTTTGCAAAGAAACAAACGTGCCGACATGAAAGAAAAATGGATTTAGGAAATACAAACGGGTCCAGATAACGGCTTATAAATATGCTAATATACCATCCCCCCTGCCCTCTGCTCCCGCGCGGCCGGCCGGGCCACGTGCTCCTGCACCACCTCCTTCCTCGGCGTCCGAGTGAGCTTCTCCAGGACCACGGTCGACGTTGGCTTCTCTAGAACCTTCCAATCGCGTTCAAGTCTGTTTATCAATTTTCCTGCCCCAAATCAGGAACGGCTCCAAGACTTAAAGGTAAGGCCCCAGGATTGAATCCTCTTTCCGGCCCAAATGTATCTTCCTTTAAGCTCGCTCTTCCCTTCCCTGCTGTTCCACGGCCACCCCCCCCCCCCCACGTCTATATATAGTCTCAGTATTAAAAGCTAAGATGTGCTTTGTCACAGGGCCAAGTCCACGGCCTTCGGATTCCCAGAGCAGGCCGGGCTGGCGGGCCTGGGGCAGGGGGTGGACACGGAGACAGGGCTCCGGGCACAGGACCTCAAATTCCACGCTGTGGCCCGACATGGGCCGGCACCTCCCAAGCACGGCCGAGCCCGCTGGCCACAGGTGGAACCGACCCCCAGGACGGGGAATCAAGGGAGTCACTTCACGCCAGCAGCCTGGGGCCGGGCATGCTTGCAGAGCCTCCCAGGAGGGCGCGTTCAGCAAATCCTAAGGCACAAGGAGAAACGTCCTGTAACAGTTGGCCGCCTGCCGCCGTGCCTCCCGAAGCCAGCAGCTGAAGGAACATCCTGTACCAGGACAGGTGCCTCTCTGGTCACCACCTGGGCGGTGCCGGGGCTCATTCTAGAAGTGAGTAAGGCTTTTCGCTCTCAGCCTGGGTCAAGGGCTGCTGGGCGGCAGGCGGAGCCTCCCTCGATGGATGGATGGATGGATGGATGGATGGATGGATGGATGTGCAAGCACCTGGCATGGGGCACGACACAGAAGCTTGTCTGCATCCCCGGCTCACGGTTCAGCCAGGACGAGATTCCTCCCATGGGCCCGCGCTTTCCCGGGGTACAGCCTGTCCGGGGAACATACGGATCTGGTCATGCCAGGATGGGGATGCGCTCAGAGCACAGCCCTGCAGTGCCAGCCCGAGGTCAGCCCCCTCCTGGCCCTGTGACCTCGGCAGGTTAGATGCTAGCTGACCCCGCTTTCTGTCCTGCGAGCACTGCTCAGGGAGTCACTCAGAAAGCACAGTGTTTGCTCTGAGGGTGTCAAAGACCATTTATGACCTCCCTTAGCAAGGGGGGGGCGGGGGGGCGGTCTAGAGCCAAACCAGGCTGCAGTCTGGCTTCATCGCTAAGTAGCAGCGTAGTGGTGGGAACCTGGCACAGCAGCCCCGTGCCTCACTCTCCCATCTGTGAGTAGCGCTGACTTCCTAGGGCAGGCCTGGCTCAGGCTCAGGAGAGCTCCCCCTTGGAAAGGTCTCGGCCCCCGCACCTGCCCTCCGGGGGCGTACGTGCACAGGACGTGGAGCCTGGAGTGAGGCGGGCTCCACCCAAAGGCTGCAGACACGGAAGGGGCCACCTGGACTCCGACGCGGGCTGGCGCATCTGGGAACGCAAGGCTCCTGACCTGTAGGATGCTCCGCGAGTGACTCGGTGGGAAAAGCCAACCCCCGAATCCCCAGGGTCCTCTTCTCTGCTGCAAAAGCGTTAAAAAATAGAGTGGTGGCAATATTGAAGAGGAGATCATCACAGGCATGCCCTCAAGGGCATGAGGTGCTTCTCTGCAGAGGTGGAGGGGCAGGAATTCTCCATCAGGACACCCGGCCTCTGACTGGCACCGCAGCCCGTGATAAAAGCCCTGAAGTGGTGATAGAACATTCAGGCGTCCCCGGAGCCCTGCTGTCACTTTTGATATGTTCCCTGCACAGACTGAGAAGCAAACCACAAGGAAGGAGTCTGAGAAGGATCAGGGTGGAGGTGACGTCATCTCCGTGCCCCAGTGTGTACTCTGGGGAGCCCGGGTCTGGGCCCGGGTCCCCCACAGGGAGGCCGCGGGGTCACCTCCCTGCTGTCAACATCGCGGGGCACGCCGCCCTGGCTGCCTTACAGGCTCAGGACGTCCTACTGAGCTCAGGAGGCCATCACCGCGGCCCAGACCACCCTGGGAAGACAGAAAACGGGGCACTTTCAGCTCTTTGCCCCTAGAGCCATCTACGGGGTAGGATGTCCATGAAGGCCAGCCCCCGAGGGTGCCTGCACCGAGTGGAGCTGAGAGGGCCCCAAACTCTGGGGGGTGCGGGGATAGGGAGGGAGGGCTCAGAGCTAGGAGCACCCAGGCCAGCTTCGTCTTCCTTCTCCACCATTGATCAACCAGATTCTGAGCTCAGAGGGCTCTGCGTCCACTTGCAATGCGTTTTGCAAAGTGAGGATGTAAGCTGAGGTTTTCAAAAACTTGTGAAGTTTCTTGTAAACACTGGGATGTGCTGATGGTCCCTTGACCTGGTGGGGGCCACAAGGAGGAAAGCGGGACAGTCCCGGCAGGTGGACGGCCACGGGGGCCTCCCTGTGCCAGGGCAGGTGGCGGGCTCCATCTCTGAAAACCGCAGCAGCCACGCTGGGGCCCAACATTAACATCCCCCGGGGCAGGCGTCCCTGCCCCCCAAGCAGATGAGGGGTGCAGGTCTCAGTAATGCAGAGGCTTGCCCAGCGTCGAGCATGTAGAAAACTGCCGGAGCCCAGACCTGAACCCAGGGCACCTGCTCTGCTTTGCTTCTTTGCCGGCAGCTGCTTCCCAGCCCTGGGGAGTCTTCCCCGCCAGGAGGGATCCGTGGCTTCTTAGGAGCTACATGAAAATGCTTTTGATTCTGGTGGACCCTGAAACCCCCTACAGGCAGCTGCACTAAGTCTAGAGGAAATTAAATTTCATTTGGGGGACGCCTGGGGGGCTCGGGGGTTGAGCCTTCAGCTCAGGGCGTGACCCTGGGTCCTGGGATCGAGTCCTGCGTCAGGCTCTGCCTGTGTCTCCCTCTCTCTCTGTGCCTCATGAATAAATAAGTAGAATCTTTAAAAATAAATAAACAAATTTAGTTCAAGCTGGGGCAGAACCAACAATAGGCTAGATGAATTTTAGTGAAAAATGATGTAAATCTAACAATTTTTTCCCAGTTCCGTTCTAAATTAATGCTGCTGTTTTGAGATATAAAACACAAAAGCCCAAACAGCTCCATGCAGTTGTGCGGCTCTATTCGTGGTAGTAAGAACGTACGTAATAATCCTGTTCCGTTAGAGTCCAGCTTACTTTAAAAGAAATCTGCATCACTATCTGTTGACTTTCGAGTTTCCATGAGAAACATATTTCCAGTCCTTGCCTTTCCTTTTCCTTTTCCTTTTCCTTTCTAAAGCAGTTACGACTCAAAAAATAACCCGACTAGTTCTTGAAAGTCAACCACGGATTTCAGGGTCCCCCGGCAGACCCCGGCCTTGAATGGCGCTCAGCAGCTCGGCAGGCCGTGGCAAGATCCAGGGCACATGGTGGCCGCCTTTACGCCCGTTTCAGGCCAGACCCATTCGGAAGAATAATTGATTTTGATTTGCTCATCTCTATTTTTTGTTTTTCCTCGAACAGAGCCATGGACGTCTGACTTTGCCAGAGGCAGCGCTAATCAGGTGCTATCATTGTAGAGATGACGGAAATAAAAGGTAGTTTAGAAAAGATGCAGTCCTCCCCTGGCGGGTGGAAGACGGCAAAGGGATCAGGCGCTCGGAGCCGCGCTGCCTGCAGGTCACACGGTGGTGGCGCCAACCAGGCTGCCGGGTAACACCCAAGGGCTCCCACTGGGTCCCCGGCCATCTAGGGCCCCTGATGCTGTTGCCATGGGAACGCGGGCTTGCCTCTCCCCCCGGCTCAGGCATCTCTCTGGCGCCGGCCTGCACACCTGCTCCTCCGCTCAGGGACGAGCCCCGGGGAAGAGTCCCTGCACCAGTCCACCGTCCGTGGCTTTCTCCCTGCACAGGACAAATCGGGCGAGGACCCCCGCGGTAGGGCAGAGCCTCCCCGACGCTGCGGCAACGTTGGACTCTTAGACCTTCCCTCCGAGGCTCTAGGCCTCCCTGACTGCAAGGCTCCCCTCTGGGCTCCAGGACCAGGAATCGGGGACCTGGGGCGAGTGGAAGCGCAGAGGGACCGCAAGTCCCCGCAGGGCCCGCAGCGGTGACGGTGCCCTGGACGCCTGTCCTCAGCACGGCAGGAGCAGCAAGGACCATTCACAGGAGCCCGGTGGGCGCCTCACTTGGATCTCAGAAGGAAGACAGCTCTATTGATGGAGTCGCCTGGGGGGAGGGGTACGCTCTCTTTCTTGTGTGTAAGGACAACGCCGGCGGCCCCTGGGACGTGCAAAGGTGGGAGTGTGTGTGTATGTGGCACATGTGCACACACACCCAGATGTAGTCAGTTCTTCACTATAAAAATAAGTTGGCATGGTAACACTTGAAAATAATAAGGGACACAGGGAAAACTCTGACCTTTTTTTTTTTTTTTTTCCAGTTACTCAGTTAAAATTCTAGAGTGTGGCCCTCCTAGTACTCTCCCGCACACGTACTTATAAATAGACGCACTGACATGGTTAGGATCACAGGACGTACGGTTTTGCAATCAGGCTTGTGTAGCTTCAGGTTACACCGTAAATATCTCCCGGGCACTACACCTCTTTGATGTTTCCGTGTCTGCGATGTTTGTCCACGTGGCCGTGTGGGACCTGGCGCTGTCCTGACGGCTGTCCGTGCGGGCGGTTTCGAGTCTTTCACATTCACCAACAGCGCTGTTGGGCGTCTTTCTACATGAGTCTTAATGTCTGTGTCTATTTTCTCAGAATAGATTGCTAGATGTCAAGCTTTTTTTTTTTTTTAAAGATTTATTTATTTGAGGGAGAGAGAGAGAGAGAGAATGTGAACGAGCAGGGGGGAGGGGCAGAGGGACAGAGACTCCCAAGCAGACTCTGTGCTGCATGCACAGCCCAATGTGGGGCTCGATCTTGTGACCTGAGAGCATGACCTGAGCTGAAACCGAGAGTCGGACGCTTAGCTGACTTAGCCACCCAGGCGCCCGGATGTCAGGCTTTATTAAAATACATCTCCAATAACAGAAACGTTTCCAACATTGGAGATGCCGGGCCGAGTGTTTGGTAGGATGCCGTTCCCCAAGACCAGATTTATTAAGGAACGTAACGGGACTAGGTGTAAGGCCGCTCGGCCCCCTCACTTAGGAACCGTCATCAGGTGTGCTCTCTGTGCAGTCCCCACTCCCTGGACGCCCCAGGGTCCCCCAGGGCTCACTCCCCGCACGGTCTGGAAGCACCGATTGTGCAGAGGATTTCTGTCTCCGCAGTGATAGCATGGACTTTAGAACCGGCCAGGCCTGGATTCAGACTCTCTCTCCTGCTGCTGCATGTGCCCCCTTCCCCCGACTATCAACACCCTCACTGTCACGGCAGAGGGACGGTCACACAGGCTTACGCTGAGCACCACAGGGGGGTGTATGAAACTCCCTCACGCGGAGCTCACACCGGGTAAATGAGCATTCCACACGTGCACGTCTGACTTGCCTTCTCTCTGTCAGGGCCACTGTGTGCCTACAAGATGCCCCTGCTGCACCAACCCAGAAAAAAAAAAGCCTTTGCACAGAAAGAGCTCGTCCAGAACTTCTATTCCAAAGACTTTGAGGTTTAAGTGGTTGAAATCCCAGTAATTAGGAGTCTGTTTGCATTCAAAGAAGCTGAAGCTCACGGGGAAGAGGGCAGCCATGGTGTCTGGAAAGAGAAGCCCCCCCCCAGCCCAACCATCAGGTCCACCTGTCCACCATGACGTCCATCGTGACGTGGGGAGGGGGCAGCAGGGGAGACCTCTAGGAGGCCTGGTGACCGGCTGTCAGTGGGCAGGAACCCATGCAGTGTGAATACTGAGCTGGAGCCTGCAGTGTGGCCAGGCCCGGCCCTCTCCCCGCAGACCAGAGCCTCCGTGGGAGCAAACTCCTTGAGTCGAGCCCCTCCCGGAGCAGCACCACTAGGACCACGCACACATGCAGTGTAAATATGATTCTGATTTGAATAATACATTTTTTTTCACATTTAATTATTAAGGATTTAGGAGCAATGAGGTTCTGGTAACAAAAGAAAAAAAACCACTCTCAATCTCTCAATCTTTTACAGAACCAGAAATATTGTAAAATATTTAAAAATAAGTGGTGTTTTTATGTGAGATTCTGGGCAAAATGGGAGGTCGCGGGGAGCCAACGGGGTGTGGCTGGAGCAGGCTGGGGGCACGTGGGAGGGTTCGCCTCACTCTCCTGTCTACCGTGTGGGTTCTACACTCTTCATAGACAAGAGCTTCAACATTCCTTTATCTTTGTGTTGCTGGAAGAAATAAAGATTATGAGGCTTTCTCTGCCTAACCTCATTGAAGAACTGAACTAGCATCTCTCTGGTAGACAGTGACAATCAATAAAGTAAGCGATACTCCTTCACTTCCTTGGCGCTTCCCAGCGGGGACTGGGACGGGGGGCTTTGCCACCCAAGGGACCTCTGGCAACATCTGAGACGTTCTGGTGATCACGGCAGGTGTGTATGTGCTAGTGCTAGTGCTGTTGGCGTGTGGTGTGCAGAGGCCAGAGATGTTGCCAAACGTCCCACGAGGCCCAGGACAGGCCCTCACAAAGGATTATCCAGTCCCGAATATCCATATAGTTGCAGAGTACGGGACTCTTGTCCCAGGGAAGAGAGTACAGTGATGGGGACGTGTACTAGGAACTAGGCACCGGCCCGAGGGGGTAGTGTGAGGGTCTAAATGAACACTGGTAGGAATGACCATCGGGTAAAAGAATAATGTGTCTTCGCTGACAAGCACACACATGCAAATAAGTGGGAGAGAAGGGAAATGTTCTTCCCAACAGCAGAAAGGCACCTAATAGATGCAGGATGGTAGAAAATCCAGAAAAGAATCATCAATACACAATAAAACCCGTGAAGGGATGCCTGACGGAGAAAAGCAAATTCACATGGTCTCGAATTCTCTTCCTTGAAAAGTGGCTTCCTCGTTACAAAGGGAAGAACAGTGACTACTAGGGAGAAACCCAGAGGACAACAGCTTCCCCGAGGAATAAGGACAAACCCCAGGAATGATGGGACGAGCCCACATCGTGAGCTTCCCGAGGGAAAGCGCAGGGAAGGACACATCCCCTCTTTCTGTGGTCTTCACACACAGACAACCTGATGGGGTCCCTCGGGAGCCCCCCCGCACACCAACGGGTCCTTCAGTCACTGTGACAGAGGACTCAGAGGCCGTGGGAAAGGCAAGGTGCCGAGGCGCGTCCCGGGGGGAATCACAGAGAAGGTGGTCCTGTCCTGGCTACGGAGCGTAAAGAAAGGCAGCCACGGAGAACATCAGAAGGACAACCGGAAACGTGACGTGGTCTCGCAGACAGGATGCGTGCGCTTGGCTGACGTTAAAGACTGTGCTGCGCTCACGCCCTGTTTTTAGGAAACAGACACTGAGGCCTTTACAGGAGGAAAGAAAGGATTTGATGTCTACACATTAGGCTCAACCATGGTGTGTGGGTATCCAAACGCTCACACTGCTGACCCCTGAACTACACGGGCTGAGACTCCACGGATTCACTTACACGTGAAATTTTCTTAACATGAATCCAACACAGCAAATGTGTTTCTGTTCCTTATGATTTTCTCAGTCCCATCTTCTCCCCTTTACTTTATGGCAAGAATACAGCGTAGAATATGTGTTCGTCTATCATTCCTGTGGCTTCTGCCAAAGCCAAAGGCAGGCTAGTAGTAGGGAGGTTTTGAGGGACTTGGGTTATATTCGGATTTTCGACTGCATGGGGGGGCCGATGCCCTCGCCCCACCAGACCTACGTGCGTGTATATGTGTATATACACATGCAGTGGAAACAGCGCAGCAGGACGTCTGGGTGGCTCACTTGGTTCAGCATCAACTCTTGGTTTTGGCTGAGGTCATGATCTAGGGTCATGGGACGGAGCCCCATGTTGGGATCTGTGCCTCGTGGGGAGTCTGCTGGGGATGCTCCCTCTCCCTCTGCCCCTCGCCCTGGCTCAAGCTCACTCTCTCTTGCTCACTCTCTCTCTCTCAAATAAATATTTAAAATGTGGCAATAGGTTGCCAATTAGGGAATCAGGGGACACAACCTATGAGAGTCCTTTGTGTTATTACTACGAGTTCTCTGGAGGTCTGAACTTATTCTAAAATAAAATTATAACAAATACTGTGTGAGAATAAGGATGGGCACCCCGTCCTCTCACTCACCGTGTGGCTGGTGTCTTATCCCATCGCCGACCACCGCCCACGGCGCACACGGTTGTGGAGATAAGACAGGCCGTGCATGATTATCTTCACAGGACTATCCCTACTCCATTCAGCCTCTGTCTTGAGGGATATTTGAGATGCAGGATGTTTCAGATCCAAAACAGGCAGCAGTGGCTGGTTCGATCACTGCTGGGGTTGAACAGATTATCCCACGCACGGAGGCGGAGCCCTGTTAGGCCGGCCCGTGTGGACGAGCCCCAGGCAAGTGTGCTTCTGCGGAGGCCCACGGAGCAGACCACCACAGGCCCATGTCCATGCCCATGCTCTCTGCTGCGTGGCCACATGATTTGCGAGCTCAGGGAAGTGACCTGGCACCTCCCCAATGACCACCTCTCTGTCTTGTATGAGCAGGTCAGGCCGCCCACCAAGAGGGGCTCCCCAAAACAATCTGAACCTCTTCAAGGTTCTGCATCTACCTTTAGGCCAACGTGTTGTCCCTATTAGGAGAACCGTACTTCTCAGGTCATGTCAGAGTGTATTTTATTTATTGTCATCTGGTTTCGGAAAAAGTCTTGCCTGAGCCTACGGGTAAGCAGGGCAGCTGTTACTGTAATCTGGGACAGGGGAGCCACCAGCTGCCTCTCTGAGGCCAGCGGTGACCCCGCAGCAGCAGCAGCAGCACCGCATCAGCAAGGTCAGGGCCTCAGGCAGCCCGCATGCAGCCCTGTAGGCCACCGCCTGCCGGGCCAGTAGAGCTGTCCCCTCCGCTGCAGCCCGGCCAGTAGGCTGGTGGAGCAGGAGGGCAGAGACACGGCCACCAGGAAAGGACACAGGACCCGGAGGAAGGGCTGACTGGTATCTGGTCAGGGCCAGGGGGGAGCCAACGACTGAAGCTCAGATAGCATATACCCCCTGGAATGCCTTATCCTGGAGAAAGTAGGCTTATATACCAGTAGGGTGAGATTACAGAATTACAAAAATAATGATTGTCAAGACTTAGTAACAAATCCTCTTAGAAAGCAGGACATTCGCTGGCACCACTTAGCCTCCGGGGTTGCTTTTTGTAGAACTAAAAATCCAACAACCCAAGCAAAAATCTGTAGCTGAGGATGACGGACGACCTCCAGCCTGCATACCTTCGTGTCTGTCGGACGAAGCAGGGCCTTTTATTTTGCTTCCTTCCGACCATGGCGCTGTGGGAACGGATACGTCACCCTGAACACCACAGTCGGCCGTAACCCCGCTCAACCAGGAAAACCAAAGTTTCCACGCAACACGGGTTCGGGAGATCCAACACTGAAAAAAGGAAGTGCCTGAACGTGGCCGCATCTGCCTTACGCCACCCTCCGACTGTCAAGGCCTGAGACTCGGGGCGGGGAGGAAACCAAATGCCCTCTCTCTTCAGGGCTGTTCCTTCACCCCCAGACATCTGCTGGAGTTCCTTGAAGCTACAGAAATAGCCAATCCAAGTGATGGGTTGCCCGGGAGGCTGCCTCTGTCACCGGGAACAGCGGTATAGGACGCCCGTCCCGGATCACTCTGTACTGGGACCAGGAGAACAGCCAAGCCCTGGCACCTTCTCATTCTACTGGAAGGGACAGATTGCCCTTTGACGATGGTTAGAAAAATGAATTTCTAGGCATGAATCACACATACATCTTTTGATCCAGCAATTATACTGCTGGGAATCGACTATCTGCCATCAGCTCTCACTCCTTTCTCTACCATCGATCTGTCCTCCCACCTACCAGCCATTAACTGACCACAGATCTACGCACAAGAACGATCATTTCTGCTCTCTCTATAATAAGAGTGGGTTGCAGGCCATTAATAGGGGCAGGTGGGCCCCGCATGCACTCAATTCACAGGGAGGCCCTGTGCTGCCACGGAGAGGATGGCCCTTATACCAACGAGGACAAAGAGCTGAAGGCCAATCCTGGGTGCAGAGCCCAGGTGCTGGCGTGAGCATGATTCCCACCTGGCCAGGCAGGTTCCACGGCTCCACGAGTCACACCCTCTGGCATCATAAAGACATCTAAATAAAGGGCCACAAATTTAAAAGATGCAGAACGAGGAGAGCGTAAGAACATGCCTTTTTACTACAGAGGAGCTCATTTACGCTCATTTAGTGTAACATTCTCTCTCCTGGTGACAGGAGTCGTCCCGGGAGCCTCAGCAGCAACGTCAACAGAAACCCGCTGTGGAACCATGAGCCTCAAGGCAGAAACTTGAGCTATAGAGGCCGGACGCGGTCCAATCACAGCACTTTGTGACCTACAACACACATCAAAATAATCAATGCTACAGCATTCCACGTGGGACTCCCGTGAGTAAGACAGCAAGGAGATTTGCTTTCTTTTTTTTTTTTTTATTTATTTATGATAGTCACAGAGAGAGAGAGGCAGCGACACAGGCAGAGGGAGAAGCAGGCTCCATGCACCGGGAGCCCGACGTGGGATTCGATCCCGGGTCTCCAGGATCGCGCCCTGGGCCAAAGGCAGGCGCCAAACCGCTGCGCCACCCAGGGATCCCGGAGATTTGCTTTCTAGGAGCAACTGCACTTACTCTGAAACACGGAGCCTGGCAGGTGACCGAGAAGCCTATTCCAAGACCCGCCTCAGATGGGTCGGAACCTCTCCAGATTTCAGGCCCGCCTCCACGGCGGGTGGGATTCCAGCACCACCATCCATTCAGCGGATGTTTCCTGAGAACCTCCAGGCCAGGCACCCGGGTGCTGGCGACATGGTCCTTAAGACTAAAATCCCGACCTCATGACCCTTCACTTGATGGGGACACAGACCAGCACACGGGAGTGTGGGATGCAGAACCACCTGTAGGTTCTGCTCGCAGGTGTGCGGGAGCACCCGGATGGCACCTGGTGCTGGGGTGCAGCGACGTCACGTGCGGCCAGCGCGCTGCTGGAGCGCGAGGCACAGAGGCAGCCAAGGGTCCTCCAGGCACAGCGGTCCCGAGAGAGGGGAGAGCGGCACAGAGAGGATGCGATGGCAAGGGGGGCTCACAGATGCTGGACGAGCAAGCAGTTCTGGATGCGCACAGGTGCCAAGTGCTGCAGAGACGCGTCCACAGATGCTACCAAAACCTGACCGCTGGATGTGACCTGGGGTAGGTCGCAAGCATTCTCGGGGAAGATTCATGTCAGACAGGCCCAGTTCCTCTAGTCTCAGGGGATATACAGACAGGTCCGGTTCCTCTAGTCTCAGGACAGACAGACGGGCCTGGTTCCTCTACTCTGGGGACGGATAGACGGTCCTTGGTTCCTCTAGTCTTGGGGACAGATAGACGGTCCCCAGTTCCTCTAGTCTTGGGACGGACACATGGTCCCGGTTCCTCTAGTCTTGGGGATGGATAGACGGAACCTAGTCTTGGGGATAGACAGATGGGCCCCGTTCCTCTAGTCTTAGGACGGACAGATGGCCCGGTTCCTCTAGTCTTGGGGAGGATGCACAGTCCGCCTACTTCAACATCCTCAGTTTGTACAGAAGCCGTTTGCCCTTCCCTGAAGCAGCTCCAATGACCCCGCAGGGATGGATACAGAATAAGAGCCCACGGGTCTGTAGGGGATCCGGGTCACAGAGCCGGCCGCCCAGAAGAACAACGTCCCTGGGGCCACCGGAGAACACCCGCATCACCCCAGACCAGGGAAACCACAGGCACAGATGTGCGTCTAGACCTGACAATCCAGTGGGATGAGATGGATCCTGAGACTTCTATGTCTTAACAACCAAAGTCACCCTAAAGTAACTCAAAATCGTCACACTGTGAGGTTGACCCAGAGTGACACCAGCCCTTGTCCGGATGCGGGTTTTCCTCGCACGTTTTTCCTCACCCACCCCGTCACAGTCTGTACCTCCTATTCTGGCTGCTGCACGAGACTTGGTGCATGACAATTACTGGCAACGAGATCTCCCCTGGTTCTCGAAGGACCCGCGCACATTCTGCTTTCAGCAACACAATTCAGGGTTTCGGAACCTCACACATCCAGAGCTGCTCACCAGTTACGCTCTAGGTTAGACGGAGTCTTGATGGAATAAGGCTCTTTCCCTTCATGTAACGGGTCATAGCAGTCAGCACCTGCCATCCCCCGTATCCCTGTGTATCTGCCGTGGACTGTATCCCTGTGCACACACCATGGACCGTATCCCTGTGCACTATATCCCTGTGCACCTGCTGTGCCCTGTATTGCTGTGCACCCGCCATGCACTGTATCCACCGTGCACCATATCCCTGTGCACCTGTTATATACCGTATCTCTGTGTACCTGCTGTGCACTGTATCCACCATGCACCCACCGTGCACCGTATGCACCGTGCACCATATCCCTGTGCGCCTGCAGTGCACCGTATCCACTGTGCACCTGCCATGCACTGTATCCGCCATGCACCATATCCCTGTGCATCTGCCGTGCCCTGTATCCCTGTGCAACCGCTGTGCACCATATCCCTGTGCCCCTGCCGTGCCCTGTATCCCTGTGCACCCGCTGTGCACCATATCTGCCATGCACTGTATCCCTCAGCCCCTGCCGTGCCCTGTATCCCTGTGCACCCCCTGTGCACGATATCCCTGTGCCCCTGCCGTGCACTGTATCCGCCGGGCACCCACGTGCACCATATCCCTGGGCCTACTCTGAACTCTGCTCCAGCAGCTCCCAACAGCTCTTCTAGGGCCCCCTCCTTGGGGGTGTCCTCTGGGGCACTGGCAGCCAGCAGGAGCCGCCCTGGACTGCCCCTCCCCCCCCCCGCCAGCAGCCCTCTGGCACCCCTGTTCCAGGACCTGGACACCAGCATGTGCTCCCAGGGGAGGCAGTGTGGGGAGAGGTGGCCACAGCAGTACATCCCCCGACCACATGGCTGCCAGTGCAGCTCAGCCGGCCCCGCCCCATGGGTGTGCAAGGCCAGGGGAGCATCAAGAGCTTCCTCCAAACTACAAAAAGCAGGTGCACTCACAACCCGCTGGCTGCAGCCCACCTCGGCAGCCAACAGGCAGTGGGGCAAGAGGTCAGGCGTGATTATTTCCATTCAGTGAGAAGCAACACCCACCCCGCACAAAGCTTGGGCTCCCCACAGCTGCCTGTGTGTCTCCAGCCCTGGGCCCCCCAGCAGGAGGGTGCTCCCGGCTCCGAGGAGTCCGTGGCTCCTCCCCACCCTGGACCACGCAGCAGCGGGCCTGCCTGCTAGGACACGTGCTTAGTCCCGCACAGTTGACAGAGCCCACCTGGCAAACAGCCGCGTGATGGCCCTAAAAATCCACTCGAACAAATTTAAAAGATCACAAGGGGGCACCTGCATGTCAGGCCCACAGGGTTGGTGCAGACGTCATTACAGCACGGTCACCCCCTGCGGCGCTTGGAGCCGTGAGCACACACCCGCCAGCGGAGCAGCACGGAGGGGGCACTGCCTTTGAGGAAACTCAGTCTGTTTACTCCTCCCCGTTTACCTGCTTGGGAACCTCCCACAGTCTGAGGCCCCAGGACTGAAGCTTTGAGAATCTCCTTCCCTCGGACGAAGCTTATACGCAGGAAAGCAGAGCACGGCACATGCGAATCCACTTGGCACGTTATGCCACCAAAACCACGGATATTCCATTTCTCCTGAAAAGAACAGGGAGGAAAGAGCAGCAGGGT
The DNA here is from genome assembly GCF_003254725.2 of Canis lupus dingo. Classification (NCBI taxonomy): domain Eukaryota; kingdom Metazoa; phylum Chordata; class Mammalia; order Carnivora; family Canidae; genus Canis; species Canis lupus. The sequence continues at coordinate 1,932,393 of NC_064260.1, forward strand.
GCTCTCGATCGACTCCCCTCCTGGAAGCGCGGCTCCGGGGACAGGCCGCCCGGGCGCACCTGCCCATCCTCCTGGAGCCGTGCGCAGAAGCGGCGGTGGCCTGACTTATGTCTCCTGTCTCCTAGGCTGTTTGCCCCGTGGGAGAAAAGCACAGTGAAAAAAAAAATCTGTTCACTTAAGAGGCATGTTTTGGGTTTGAAACAGGATTTCTCATTCTCTAGCATTTTATCTTGTGAGAATCTCAGGCTTCCAGAAAACCTATAAAAGGCGGTATAAGGTTTTCTGTATGTTCTTCACGTGGGTTCCCCAGGACTAGCGTTGGCTCCGTCTGCTTCATCCTGTTCTCTTTCCGCACCTGGTCATCGGGGTGGCCCGTCTACCCCGCGGCCTGTGCCTCCGACACGTGGCACTCTCCCTCGTAAGCACAGCGTCAGGACTGAAATCAGGAAAGTCCACCAGTACGCTCCCTCCAGCCGACATGCGCGCCTGCAAATTCAGCCAAGGTCCAACCGACGTCCCTTTTAGGAAAGGCAACAGCACCATTTTGGGGTTCGTCTGTCACCCGGAGAGTGAGTTTTCTGGGGTCTTCTGTGACCGTCACACTTTGCAGAACCCCCGCCATTTCATGGACTACCCCCCAGTCCCGGTTCACATCTTTGGCGTCACACACCCACGAGACGCCGTGGGGCCCCAGCGGACGCTGGCTCAGGACACTGGGCCCTGGTGGCACCTGCCAGGTTTCTCCACGTCCGTAAGTGACCACCCTCCTCTTGCCCTCTGAGCCTGGGACGTGCCTCCTCTTTCTTCAAGCGCTTGCTCAGCACCCTTTTGGTGGAGAATGGAATTTAGGAGCCAGGATCAGAGCTCCAGATCAGATTTACCCTTAAAGGAGAAAAAGCAGAAGTGCCCGGACAAGGAGGGGAGAGCAAGAAATCACTAGATCCTGTGATTTTGCTCAAACCCAGCCCATTCTCTCCAGCCTCAGCACCCTGGTCCTCATCCAAAGGCCATGGGCTCCCGAGCCCGCGTGCATGGTGGCCGAACCCATGCCACGCCCCCTCTCCGAGTGCCACCCTATCCTGCACACCACGAACTAAAGGGAACCTCCCCAAAATGCAAAGCTGCTCCGCACCCCTCTATCCGACACCTGGTGGACTCTCTTTTGCACCTGGGATGGAATTCTTAGCCGACTCTAGGTCCTAACGTCCAGGCCCTTTGTGAAGGCCCCCCCTCCCCCTTCTGGAACATTCTCCCCCTCCAAGCCCACGATCAGCTTCTCATCCTTCAATCCCGGGGCTACGCTAGCTCGTAGCTCCCCCGCACAGGGAAGCGTCCGGCTCGCACACCTGGCCCGCCGGCAGTCACGCGCCCCTGCGGACCAGCTGGCGTTGGTCTCGCCCAGCAGGCCGTGGGCTCCTGGGGACAGGCCAGTGTCGGCTCAGCCAGACCCACGCCCTTCCAGGGCCACCCTGCGCTGCCGTGAGGAACCGTCGGGCACAGGAAGCCGCCTGGTCTAGTGATGGTCCTGGTGCAGAGTCAGGGCCCAAAACTGCTGACGCTCCCTCCACCCGGGAGGCGATCGTCAAGCCAACAGGCCCTCACAAACCCCTATCACAACACGCACCAGGGCAATGAACGCTCACGAGCCTGCACGGGAAGCCGGCTCCCGGGAACTTGCCTGCGGGAAAGGATTCAGAACGTGACGACACGCTTGTGCCCCCGCAAGCTCCCGGAGCACTTTACCTGGACCTGCGAGGCGAGGACGCACTGGGAGAGCGGCCAGTGGAACCACATGTGCCCCGGGCAGTCACGGATAGTCCTGAGACACAGATGCCCACACCGCACGGGCATGACAGGCTCTCCTGCTGCGTGAACCAGTGAGAAACACGAATGCAAGCGAAGGGGACGAGGGTGCTCCCGGGCACCTGCAGCAGAGCCGTCGACGCGGGCAACGCAACGGGCCGAAGTTCGTTTTCTAGCAGCCCCTGCTCCAAAGGAAACTTCAGCAGCAGCAGCAGCAGCAGCAAGATCGAGCCCGTTAGCGGGCCCGGGAACACCACCTCGTGTTCTCGGATTTGGGGGAACAGGCGCATTTGGGGAAGATGGGTGATTGAAACGCTCACCCTGCGAGGCCTCCCCCGGATGCCATGGGAGCTTTGATGCCGCAATCCAGGACCCGCGTGAGGCCTCACAAGTTCAGAGAGCTTCTATTTTCACAGATATTTACGGTCTGGAGAAAGCCCAGCGGGGGGGATTCCACGGAGTTTCCTGATGGGACTCCCCTCAGGCGCGCGGCTCACCAGGTGGCTGCAAGCGTCCCCTGCGTGGGGCGTTCTCCGGCTGCCGCCGAGTGCCCGAGACACCTGGAGGTTAGTGCTATTCCCACACAGCTCCGAAAGATGCTCCGGACCACCCGGCACCCTTTCCCACGGAGAGTCCCAGGGAAGCATGTCATGGACCTCGTGGACCCGCGACTGGAATCGTCTGGGAAGCTCCAGGCTGCCCCCCACCCCCGTCAGCGGGCTTTCTTCAGGTGCCTCCCAAACCAGCAGGGAACGGGAGTTTCCAAGAAGGTGATGGAATGTGGTCCTCCCCAACCGTCGCGGGCCTGCACGTTTCCGTCTCATGACTCAGGTAATGAGGCTTCCAGAAAGCGCAGGTAAGAAAAGGGGGCACAAGGCTCTCTGTCACTGGGCGACATGCGGGGGGAGGCCGGGGGCCGAAGAGTCAGCCGCTGCTCTGGATCCAGAAGGCCTGGGCGGGCCCATCCCCGGGAAGACACACGTCGCGGCCTGAGGCCCAGACTGATGCGTGGCTGACGCACGAGGGCAGGGTCACAGCAGCCACGGAGACTCGCGAGCAGGACTCAGGCCCTGCGTCCCTCTGGTTCTCACGCAGTCCCGAGGCTGAGCCCACCCGCGCTCCTTAGCGCCTCTCTGTCCCGCACACCGACTCCCGAGGCGCTCGGCCTCAGAGCTGCCGACGCTGCACCTCCCCCAGGACCGGGACAGGAGCCACAGCGAGCGTCCCAGCTTCCAGAGCCTTCCATGGCAGCAGGTGCAACGGCAGGAGGAACGGGCAGCGATGCTTGCGTCACGCGTGGGCTCCGCTTGCTTGCTCTGGTTTATGCCACGGTACCCTCCGGAGGAACGAAATGTCACACACGTGCGCGTTTTGGTTTGGCGAGACGGGCTCCTGTTTGTGCGGAGCGCTGCTGGGCGCCCCGGGAACACTGCCGACCTGAAGCCTGGGTCCCCTCTGCACACGTGACCCGCCCTGGCTGCTGCGTTACGGGACCATGAGGGAGGCCGGCGGCCAGGGGGCAGGGGCCGTGGGGACCTCTGAGCGGCAGGACGGGACGGGGCTACCCCGTGCTGCCCCGGACGCCCCCCGGAGCACTCGTCGGCCTCTGCTGAGTGAGCCGCTCCGGGGGCGGCACGTGATCGCTCGTTTGCAGACTCGACAGTTTATTTGTTTATTTATTAGATTTTGTTTATTTATTCGTGAGACAGAGAGAGGGACAGAGACACAGGAAGAGGGAGAAGCAGGCTCCATGCAGGGAGTCCGATGTGGGACTCGATCCCAGGACCCCAGGGTCATGCCCTGAGCCAAAGGTGGGGCTAAACCGCTGAGCCACCCGGGCCGCCCAAAACGTGACATTTTAAAAACTAATAAAGACAGTTTATTACATTCCTCCCAAGGAAACCTTTCAGGGAAGCTACGCGACTGCATGGAGGTGGATGGGCATGGAGGGAGCCGGAAGGCGAGGGGGGCAGGGGGAGGGCAGGGGTGCAGCCCCGCGGTGGTGGCAGCCGCCGTTCCTCACTCCCGAGAAACCAGGGAGTGAAATCAGGACAGGAAGACCAATCGGTTAGGTTTTTTCTTTACATTTTTTTTTTTTAAGATTTTATTTATTTGAGAGAGCGCACCAGAGAGACCACGAGTTGGGGGGAGGGCAGAGGGAGAAGCGGAGTGGCCGCTGAGTGCGGGGTCTGACACGGGGCTGGATCCCAGGACCCCGGGGCCGTGACCTGGGCCGAGGGCAGATGCTTTGCCGACCGAGCCCCCAGGCGCCCCAGGGAAGCAGCCTGAGCGACGCTGGGTAAAGAGGGCTTCGCCCCGAGGACGGCGGGGATGAGCCGATGGGTATAGACTCGCGCTGGTAAAGTGACTGTCGCCAGGGGGCAGCGACCCCTGTCCCACCGGGGGCCGGAGCACCCCTCTCCTGGGCTCCCGCCCCAGACGATCCTGCGACGGCCCCAAGTGTCCACAGCACCGTTCACGGCCCTCGGGGACCCCAGCCCTCAGGCTGCACCTCCCTGGGCCTCCTCCCGACGCGTCCGGGCCCCGAGGTTCCAGAAAGCCGACGTGGGCACGTGCCGCAGGCGCTGAGAAAGAGGGCTCGTGCGGCGGGCGGTGAGGCCCCCGGGGTGGGCGCCCACGAGAAGCCGCGGGCTCCGGGGCGACGCCCGGCCCAGGCGGGAGAAGCGGGAGGCCCGGCACGTCCACACGGGCGCGCTCCACGAAGCTGCCCCCGCACTTGGCCACGGCCGCTAGTTTTTCCTGCCAAAGACGGTCTGATGCAGCGGCGCGTTCGTTAAACGGTAGCAAGAGCCTCGGGAGGCCCACGCTGGATCATCAGTAACGGGCAGAACCCAGTGCAAGGCAATTAATTCAGTTCCAGAAAATTAATTTTTGAAAGTAAGCAAAGGGGGGAGAGTGTGGACTGGACCGGGGACAGCGTTCACGCCCTATTAGAAATGGGGTTAAACGTGTGATTAATTGTGTTTGAATTAACAGCAGCGGAGAAACCTGCTCTAACGGGTCACAGGCAGCTCCATGGAAACCCCTGCGCTGGGAGGAAGGCCACCCGGACAGGGCCTTCCAGACGTTCCCATCAAGCTAGCAAGGCAGCCTTAAATTGGGAAATAGAGATGTTTCTGGGAGCATCCCTGTTCTTCCCTTCGGCGGCGCTCCTCTGTGCGGCCCCCTGCCCCTTCCCCCTCCCTTCTCAGCCTCCTGCACCACCCACCTGCACCTGCCCGCGGGCCCCATCCCTGGCACCACCCTCAGGGGCAAGGCTGTGCACACTCAGGGGGCACACACGCGGCCCTCGCCATCGCTCCACCCCGTGGGGGGCCTGCCCCATCATCCACCTGCACCTGCCCCTGGGGGCAGGGCCACACACACTTGGGGGTATGCACACATCACTCCACCACCCACCTGCACCTGCCTGCAGGCCCCACCCCCGGCACCACCCCCGGGGGCAGGGCTGTGCACACTTGGGGGGCACGCACACGTGGCCCTTGCCATCACTCCAGCCATACACACCGGACCGGCCGCAGTGGGGTCACACCCCGACCAGGGGGATGCCCGGGGAGGCCGCGGGGGCCCTGACGGTTCATCAGCAGCACCACCTCCTCGGCCACCGGCTGCCCCATCTGCCTGCACCTGAGGGAGCGCGTCACCCTGCCGACATCATCACACTAAGCCCCGGGACAGCAGGGCCCACGCTGCAGCCGACTTGCCAGCCTCGGGGACCACAGGGGACGGCGGGACGGGGGAGTTGGAAGTGCTGCCACAGTGGTGGGGCTGAGGGCTCCTCCCCCTGGTGAGGGCCCCCCTGCGAGCCTGTGACCTCATCAGGGCCCCTGCCCCCCCTCAGCTGTCCATCCTGGGGCCCTGCCCGCAGCCACACACCCCTGCATGCATGGATGTCCTCCCTGGAGGCGGCGGCGTGTCACAGGGGCGGCTCTCAGAGCTGGGGTGTGCAGACCCCACACCCGACACTCCTGCCCCCAAGCAGCCGGCGAGGGTCACGGAAGGACCCCCAGGGAGGTGGGAGGGGAGGTGTCTGCACGCGGCGCTCGGCCGGCACGGGAGCCCCGCGTGGGCCTGGCCACACACCTCCACTTCCTCGTCCCCTTCGGACTCGTGGGCAGACACACGCCGCCCCTGACGGGCTCAGGTCACGAGCGAGCTCCTTCCACAGAGCGAGACACTTTCTTCTCGACGTGACCATGTGCCAGCCAGCATGCGAGGCGGTGCCGCGGGCCTGCTGGAGCGCCGTCACCTCTGGGGGGACCCGAGCGGACGCTCATCCAGCTGCTCCCCGGGCCCTCGCGTGGCAGCATGAGCACATCCGGCTTCCCCCTCTCCGGGCCAGCAGGCAGCAGGGCCCAGAGGCTGGAGACCGCCGGCGGCCACGCCATCGCGCTCCGTGGGGCAGCCCCCACCGCGGCGCCGGCGACACAGGCCCCCGGGATCAAGGGTCAGAGCCCGGGGCGCCCCGGCCGCGGCCCCGCGAGCCCGTGCGACACGTCGGGGAACGTGGACTCGCCGAAGCGTGAAGCCGCGCCCTGGGCCTGCGGGGCCGCGGCCGGGGACGGCGACAAGAAGGCAGACACCAGGCAGACGCTGCGGTCCCGGGAGAAGCAGCAGGCCAGCTCCCGAGGTTCCGGATTCCGCGGACAGACTTGGACAGTCGGGCGCGGGTGGAGGCCCGCGTTCTCGCCAGGCGCTGGCAGAGCCAGAGCAGATTTTCCTGGGCTTATTTTAGGCTGGGCGAGGCCGTAAACAAGCCCGGGGACCAATCCACAGACAGCCTGTCTAGACCCTTATTTGCAGCAGAGGTCACCGGAGAGGCAGACGTCCCAGATGTCCTGCAGGCATGTGACACGGCCGCGGCCCAGCCGGAGCTGGCCGCCCCACAGGGACGCTTACCTCACCTTCCAGGCGTCGATGGTGGGACCGGACGGGGCAGCCCCTGGAGGCAGGAGGTGTCTGGGGCAGGGCCGCCCCACACACCGGGCTCCCCGCGTGCTCATCGCACGGTGGGGCGGGGGGATGCGGGGAGAGGGGATGGGTGGGGGCCCATGGCGCTTGGGGACACGAGAGGTTCTGGTTCATGGCAAAGGGTCGTTCAAACCCATGAAAATAAACAGGGTCCCGGGCAACGCGGGGTTTAATGGCTGAAGGTAGAGCCTCTGGATCCCAGCGTCAGGTCTGACTGGTCCCAATGCTCACCCCGGGGTCCCTCCCGGCCCCACTGCACACCCTGGTGTCTTGCTGCTAAACCCAGGGTCCCACCCAGCCCCAGTGTTCACTCTACGGTCCCGCTGCTCACCCCGGGGTCCCTCTTGGCCCCACTGTTCATCCTGGGGTCCCGCCGCTCACCCCAGGGTCCCACCCAGCCCTGCCGCTCACCCTGGGGTCCCACCACTCACCCCGGGGTCCCTCCCGGCTCCACCGTTCACCCTGGGGTCCCACCCAGCCCTGCTGCTCACCCCAGAGTCCTACCACTCACCCCGGAGTCCCTCCTGGCCCTGCCGCTCACACCGGGGTCCTTTCTGGCCCCAATTCTCACCCCAGGGTCCCTCCCAACCGCACCACTCACCCCGGGGTCCCTTTCGGCCCCAGTGCTCACCCCGGGGCCCCACTCGACAGCTGGGCTTATTTCCCAACTAAAAAACAGAAATAACATTTGTACCTAAATCCTAAAGGTGTTTTGAGGAATAAATTAGTAAATAAAATATGGAAACTTCGCAGAACAATCCTTGGCGAGTGGGACCATCCTGTGAAGGTCGGATGCTCCTGTCGTGGGCATCCTACTTAAGCCACCGCTGCCCACACGGCAGCACGACAGGGTCTCCCTCCCCAGGCTGCAGCCGCCACGCTGACCGGACGGACAGAGCCTGACGATGTGACCTGGGGTAAGTTACAGACGCTCTCCGCATCCCAGGTTCCCCCAGGCCACAGCGGTTCCAGAACATGCAGCTCACAGGCCTATTTTTAAGGTAGAAACTGTTAGTTTAAAAAGGTGGCTGTGGGGATTCCCAGGTGGCTCAGCGGTTTAGCACCGCCTTCGGCCCAGGGCGTGATCCTGGGGTCCTGGGATCGAGTCCTGCATCGGGCTCCCTGCAGGGAGCCTGCTTCTCCCTCTGCCTCTCTATCTCTCATGAATAAATAAATAAAATCTTCCGTGCGCAGGTCACATTCCAGGGCAGGAACATCAAACGCAAACCCTTGGACGGTCAGGGGCCTGAGAAACGCCTCATGCATCCAGAGATCCCAGCCAACGGAATATTCTTGGAGCTAAAATTCATCTTTAAGCACCAGGTCGTTACTTCGCACCATTTGTATGAGCCCCTTTCTACAACACGCAGATGCACCCCTGACCTAACAAGTGGAATTCTGGACAATAAATCAAAAAGTAGCAAGAGGCAAAGAAGGAAGAGGAGAGATCCCCGCTGTCCCCCTTCCTCGCATGGCAATGAGCCCGGCGTCCGTCCTGCCGGCGCCCGAGCCAGGGGCGCTCGCTCACCTGCTTGGCAGCTGCCTGGCCTGGAGGTAGGGAGCCGCGCGTCAGCACCGGCGGGCTCCCGGGGCCGCAGAGCTCGGGGAAGGGGTTGGGGATGGCCGGCAGAGACGAGGTTCTGAGCTGCTGGTCTTCTTCCTGCAGGCGTCTGGGGGGAGAGACACAACCGCGGGTTAAAAGCTGCCGTCGTAAAAAAATATGTAATAATAATAATAATAAACCCAATAAATAAATAACCTATAAATAAGCGCCGCCGTCTCCCGAAGTGATCCCATAATCCCGCCTCTGGGGACGTAGCCCAGGAAACTCCAATAGATACGGGTACCGGGTTCCCAGCAGGCCTGGTGCCCACGGTCAAGAGGCGGAGCGACCACGGCGTGCATCGACGCGTGGACGGGGAAGCACATGTGCTCCACCCTCATAAGGAGACACCTGCTGCCACCGGGATGACGCCGGAGGACACGGTGCCGGGCGACACAAGCCAGCCACAGAAGGACGGATGGCGCGGGACGGCACGTCCGTGGGGCACCTCGGGTCACGGGTCACCATCCCCGGGCTAGCACCAGGCAGGGTGCTGGGGAGGGAGCGGGGGGCGGGGGGCTCCCTCCTGCAGGGTGAGCAAGGCCCCAGGGATCACGGCGACGGAAGTACACGCAGCACCTTGAACTGGTTTGCCTACGGTCGAGACGGCCGATTTTATGGTACGTGCGTTATTCCGCAACAAAAAGTCTGTTTCTGGTTTTTCTTTTAAAGCTGCCATTTCCAGACCCGCAGGGCCCAGATCCCCGCACTCACCGCACAGCCAGGCCTGAGAAGCACCGTGCGAACGCTCCCAGCAGAGACGACGCTCCGTGCGGGACACGTACCAGCCCCCCGCCCCCCGACGGCTCCCCGGCAACGGTGGGCGAGGAGGCTTTGTGAGAAGGAGCATTTTCAGGAGAATAACTGCCCAGGGCCCTGGCAGCGAACACTCCTCCAAACGCATGGAAACACGAGAAGCGGCTTTGCACATCTCGTCTGCATCGTGGAACCGATGCCCGTTTGTACAAAAAGGTGGTCGGGAGTGAATGCATCGGAGGCGAGCGCCCTGTGCCGCGTCCCCCCCAGAGCACGGAAGCCTCGGAAACTCCCCGCAGCGCCCCCCCACCCCGAGGCAGCGCGGAGAGCGCACCACGCTGCCCACCCGCGGGCACGTCCGCCCAAGGCTGCAAGACCCGTGGGTCCTACGACGAGGCCGGGCACCCACGGTAACGGAATCAGGGGCAGTTAGGAAAACAGCGGAAGAAGCAAGTTCAAAGTCGAAGCGAAAAACAACCGAGCGTTGCCTTCCATTGCCTGTCCCGGGTGCTGCGGGCGGTGTCGTGCCCCGGCCACCAGGCGTCCCCCAGGAGCGGGGCCCCCTGTCGGCACACGGGAGGGCACAGCTGTGCCCCTGGGCTCAACACGGCGGACGCGGCCGTGTCCTGTGGACGAATCCCGCTTCTCCCACCCCAGCCTCTGCCATGACCGCGTCCGGCTGACGCGCTGTCCCCTGTGCCAAGGGCAGAGAGGAGGCCGTGCGGCCGGGCCCACTGTCCTGCACCCCGGCCCCGAAGCACGAACCAGTGACCTCCCGCGGCACGAGGGGTTTATTGTGTTTTGACTTATGCAGAAGACACCAACCCCCGATGCTCTAGTTGTTCACCAGAGCTGCTCCCCAGAGGTTGTTCTGGAAAATACTAAAAGCCCCGTATTTAGGGCAGTGAGGTTATCCCATATGGTAGCCCAAGGACGGACTCGCATCATCGTACATGTGTCCAAGCGCACCCACTGAACAAGGAGCGCCAGCCCTCCTGCACACCGAGGACGCCAGGGCCGCCGTGCATCCACGCAGGCTCGCCCACTGTGCCGCCACCTGCTGCGGGATGCACGGCGCAGGGCTGCGGGAAGCGCTCACCAATTTCTCTCAGCTTTGCTATGAACCTGCAACTGCTCTTTCAAAAATAAGCCTTTATTCAAAAAAAAAAAAAAAAAAAAATCCAACCAGACATCGTGCTACGTGAACAAGGCCAGACACAGAAGGACTCCCCTCGTGGAAGCACGCTGACAGGGCGTCCGCAGCAGGGCCACGCAGACTCCGCTGTGTGGCAGGGGGCTTCCGCTGGAGCGGCGGAAACTTCTGGAACCAGGTAGAGGGGGTGGCGGCACGACCCTGGAGAGTACTAACACCTCATACGTTTCCGGCGCTGGGTTTTTTGTTACGTGAATTTCACACTCAACACGTTTTTCTTAAAAATTAAAAGAAAAAAAAAGTGGGGATGCCTGGGTGGCTCAGGGGTTGAGCATCCGCCTTCGGCCCAGGGCATGACCCCGGGGTGCCGGGATCGAGTCCCACATCCCTGTGAAGAGCCTGCTTCTCCCTCTGCCGAATCTCGGCCTCTCTCTCTCTCTCTCTCTCTCTCTCTCTCTCTCTGTGTCTCATGAATAAATAAATAAAATATTTAAATAAAAAAGCAAGTCCCACGTTGACTTTACAGCAGCTCCCAAGTGTCGTCAAAGCCAAACTAAGGCAGGTCCCCTGGGGCTGCAGAAAGTCCCTGTTGCACAGGCTGCGTCTGCCCAGAACTACGCACCAGGACGGGGACAGGAGGCGAAGGTGCAGAGACGTCGGGTGGGTGGGGGCGAGGCAGCCCCGAGCTCCACCGCCTGCCCGCCTGCGGCACGCCCACTGTCCTCTGCGGTCCGTGCAGTCCATGCCCTCACAGGGTTGGAGGGCCTGGTGGTAGCCTCCTCCAGGAAGCCCTCTCTGCCTTCCCCAGCTCCTGGCCTGCACCTGTTTCCGTCCGTGCCCCACCCCACACCATGGGTCTCACGCTGCACCTTGAGCCTCTCAGGCTGGGTTTGCATTCAGACTGTCACTGCCCCCAGGGCCTCAGTTTGGTCGTCGGGGCACTGAGGGCCACCACACCACCACCCCTGCAGGGCTGCAGTGGCCATGGTGCCAGCTAACAAATGAGGATTAAATAGACACTATACATAGGAAGTGCTCAGCACGCACGGGAAGTGCTCAGCACACATGGGAGGTGCTCGACATAAGGCCTCACTTATGAATCCTTGGGTATCCCATATCGGTCACCCCATTTTTTAAATGCACCCGAAAGCAAGAAACAACGCTACCTACACAGAAGAACTGAAGAGGCTAGGCCTGAGGACCGGGGTCCCCTCTGCAGCGGGGAGAGTGCCTGCTGCCCCGGGTGCACGCCCACCCCATGCGCCGTCCTGGGACTGAGAACAGGCGTTTGGCCCCAACTTTAGGCTCAGGGCTGCAGGGAGCCTGGGCCTTCTCGCCCATCCTCTGCCCCGACTCAGCCTCGGGCACTGTCACCGTGCGCGCTGTGACCCGTCCTCCCCCTCAAGGCTCCAGGGTCGCGTGATGGACAGACCCCAGACCCACGGAGGCGCACAGCAGGAAGGAGCGTGTCTTTCCAGACAGGGCTCTGTGGGGGGTGGGTGTGGAGCAAGGACACGGGGTGATGCTCCGGAAGCAGGGTGGGCGAGGGCCGCGGGGAAGGGCCCGAGGCCGAGGGGCGGCCGAGCACCCCGCACACAGCTGCGCCTGCTGTGCCGCTCTGACACCAACGGGCTCCCGTGGGCCACAGGGGTGCCTGGCTAAAGAACCCGGGGATGTCAGACTGGAAAGACTCTCATAGAAGCTTCCGGAAGCAGGGAAAGGATGCGACATCCCCGAAGGTGCCGTGCTGAGGAAGGAGCAGCCACAGGAACCCCAGCCTGAGGCCCGGGGAGGCGGGGAGGCCCTGGGCCCGGGCCCGCGCCCATCCCTCCGCCCCCACCTGGAAACCCGCGAAGCCCCCAGCGCCCTGGCGGCGGCGTCAGAGCTATGCCGCGCGACCTCATGAACCTCTGCCCCAGCCGGGATGCCCTCAGCACGCCCTTCAAGCTGCTGCCGCGCCGGCGGCCGGCCCCCATCTCCTGGCCCTGGGGACCCGGTGGGGCAGCTCCACACTCCGTCCTCCCCTGCAAATGTCAGGTGTCCCCTGCTTCATCCAGGTCAGGATGTCATTGTCCCTGCCACCCACCCCCCGCACCCGGCTGCCAGGAGGACCTGCCGAAACCCAAGGCAGATGCCCCGCTCGCCCACTCGAACCCTCTCCGTGTCTCCCCTGCTACAGCTCACAGGGCCTTTGGGACTGGCCCCCACCTGTCGGGATCGTCCTGGGACGTGGGCGGCGTGCAGAAAGCCGTGCAGACGACGGCGTGTGCCCTGAGGACACCTGTGACCCCTCACGGGTCCTGCCTGCCAGACACATGCCCAGCCTGCAAACGTTCCTCCCCATCATCCTTACCCCGCCCGCCAGTGCCCTGGGTCTGCAGGTGTTGAGGGGGAGGTGGGTTCCATCCTTATCTTGTCTTCCAGGGCCCTGGGTCTGCAGGTGTTGGGCTGGAGGGCTCCATCCTTATCCCGCCCACTAGGGCCTTGGGTCTGTAGGTGTTGGGGGGGGGGTGGGCTCCATCTTTATCCCTCCATCCAGGGCCCTGGGTCTGCAGGTGTTGGGCTGGAGGGCTCCGCGCAGCAGGACATCCCGACACCCACCCGTCTCATCACACCAACGCTTCGGAGGCTCCGTCCCATCTCCTGATCCCTCCCCAGGGCCTGCACCCATCACTCCCACCGTCTTCCTCTGGGAGTGGGACGACATTACACGCGGCCCATCCGTGTGGTCACGTGGCCTCTGTCCTTCCGTGCCACCGCACCGACTTCATGAGCTGGCCGAGTCGTCTATCCGCGGATGGTGGAAAGAGAAAACACACCACGTGCAACGGAGCACCGTTCCGCCGCCACAAAAGGAAGGACGTCTTGCCACTTGCAACCACAGGGATCATCTCTTCTGCTCACGGCATCTCCTCCCCCACCTGCCCAAGCTCCTACTCACCCTTCAACACCCGAATCCGAGGCCTGCCACCTGCAGGGAACCCCCCTCACGTCCCAGAGGCCCCCCCCGCCAGCCCCGCCACTTCCAGAGGCTGCACCTGCTCCAGGTAACCCCCCAGGGAATGAGGCCACGCGTCCAAGGTGGCACATCTGTGACAGCCCCCGGGGGTGCCAGTGCTCCAGGTCCCCAGGCCCCGCTCTGGGCCCCCAACTGACCACTTGGTCGTTCCTTCAGTATTCCGGGACATTCTCTCACGACGACTTCCCTCCTGACACCGAGCAGGTGTGCCGTGAGTTACCAGAACCGACCCGGAGCCCAGGTCCAAGCCCGTGGGGCCGAGCTGCACAGAGCAGAGGACGTATGTCCCCAGCAGAGAGCGCAGCATCACGTCTCTGCTCTCGGAGACGAGACCCTCCACGCCCCGGGGCCCACCTGACGGCGACGATGTGCACGGGCTGCGAACGCTGCGCCTGGGGGGGCCTCGGGGCCGCGGGCGGCGGCTGGCTGCGGGCGTGCTGGCCGTTCTGGAGGAGGGGCACCGTCTCCGACTGCATGCTGCAGGCCGGGTACAGACTCTCCAGGGACGCGTTCACATCGTTCACCAGGGCTTCCAGATCTACGTCATCCTCTGGGCGTTAGAGGCAGAAGCGAGAAAACAAAACAGAACAGAACTTTAGGAGAGTGAGGGGTCACAGCCACACGGCGCCCCACAGTCAGGATCCAAAACTACAACAGTTTAGACCGCTCGGCGAAGGCAGAGGAGCAGAGCCAGGTGCGCCCGCGGGGAACTGCCTGCACCGCGCGTATCGGTGTCCATGGGTGTCGCGGAGGCGGCTCGGTAGCTACGGCGCGGCCGCGTGGGCACCGGCGGGCCCCTCGGCCTCGCTCATGTGGCCTCGGGGTGCACGCGCCGCAGCACAGGCCGACGTCGGGCCCTCACCGGGCCAATCGGGCTCCACCCTTCCCCGAGATTCCAGATATGACGGAGAGAGCCGAGGAGCGCCTGACGCGGGCAGCGGCCTGGCCCGGGATCCAGGAGGCCCACGGGTGCCGCTGCCGAGGCACGTACCTGCTGCCCGCCCGGCGCCCCCTGCCCCCCGCTCCCCGAGCCCGGGGAGCCTGCTCTCTGCAGGAGAAGGCCCGACGCAGGTGCAGAGGAGCACGGAGAAGGCCCCACGGAGGAGAGAAAGCGGGACGGGACGTGCCCAGACTCCGATGTGACCTAGTGTCAGCTTGACCCCAACGCATTTGGGCAAATGTGATTCTAGCTGCTTCTGTGAAAATACTGGTTTTAGGAGATTTATTTATTTTGAGACAGAGAAGGAGAGAGTGAGTGTGAGTGAGCCCCGCAGTGGGGAGCGGCAGGGAGAGTCAGAGGCTGAGACCCTGCGATCACCACCTGACCCAAAGCACTTGGACAGTGCACTGATTGCACCCCCAGGGCCCCGCTGTGAGGCCGTCTCTAGGTGAGGGTGACAGTTACATCAGGAGACTCGGGGCGCCCGGGGGCTCAGGGGTCGGCGTCTGCCTTGGGCTCAGGGCATGACCCCAGGGTCCCGGGATCGAGTCCCGCATCGGGCTCCCTGCTTGGCACCTGCTTCTCTCTCTGCCTGCGTCTCTGCCTCTCTCTCTCTGTCATGAGTAAATAAATAAAAACTTTAAAAAATTTTTTTAAAAAGAATCTAAGAGATCAGGACACTTGGGGAGCTCAGGGGTTTAGCACCTGCCTGCGGCCCAAGTCGTGACCCCAGGGTCCTGGGATCGAGTCCTGCATCGGGCTCCCTGCATGGAGCCTGCTTCTTCCTCTGCCTGGGTCTCTGCCTCTCTTATGAATAAATACATAAAATGTTTAAAAAATAAATAAATAAATAAAAATAAAAAAGAATCTAAAATATCCTACTTTGGGAAAAAAGAAATTCCTACTCTGGGGCAGCTGTTAAAATTTCTGTAGCTCATTCAGCGTTTCATCTGTGTAGTTGACAGTCACTTGGGGTTCCCTGATGTTTCCTAAAGTCTGTTCAACCATGGAATCTTCCAGGCACGGGTCTTATAAAACCAGCTCCGAGGAAGACTCTTCTCCATCACCATCTTGTAAATCCGCACGACGCTGTGGTATTTCAGAAGCCACTAAGATGCGACTGAGGCGACGCTCCTCAGTTCCTGCGAAACCCCTTGGGATGGCTCGCGTCCTGCGCGTCGCGTGGTTGGTGGCGGGTCGGCCCCGAGCCTTCCCCATGCGCGTGGGGGACTCCACGGACCTGCGTGCGTTCCCCACCCACCCCGAAGGCCCTTCTGCGGACAAGAACCGTCCCCGGGGCATGAGCAGGGCAGATGCTTCTAGGCATGAGTTAAGATGAGGGGGGTCCACCCAGCGCAGGTCTGATGCCCAAATCCCATCCACGGGACGGCGGCCTGGGAAAGCTCACGGAGGGGAAGCGGAGACAACTGCGCGGACACCATTCCCATCACGTGGATTCGGGAGGCTGGATCGGCGGCACAGGTGGAAGTCCAGCCACGCGGTTGTAAATCAAGTTATTAATAGTTATTTTGCTTCCTCAAATGACCCGGCCCCAACCTGGATGCTGACTTTTGTCCCAGATATTTGGGTGGCCATCTGATCCCAGACTCACATGTGCCTCTGGCCTCTCTGCCATGAGCAAGTGGAGGCGGCTTCGCTTCTAAAATAGACTCGAATGCAGCGAAGCCCACTAGCGTCCCGCTCCCGGTGACTCGGGGCGGATGTCCTCCCGGGAGGACTGCGGGCGCAGAGGGGAGCCTGAGCTGGGGTGAGGCTGGTGCCTGCCCCCTGCACTCCCTCCCTGCGCCTGCTGGCCCGGGCACCGCGTCCACGGCGTCCACCACGTCCACGGCTCTCTAGCAGTCGAAGGAAGAGCAGAACTGCGTCGCCAAGTGTCGGGCACCTTCCAGAAACGCCGCCTGCCCCACGCCCCCGCGTCTGTACGGCCCGTTGCTCGGAGCCCGTGAGCACCTGTCACCTGCGGCTCCCACCCAGCTCCGTACGGGAGGCTCGCCCGCGGCCTTGCCTAAGATGCTAAAACCCCAGGGGCAGATTATGGAGTAACAGCAGGGAAAAGAAAAAAAAAATCGATGACACTGGTGAGGTTGGGACAGAACAGGAAATAAATACATTGGCCTTGTTTCAGGGTCCTGGCCCGCAGCTCCCGAGATCCTTACAACATCCTAAACCCTAAGAGCAACGGGAGCATTTTTTTTTGTTCTAATATCTGCTCTTTTTTTGTTCCTGAAATAGCTCCAGCGCTTTCATGAAGGTGAAAGGATCACCTTTTGTAAGAACACAGAACATTCTGTTATTCATTACAAGCCTCTTTTCTTTCTTTCTTTCTTTCTTTCTTTCTTTCTTTCTTTCTTTCTTTCTTTCTCTCTTTCTTTCTTTCTTTTTCTTCCTTTTTTTTAAATAAGACTTTATTTGACAGAGAGAGTGAGAGCGGGAATGCAAGCATGAGAAGCATGAGCGGGAGGAGGGGCAGAGGGCGAAGCAGGCTCCCCGCTGACACGGGGCTGGATCCCAGGATCCCAGGCCTCAGGATCATGACCTGAGCCGAGGGCAGACACTGCACCGACTGAGCCCCCCGGGGGGCCCACAAGCCCCTTTCAACCGCAGCTGGGTTTACATTAATCAGGTGCTTTTGGGGAAACACCAGATAGCCATGGGAGGGGGGCCGGTTGCCAAGGCAACCAGCGGGGGGGGGGGGCTGCAGGTTTGGAAGGGTCAGCTCATTCCCTGACCCTGACGCCGGGGCAGAGGGGACGGGGCCGGGGGCTGAGAGGATCACGGGTGAGTTACCCCATCCTGCCGTGCAGTGAAGCATCCAGAGAAAGAATGCCGGCCCCCTGGGCTCGGGAAGCGTAGGTGTGCGAAGGGCCGAGCCCCGCGTGGAAGCCCCACACGCCTCGTCTTCCTCGCCACTGGCTCCATGGCACGTGGCCCCCTCAACGTTCCAGAGCCGCACCCTTCACGACAAACCAGCCTTCCAAGCGGTCGGCGGTTCACCCGCGTTCCTGTGCTGCCCCGTAAATGACCGAAGCAGTGGGACTGCGCCGTGGGACACACGCACCGCCGGGAGTGGGAAAGACCCCGGTCTGGAGGTCGGAGGTGCGGAGTCCACGCGGGGAGGACAGCCAGCGCCTTCCTTACAGCCCAACAGGCCCGGGCCCCGCGTGGAGGCCAAAGCTCTCCCGTGGGAGCCTCTGTGGTCGGGGCCTGACCGCCCGGCCTGCACCCACGGCACGCGCGCTTGGCGAGAGCTGCTGCTGTCCGCCTCTGAGCGATTCCCAGCCCGTGCAGACGTCCGGACGCAGGTTTCTGCACACCGGCTAGTCTGCTCTCACAGATCCCGGCCGCAGGTACTGAATTCTGGGGCCGTACGGCTGGGCTCACGCAGCAGAACCAGCCAAGGAGGCATCATGCTGGAGCTGGCGCGGCCGCGACTCCTGCTCGTGCCGGAGACGGCCGGAAAGCTTAGACGCCGAGCCCCTGACCGCAGCTCCAGATACAGCGCAACCTGCGGCTCCTGCCACCTAGAAAATCAAACCCAACAAAGCTTCAGTTCAGGGCTTCCTACAGGCAGGATCCGAGGCAGGAAACACCCGAGAGCGACCCGCCCGCGTGTGCCCGTAGACGCGCAGCTCCGGCCTTCCCACGTCCACGAGAGAAACTTGGTTTTCCAACCTTCGTGGGAAACGGCACCTCCCGCCTCCTCCCACCTCCCTCCCCCAGACAATCGTGACTACAGACACTGGCAGGGTCTGCTAATGGAGAAAATCAATATCAAAGCAGCTGATTATTTCAACGACCCGAGAGATGCGCGTGCGGCGTTGCGACCACCTCCGTGCACTTGGAAAGGGGCCCTGCCCACGCCTTTTGGAGCTGCGGGGCCGAGGTCAGCACTTAGCAGGTCTACGCAGACTCCGGAGCCGCTTGCCCCATCCCAGGCCCCATCCCAGGCCTCATCCCAGGCCCGAGGCATGTCCTCCATACGCACCTGGGCTAACCACGATGGGGAAAAAAAAAATCAGTGTTTCGGGAAAGAGCTGCTGAAATCCTAAGTCCTGCCTGGAACGACAGGGGATTCCCACAATCCCTTAACCCCGACACCGGGACCAGGCTGCACCGGATGCCTCGCACAGGTGTGAGCCCGTCCTGAGTGCACACGGCCCAGAGCCCTCCAGACACGTGGGTACAGGCAGCTGCTCCGCGCGGGCTCCCCCCACCCTGCACGCAAACCTAGGAAGTACCTTACGCACTCGCACTCGCAGCCCAAGGCTCCCCCCGCCCCCTGCTCCCCTGCATCCCCCGCTCCCCCCACCCCATCCCCCTGCCCTCCCTTGCTCCCCCTCACCCCCTGCCCCCCTGTTCCCCACAGCCCCTGCTCCCCCACTCCCCCTCACCTCCTGCTCCCTTGCATCCCCCACTCCCCCCACCTGACCCCCCTGCTCTCCCAGCCCCCCTCCCCCACTCCCCTGCTCCCCACCCTCCTGTCCCCCTGCCCCTCCCTGCATTCCCCACCCCTACCCCTCCCTGCATTCCCCACCCCTACCCCCTGCTCCTCTGCCCCCCATGACCCTTGCTCCCCCTCACCCCCTGCCCCCCTGTTCCCCACCCTCCCCCCCCCCGCTCCCCACCCTCCTGTCCCCCTGCCCCTCCCTGCATTCCCCACCCCTACCCCCTGCTCCTCTGCCCCCCCATGACCCTTGCTCCCCCTCAGCCCCTGCCCCCCTGTTCCCCACCCTCCCCTCTGCTCCTCTGCTCCCCCTCACCCCTTGCTCCTTCACATCCCCCACTCCCCCTCACCCCCTGCCCCCTGTTCCCCTCAGCCCCTGTTCCCTTGCATCTCCCACTCCCCCCCACCTCCCCCCCCTGCTCTCCAGGCCCCCTGACCCCACTCCCCATATCCCCCACTCCCCACCTCCTGTGCCCCTGCCCCTCCCCGCATCCCCCACTCCCTCCACCCCCAACCCCTGCTCTCCCAGCTGGCCCCCTGCTCCCCTGCCGCCCATGACCCTTGCTCCCCCTCACCCCCTGCCCCCCTGTTCCCCCCTCCCCGCTACTCTGCTCCCCACCACCCCCCTGCTCCCCCTCACCCCTTGCTCCTTCGCATCCCTCACTTCCCCCCTCCCCGCCACCCCCTGCACCCCCAGCCCCACAGGTGGAGCACAGCCCTCCGCCCCCAGGCAACATGCAGTCAGGGACAGCTGGGTGCCTGGACTCCCGGGGCAGCTGGCTCCCAGGGCTGGAGCCCAGCCTGCTGGTCCTTACTATCCCACGGAAGCTGAGGAGCTCCGAAGGGCCCCAGAGATGAAGAGGTGCTGGCCTCGCACCACCCGGCCAGGCCACAGCAAGGGTAATTGAGCGTGCCTGCCGCCCAGTGACGGGGTGGCCTGGGGGGGCTGACATCTGAGCCGGTGTCCACATGCCCGGTAGTGGCTCTCACCCCACCACAACCACGACTGTCGCGCGCTTACCCTGCACCCCCGCACTTCGCATCACTGGCGACTGATCCTCAGTGATGGCAGGCACGATAACGCCCATCTAGCGGTGACACAAACGATCCGAGGCTCAAAATGGGGTCAAGGTCCCACGGCAGCTGGCGAACAAGCCCCGGTGAGAGCGCCCGTGTCCCTTCCTTCAGAGGGTCAAAGTGCTCCTTCCGACTGGGGCGCCCTTGGCCATGCCCGCCTGCCGGGATGCTCAGCTGTCTGGCCGCCCTCCCGCCACTGGCGCGCCCGCTCACACGCAGCCTCCTCCACGACCCGCCGAAGCCCCGGGGTGGACGGCACTCCTGGGGGCTGATGGCCTCCCGTGGGGACAGAGGCCTAGCTCAGGAGAGGAGTCGAGGGTCACTTGCAAGAGAGAAATAGGCCACCTGAGAAGGGGGTCAGGACCAGCCAGGAGGCAAAACAAGAGCTGGGAAACCTCCAGGCTTCGGAGGCGGGAGGGGGTGACGCGGGGACCCTGGGGCTGGCTTCTCGGGTGACTCACAGGTCACCCCAGGAAGACTGGCTCGGGCAGGTCCAGGGCCAGGCTGCTCATTTCCTAGGTCGCACTAAACACGGCCCCCACTTCTGACAAACGTCACGTTTTGGCACAAACACGTATGCTTGTCCACCGATCCTGGGGCCTGGGCAACAGGGAGGTGTCCCGACCCACCGGCATTCGTGCCGTGATAGCGTGCATCTTACGATGGCGTGTGCAAAGCTCAGCCACAAGTGGACAGGACCCCACGGCAATGAGCCGAGCCCAGGATCCCTCACGGTGTGCCCACAGCTCGTCCCGCGTCTCTCAGAGCAGCTGGTGGCCTGGGCCAGGAGGGCCTGGGGGGGGCGGGGGGGCTGCGGGACCACGTCTCCCCCCTGACAAATCCCTCCTCTTACCGCCAGGGCCTCGGAGCGGCCCAGAGCACTGCAAATACCCAGAGGGAAGGGGACAGCATGAAGCCCAGGGCAGCCCTCCGGACCCGGTGCAGGTGTCCCGGTGGCCAGACGACACCTCCTCTACCACTAAGCAAACAAGCACCAAAAAGTTAAGATAATGATTAATCGCTATTGCTGGACTTTGATTCTGGCGAGATCTGCTTGTTTAATCTATGCTTCAGAGAGCTGTCAAGTGGTTCTATTCCTGGGCCCCACCCCGCCCAAAACAGGGGAAGCCACTCATTTCACCCCGTGACTCTGCCGTTCAGTGAAATTCAAGAACTGGGATCTGACGTGCAGTGAAGGCCGCCTGCAAGCCGGTCGCCCTCCCTCCTGTCCCGGACCGCGTCCTGCAGGCTGGCGCGAGGAAGCGGGTCTGTCCAGACCGTGCTGTTCCGCACGTGGGCACGTATGACACGGGAAGAGCATTCTCCACCCCAGAGAAGGGACGGCCCGGCCCGCAAGGGCCGAGGACCCGAGCTGCACATCACAGGAATCAGCACGGACGCAGCGGTGCAGTCTCTACCTGTACGACTAGGACACAGCTCGGGGGCCGCGAGGGGAACAGGAACAGACGCACAAAACATCGCTCCAAAAATCACAAAATTAATCGCATCTCTCTCTCTTCTGAGATTTACCATGTTTCCTCTCCAGACTCCTGGTCCAGACCCCCGACTCTTCCATTAGGTCACAAAGTGGGCGGAAGCTGGGCGCAAGATACTACGTCAACAGCTGGTCATTCTGGAAGGGTCTCCTTTTCCATCAATCCTAAAAAAAAAATACTAGTCCCAAGAACACTGGAATTGAAGAGAAAAAAAATCCAGGTCACAGTCCAAAAGTCCATTAGTCGTAGTGGCTAGCACTGCCCTCTTTTTAAAAAGGCACATTTTCAAAGGTAAATTAGACACCGGGCCGTCTTTATTATTCCCATTCGGCGTTAGCACTCAGTTTCCGTGAATTTAACTCCGTAAACGTAGAATCTGTTCATTCCACAAATATTTACTGAGCACCAACTGCACAGCTGGCACTGTTCCAGGTGCTGGAAATACAGATGTCGACAGAACAGACAGGCGTCCCCGCCACCCAGACCTAATGACGTTCCTCCAGCCGGCTCTGGAAAGGATGAGCCCCCGGAGACGTCACGCGGCAGCAAGGAAGGAAACTTTTTACTACCTCTGGACAAATGAGTTCTGCTGCCGAGATGCTGAACCTGCTCCAGGGGCAGAGGCAAGGGAGGGAGGGACCAGCAGAGGGGCGCCGGCGCCTCCCGGGGAGGGGCGACCTGCAGCCCACGGACCCTGGGTGGACCCTGGGCGGGACAGAGCGCCTCGCAAGGGCGGGGAGGGACGGCGTGGGGTGACAGCAGGTGACTGAGGGCCAACCCCGGCGGCGTCCCAGGGGCCAGACCCGCTCCGAGCGTGGTTCATAAACTCACTCTTGGCGGGAGGGGAAGCATTTGAAGACAAGATCTCCGTTTATGGGTGAGACAGTCAACCAGAGGGCCCTGGGCCCTACGAAGAGCCCGATTTCCAAGGCATTGGGACGGGGAAACGCATTTCAGGAGAACGTACCAGGCGATTCCAAGAAATGGCACGTCTCCCAGAACTGAAATGCCCGCGAGAGAGGAGCTGGCCTTCCAGGATATGGAGGGAAACAGGGTTTCAGCGGAAAGCCGGACACGCCGGCTGGGGCAGGGGGGTCTGGGCATCCGGACGCGCCCCTCGCGACCCCTACGAGTGGGGGCACCTGGGCGGCTCTGGTTTGCACCGACGGCTCCCGAGACCCACGTGGATCCACCCTGAATCGGATCCCTTGGAGTCGGGTCAGGGAAGGTGCGGTCTTCACGGAGCACTTGTTATCCTTACGACAATCATTTCTCAATGGGAAGAAATTAAGCAGTCCTCTCCCATCAAAGGCCCAGGAGAAGCGGGGACGCCGGGGCCTGGGCACAAGACCGAGGGGAGGCCCGGGGCGGACTTCTAGTCTCTCTCTGCGTCTATGAAGATGATGACAAACGGCAGCTCCCAGTGGCCGAGCACCCACGAGGGCCGCGCCCCGGCTCCCGCTCAGCCCAGGCTCCCCTCCTCTGACCCGCTGCCACAGAGCGGGATTCACAGATTTCAGATGAAGACGTCTCGGCTACCCAGACGCGGGGTGGAGGGTCGTCCTCCTCCAAAGCTGCACATGTTGCCTCCTTCTTCCGTCCTTTCATGCTTTTCTGTCCTCCCCCCTCGCTGCACTTGAGCTTCCGGAAGACCGGAACGTCACGTTCTTCCACCTTTGCTTCGCTACCTAACATCACACCTGGTACCTAACAGGTGCTCAGTGAGTCCTAAGAAATGGGAGTCAACAGCCTCCACAGAAGGAGCTGTAGAACTTTCTAGAAAGTCAGCGGGACGGAACTCCCCAACTCCGGTGGCGGCTGGGCCTCCAATCCTCTGGTTCCTTGGAGGAAGGCTCACCGGGCAGGTTACACACAGGCCACCATGTGGATTAATGGCACATTAATTCTCACGAGGGATGACGTGCGTCCAGGAAGGAGGACCGCACAGGAAGCGTCACCCAGTGGGCCGGAGCCGTGCCCATGCGAGCCTCCCGCCCCGTCAGGCCTACTGGGGCATCCCTGAGGTCACGGGGAGGGCAGAAGGATGGAACCCCGTCCCCATCCATGAAGGGGGCCGACGCCCCTGCTCCTCCCTGCCCACCCGTGCTCGTGCTCGGAGCCCGGCCTCCCAGGGGAAGATGCAGTTGCCTCCATCAGAAATGTCCTCCTCACTCCCGTGGGGCGTTGCCCAGGGGTGCGGGGCCGGGTGGGAAGCTGGGCTCTGCACTGGGTGAGCCCCATTTCCACATGGAAGGTGAAACGCAGGCACGTTTCACATCACGGACTCCCTGCTCGCATCCCCAAGGAGCAGACACTTTGCCCTGGACGGAGCTTGATTCGCTCTCCCCCTGGACAGGCAGCGCCCTGCGTGTGGCCAAAGAGTGCCTCGGGGAGGCCGAGTGTGCAAGGACACTCACTGGGTCTGCTCACACAGTCCTCGCACCACCTGCCATCGTGCCCATTCCACAGATTAGAAACCGAGGCTCGGAGACATGACCACCCCCCCCCCCCCCCCCCCCCGACATCACACAGCTGCTGAGTCACACAGGTCCTACCTGTGACCTGCTGAGTCACACAGGTCCTACATCACACAGGTCCTACCCTGCTGAGGCTCGAAGGCCAATGTTCTTTTTAGGATTTTTCCAAAGATCAAAAAACAGAAACGAGATCGCCGGTCTCAAGGAGCCTAGAAATCAATGGGCAAGACAGACACGTATTTGGCAAACTCTGAACCGAAACCGAGGGCGATCAGTTTTCAGGAGGAGGAGAAAAAAAACACGCAAGGGAAGATCCAAAGGGAAGCAACCCACTTAAGGGGCAGCGGGGAGCATCCAGGGAGGAGGCCGCGGCTGGGGGCTGGCGCCCATCACCTGCAGCAACAGGAGGACCCCAGGGTGTCTGAGGAGTGGAACGGTGTGCCCAGAGCATTTTTAGGATAGAAGCAGCCAGCAGCCCCTCGGAGAACGCGCGGCAGGCTCAGTCGTTGGGGAACGCGGACCGGTGTCACGGACGGTTGGCCGTGGGCCGTGAGGCAGGGAGACCCGCCTGCTGTGACGCGCGCTCTGGCCGGCTCTGCGTCCGCAGCTGGGGTTCGCGACACCGAGCCCCCGAATGGGAAGCACCCCCCCTGCAAGAGCACCCTTTGCCCCCTGACACTCAAGGAGGTCACAAGCTCGCTGGGACTATTTTTTAACATGTTTAATTAAAACCCATGCACAGAGATGGAGGGGCCGTCAAGCTGTGTCCGTGCACCCACCCCCGGGCAGGCTCAGGGCCGGTACGAAAGTCCCTCTTGGCCAGCACCCAAGGCAGGATCGGCGGGTGCAGACCCCGGGTGCGCCCTGCAGGAGGCGGCGGATGGCGTGGGAGCCACCAGGCGCCCAACTCCCTGACGCGCTCCGACATCGGCGGGTCGGAGGATCCCGGGGAGCATCCGCCGGACGCGTGTGTCCGCCCACCTGCAGGTAAGAACCAAGAGTCCGGAGAACCCGCTCCGAGGGGGGAGTAAGTTACGGCGGGGCACCCGACCCCAGCTGTGTCCTCAAATGTGACCCCTGCAAGCTAGTTGAGTGGCTTCTTAAAAAATAAATAAATAAATAAAAACGGCTCATTCCAAAAAAACATTCACCTGGAAGGGCTGGTTCATAGGTTTGTTTGAACAAAACAATTCAGGTAAAGCGTAATGTGATGGGGCGAAGTATACTGGACTTGGGGAGAGTGTATCCTGGTTCTCCACCGAGGGGAGACCGACGGACGCTCTCTCATCACTGATCTGTTTTTAATTTTTTTTTAAAGATTTTATTTATTTATTCATGAGAGACACAGAGAGAGAGGCAGAGACACAGGCAGAGGGAGAAGCAGGCTCCATGCAAGGAGCCCAGTGTGGGACTCGAACCCGGGTCCCCAGGATCACGCCCTGGGCTGAAGGCAGCGCTAAACCGCTGAGCCCCCCGGGCTGCCCTCATCACTGATCTTTATAACGAATTATCTCAGTTGTACCCACCGTTCCCAGAAAGGGCTTTATTAGATCTTTGGACGCAAAGGCCCACGTGTTCCGCAGCCAATACGTTAAAGCCCCTCTGCTCACTGCCGGGTGCCCTGGGCCTGGCGTGGCCGAGACAGGCAGCAGGTACCTGTCGGGTGAGCATAAGACACAGGAAAAGGAAGGCGCAGGCGGCAGCAACCAACGTAGGGGCAGATCACCAGGACTCGTGGGGACGAAGCCTCTGCTGGGCGGCGAGTGTCCTCTGACAGCGACGGAAACACGACACATTAACGGGGTCCAGGGATCTGCCCAGATGACCCCGGTAAGCGTGGCAAGGCAGGAGCTGAGACCCGGGGGCCCCGGGGGGTGACAAGGGGTGCTCCGGTGCCAAGCGGGAACGGGGAAGGGGAGGCCCTGCAGCTCGCCCGACGCCAGGAGACGCGGAGCAAGCAGGTGCCTCGCTGGCTTTTTGTTCTTCCTCACGCAGACGGAGCCTCTTCCAAGCACGGAGCGTGGAGCAAGCGTGCGGCCAGGAGAGGGCGGCGGCTCAGGGCTCCCTATTTGGCTACTTCTGCGGACAAGGAAAATTCAGTCCCTACCTCTTGAATCTCATTCCAACCCACTGAAAACTGAGGAGTCAGAAGGACGGGAGGGCAGGAGCGGGCCGTGGAGGGCGGAGGCTCGCCCAGAGGCAGAGCAGCATGGGGCCAGCTCGGCTTTGCCACTCCTCCGGGGGGATCTGGGCGGCCCTCTGACCCCGGGCCTCAGGGTCCTCCCCTGTAAATATGGGGTAACTACAGGGCCCACCGCGCAGCACGGTCGGGTGGGTTCTCTGGCTCACAGGTTAAGAACCTGTTTATGTAACAGGGAGGTCACCTAAACAGGTAAGAAACAGGGGCGCCCGAGTGGCTCGGTGGTTGAGCATCTGCCTTTGGCTCAGGATTGTGACCATAGGGTCCCGGGATCAAGTTCCGCATCAGTGTCCCTGCATGGAGCCTGCTTCTCCCTCTGCCTGTGTCTCTGCCTCTCTCTGTGTGTCTGTCATGAATAAATAAATAAAAAAAAAAAAAAAAAAAAAAAAAAAACAGGTAAGAAACAGAGGACAGCTGTAAGTGCCGGCCTGCCTTTCTGAAGGTCCGTAATACCGTCATTTGAATGGATATCGCAGAAGCAGCATTAATCACGGGGGCAAACGCAACAACCAGACGTGGCCTCAATGCATTTCATAGTCCAAGGGGCCAGCACACGTCGCTCTGTGGGAGAACGATGACCGATGGCTTTCCTTCCCCCGCTTTTTGGCATCTCAGCCCTAAAGAAAGGTGTCTAGGCATGGCCAGAGGGGGAAAGAAATCAAAATTATTTTTGAAAATTTTTTTAAATTTATTTATTCATGATAGACATAGAGAAAGAGAGAGAGGCAGAGACCCAGGCAGAGAGAGAAGCAGGCTCCATGCAGGGAGCCTGACGCAGGACTCGATCCCAGGACCCCGGGGTCACGCCCTGGGCCAAAGGCAGGTGCTAAACCACTGAGCCACCCAGGGATCCCCCAAGAAATCAAAATTATAACCGACGTTGGCTTCCATATCCAAGCAGAGGCCAATATTGGTGACAATTCAGGATTCTTCACACGCAGCAGAAAAAGGACTTTCAGAGGCAGTGCTGTTTCCCTGTGAAGGAACGATTCTAAGAAAATAAAAGGTACTCCTACGTGCCCGTGTGGGCAAAGCAGGTAAAACGTCGACAGTCACATGGATGATACAGTAAAAGATGAAGGGTAGGTAAGAGGACGTCCAAGGCCCCAGGACACAAGCTGGGGCCACACGGTCTTCTCAGCTGACTTCTGATTCCGTCCTTTGTCGTCCCCCCTGACACCCTGTAAACGGCACCTTCAGGACAAGTAAGACATGATTCTCCTGCTCCAGAAACACATGACCTCAGGCCCATAAAGCAGTGCGTACACCTAACACCTATACGAACAGGCGCGTGACATCAGCTTCCCCTAAATCACCTCCAAATGCAAAGCTGTGCATGGACTTGGCTTTGATTCCAATTTACCACCAAGTGACCTCTCGGTCACGTCTGGGCGAATGACCAAGCGTCTCTGGCTCAGTTTCCCAATCTGCAGCTCTAATGACTCAGGGAAAACACAGAAGACGCATGGGAGGTTTTAGCACGGGACTGCACGCTATCATGGTCCTATTAGCGCTTTTCATAGTAATTATGTGAGCCTGGTATTTGCTGTTGAAGAATCTGCACCACAACGTGGCTCCTAACTTGCCCACGGTCACAGGCGCCGCTGGAAGAACAGGGAGCCAGGAACTATCTGGCCCCGAGCCTGGCCACCCCCAACATCGGTGACACTTGCCAAGGCTCCCTGTCGGGCAAGACACGAAACCAAACAATCTTTCTTGATCTACTTCACCTCCCGACCGGCATCCTTTTCTCCTTCTGTCTCCTCCACTTGGCAAACGGATGGTCCAACGAGACCCGAGGAGCTCTGAATCACCCCGCTGCACATCTCGCCAGGCGTGGCTCTGCACAGTGAAACCGCACGCCAACCACCCATGCCTGCCGCTTGCGGAGGACCAAGAAAGAAGCTGCGGCCAGAAGACAGCAGGCACGGGTCGGGTCGGACAGGGGTGTGGGAGGCCAGGACCGGCGGGCAGCCAACAATTCCAGGGCCAAGGGCTGGCGTCTGGTGTCTCCACAGGAGCTCCCGGGTCCCCGGATGTAGGACTCGGGGCCCCGTGCACAATCTTGGCAATTCATCTTGGAGGCCTCCCTGTGATGCTCACACATCCCTGTCTCCAAACGGCCCGTGGTCCTGAAATAGGCTGCAGACAACGCCAGGCACCTTCATGCATGGACTAGAAACCTGTCTCAGCTCCTTGGGGCATCTCTGT
Organism: Canis lupus dingo; assembly: GCF_003254725.2. Classification (NCBI taxonomy): domain Eukaryota; kingdom Metazoa; phylum Chordata; class Mammalia; order Carnivora; family Canidae; genus Canis; species Canis lupus. Next base: position 1,960,585 of record NC_064260.1, read on the forward strand.
TCAGCTGGGCCCTGGGGAGGGAAGGGCCACACAACCCAGCTTCAGCGGCAGGCAGGAAGAGCCGTCAGAAACAGCGTTATAGTTTCTTTTAAATATTTATTTAAGAGACAGAGTGAGCGAGCAAGCGAGAGAACACAAGCAGGGAGGAGGGGCAGAGGCAGAGGGAGCAGCAGACCCCCCTGCTGAGCAGGGAGCCCGATGTGGGGCTCCATCCCAGGACCCCGGGATCATGACGTGAGCCCAAGGCAGGCGCTTCACCACGGAGCCCCCCGGGGGGCCCAGAAACACCTTGTTTAAAATGAGAAAAGGCCAAACTTCTACTCCGTCCTCTGAAATCTCATGTTATCAAAATACAGTCAAGAAAAAGCTAAATCGGGGCGGCCTTGGTGGCACAGTTTAGCGCCCGCCTTCAGCCCAGGGCGTGATCCTGGAGACCCGGGATTGAGTCCCACGTCAGGCTCCCTGCGTGGAGCCTGCTTCTCCCTCTGCCTGTGTCTCTGCCTCTCTCTCTCTCTCTCTATGAATAAATAAAATCTTAAAAAAAAAAAAAAAAAAAAAAAAGCTAAATCCAGAATGAGCATGTTATTAACTCCACTCCTGAGCAGAGACCCTTTCAAAGGACCGGAGAGCAGGGACTCAACAGGTACGGTACACCTGTGCCTCCTGCCACAGCGTGACCGGTGGACGCGGCCCAGGGCAGGCTGACAGATGGACCCCGACATGCCGTGTGCACCTTCCAACCGTATCCAACCACAGAAGGAATGGGATTGTGATCCACTGTGTCCACGAGGAACCTGCGAGATACCCTGCTCCGCCAAAGATGGCAGACGTGGAGAACATTCTAACGACTCCCCTTCTGTGCCGTGACTGCAAGGGGCAGGACCACAGAGACAGCAGCGTGGGGTTACAGCTTTAATACGCACAGAGCTCCTGTTTGGAGTGAAATAGATGGTGCTAGTCATCGCGTCACTCTACGATGAATGCCACTGACGTGCGCACTTCCAGTAGGTAAAACCACCAATTTTATGTCGTATATATTTTTACCACAATAGACACGCATCTTTAAAAAAAACAAAAAACAAACCATCCAGAGCAACTGTAGCTGTCATAAAACCACTGGCTTTCAAAGGAAAATGCATCCCTTCCTGCAGCGTGCAGCCGGGGCACGCGTGAAGCATCTGCAGCAAGGGCCACACGAAAATAAGCTGCTTACGCTGGAACAAGCTAATAAAACAAGAGCGTTAAATCCTCTCTGCCAGAGAGAGAGAACAGGTCAAGGAAAGTCATGGTGAATCTTTTGTTTCAAACACCAGGTCCCTGGCCAAGAACCAGCCAACTTGATATCAGAGGCGTCGTGCAAACCCGAAGGCCTGTACCCAGAGCGTCCGGATGTGCCGTGCACGTCGAGGGGGCCGGGCAACAGCCCTGGATCGCCGTCAAATTGCCATGGGGTCTCAGGGCCTCTAGTTAAGAGGAACTCGAGTGCTGAACCTGGGAAGGGGCAGCTGGGAGCGGGCAGCAGGGGGGCCGCAGGTGTGCTGACCCCGACGGCGGCCGGGGCGGGGGACAGCCAGCCAGAGCTGCATGCCAAGCCTGCTCGGTACACACCTGGGGCTGGAGGATGCCCCTGGCAACAAAAGCAGGTGGCACTTGGACTTGAAAGAGGGACGTGTGCCCTTCTGTCCTGTTCCTAGACCTGGAGCCCCACTGCCTCCCTCCCCCCAGCTCGGCCGCCGTCCCGTCCTCTGCGGGACCTGCGTGTCGGCTGCAAACACAAGCAGCGTCCTTCCCCGTGTGTGCCTTTCGCCAGCTTTCCTATCTGATGCTTTCCCTTATCCATAGGGCTTTAAAAATAGACTGAGGATACTAACAGTACCTGCGCCCTAAGGGCACTGCAGCCCTCCTTCCCAGGCCGGAGCAAGTATGCTGGCTAGTGTTTCCCTTTTTTTTTTTTTTTTTTTTAAGATTTTATTTATTCATTCATGAGAGACCCAGAGAGAGAGGCAGAGACACAGGCAGAGGGAGAAGCAGGCTCCATGCAAGGAGCCCGATGTGGGACTCGATCCTGGGACTCCAGGATCTCACCCCGAGCCAAAGGCAGGTGCTCAACCCCTGAGCCACCCAGGCGTCCCCGACTAGTGTTTTCCGTGCGTGACGTCCCCGCACAGACGCGATGCGTCGTACTCAGACATCACTCTCCCATTACCACTGCGCTAGGGGTTGTGGAGGGATTTACTTCTGGGCTGAAGGCATAAAGATTCTCACTAGTTGTTCTTCTTAGATGAACTTTTTTTTTTTTTTAAATGCTGTTTCTACTTGCAGAGATTTAACTGACCCGAAATTGATGATTAAGGATAGTACGGGGGTGGGTGGGGGGGATCCAGCCCACCCCGCTGCGCTGGGCCAGGACTTCTCTGTAGACGTGTGGGTCTCTTCACGGCACGTCTATGCTGGTCCTTAGGTCCGTGTGTCCGTGAATCCCTAACTGTGATGGCCCCTAAAGGGGCCTTGTTGTCATCGCTCATCCCCATTAAAGTTATGAGCCATGTGGGGCACGCGGCTGGCTCAGTCTGTGGAGCTTGTGACTTCTGATCTCCGGGTGGTGGGTTCGAGTCCCATGTTGGGTGTAGAGAGGACTTAAAAATAAAACCTTACAAATAAAGTTAGGAGCCATGTGACAAGTCGTTCCCAAACTGCAAAACGTGGTTGCACGTTCATTAAATCTAGAGATAAATCTGATGATACACGACATCTTCGCTCTCTGATTTGTGATCGTGGGATAGGGCTCTAATTGTTGATGCCTTTTTTTTTTTTATGTCCTTCAGCAGGAACTTACAAGGTCAGGCCATCCTGCTGAATCTACTCCTAGCTACCTTCTGGTTCTGTTACTACTGTCAGTGGGATTTCCTTTTACACCAGGCCTCTTGATGGCTTCCGATTGCTACAATGATCTGATCGCACTGTGTCTGCCAGCTTGGCGAGCTCACTCATTTTACTTTTCTTTTACAGAGAAAAACATATAAACGGATTTATTTGAGAGTGAGAGCGAGCGAGCATGAGTGGGCGGAAGGGCAGGGGAGACGCGGGCGCCTTGCTGAGCAGGGAGCCCAAGGTGGGACTTGATCCCGGGACCCCGTGATCAGGACCTGAGCAGAAAGCACATGCTTGCCCGACTGAGCCTCCAGGGGCCCCAGAACTCACTCGTTATAAAAGCCTGTAAGTCTGTGTGGGTTTTCTGTCCGGGTAGTTTGCAAACAGCCACCGATTTCATTGCCATTTTGGTGTCCGCACGTCGGCCTCCATGTGCCATTGCACGAAGACCTGCAGGCACAGCCGGCCCTCGGGTGTGATTCTGTGTTTTCATGGACGCGACTAATACTATTCCTGTGCGCGAGGGATGCCGCGTACTTCTGACAGATCCCGAAGTCCCTTAGAGAACCGGCTGAGGGTCTGCTCTTCTCCTTTGCGCTGTATTAATGAGTGGAGAACTGTGTAATCCCGCGGGCGCCACTGAGACGGTCACTGTCCCCCCTAGGTCTCCGAGTGTGTTACCGTCCTCGCCTTTGACACTGGGAAACATCCTTGCAAGACTGTAATAACCCAACTCAGTCGTGACATTGTTCAATGTTTAATTTAAGGCAAATGGCTACACGTGACTAATGCTTTACACGGACCTCCCGGTTGTAGGGGAATGTGGAATACGTGCACGCGTGGACTTCTGTGCTGTCTTGTGCAAAGCTGCAGAGCACTGTACGATGAGCGGGAGCGGGGGATCCCTGGGGGGCCCAGCGGTTTGGCGCCTGCCTTTGGCCCAGGGCACGATCCTGGGGTCCCGGGATCCAGTCCCGCATTGGGCTCCCGGCATGGAGCCTGCTTCTCCCTCCTCCTGTGTCTCTGCCTCTCTCTCTATGTCTCTCATGTATAAATAGATAAAATCTTAAAAAAAAAAAAAGGATGAGCGGGAGCGCGCTGGCCTCCCCCTCCGACAGCTCCTGGGAGACAGCACTGACTTCCTCCTTGAAGGTCCGCTGACACTCGTCCGCAAAACCCCCGAGCATTTTTGAGGCAATGGTATTGATCACGGGCTCCATTCCACCAGAGTTACTTCCTGATTAAGATTTTATATTTTGGGCAAATCAAACTCCAATAAAAATATACAAAAAAAAAATTTTATATTTTGTGGGGACGTCCAGGGGGGCTCAGTGGTTGAACATCTGCCTTCGGCTCAGGGCATGACCCTGGGGTCCTGGGATCGAGTCCTGCGTCCAGCTCCCTGAATGGAGCCCGCGTCTCCCTCTGCCTGTGTCTCTGCCTCTCATGAATAAATAAAACCTTTAAAAAAACAAAAAAGATTTCACATTTTGCCCAGAGTGGAATTATGTTTTATTTTGTTTTCCTCTTTCAACTCTTCCTTATTTCTTCTGAATTGTGTCCCTAACACTTTTGGGTGCAGTGTGCACTGCCTACAGAGCTATACTATGCATCCTGTCCTGCCACCTGGTATTTCACACACATTATACAGGAGAAACAGTCTTGGTTTTCTTTTTTCTTTAAGATTTTATTTATTTAGGGGCAGCCCGGTGGCTCATGGTTTAGCGCCGCCTTCAGCCTGGGTTGTGATCCTGGAGACCCAGGATCAAGTCCCACATCAGGCTCCCTATGGGGAGCCTGCTTCTCCCTCTGCCTGTATCTCTGCCTCTCTCTCTCTCATGCTGTCTCTCGTGAATAAATAAATAAATAATATTAAAAAAAGATTTTATTTATTTATTCATGAGAGACGCAGAGAGAGAGAGAGAGAGAGAGGCAGAGATACAGGCAGAGGGAGAAGCAGGCTCCATGCAGGGAGCCCAATGCGGGACTCGATCCCGGGACCCCAGGATCATGCGCTGGGCTGAAGGCGGCGCTAAACCAGTGAGCCACCCCGGCTGCCCTAGTCTTGGTTTTCTTAGGTAATCTGCAGGTTAGTTTTTCTTTTTTTTTTTGTTTTTCTTTCTAACGGGGGTCAGGTTTTTTTGTTTTGTTTTGTTTTTTGTTTGTTTATTTGTTTTAAGACTATCTGTTGAGAGCAGTTTCAGGTCGACAACAAAATTCAGAGGAGGCTATGGCCGTCGCCCGCATCCCCACTGCCCCCTACAACATGCCTCCCCATGGTCAACCTCACTCACCGGAACAGTCCTTTTTGTAACCGTAGATGAACCCGTCTGTCTGACCCACGGCAACGGGCCCACCCTTACCACCTCGTAGGCGGTACCGTCACTCCTCTAAAGCTCTCTGCCCCGTTCCCACGTTTCCCCACTGCCACCCTGGCAACCGCTGGTCCCCGTACTGTCTCCACGGTCTTTCCTCTTCTAGAACATCACAGAGCGGGACTCCTACAGCACGTCGCTGTTTTCGACTGGCTTCCACGCAGCGATACCTACCCCGGCCTCCCCGGCCCTCTGAGACTTGAGAGCTCATTTCTTCTCAGCGCAGAGGAGCGTTGCCTTGTCTGGACGGAGCAGCTTATCGATCCGTTCATCCAACGAAGGGCGTCGTGGCTGCCTCCAAGCTTTTCGACAATTCTGAATAAGGCAGCTTTCCACGTCCCCGTGCAGGCATCTGTGCGGACGTATGTTTTCGGCTCTTCTGAGCAAACACCAAGGTGCGGGATCACATGGTCAGAGGAAGCTTGGTGACACGCCGCCCTCCGAAGCGCTGTGCCGTCCTGCATTCCCGACGACGGGCGCGAGCTCCTGCGGCTGCACACCCTGGTCAGCGCTGGGTGTTGCAATTCTGTTTTTATGCTTCTGCGCTCCAATATCCACTCTTCTCACATGTTCGCAGTTAGAGGCAAGGAGTCGTCGATGGTTTTCTTGTGTTACTGTTTGGACTCTCTGGCCTGCTCCCCATGTGGCTTTCCTGGGTGCCCACCCCTCCTCCTGGGCGTCTGCGCTAGACGTCTGCAGTTGTGCAGATTTTACAAAAGACTGGCTTTCGGCTTTGTTCCTACCTACCTCACACATTTCTCATCATTCTCGTAACTTCTGATCTTGGTTTTTGTAACCACGTGCTCTATGTTCCTTAGGGTTATTCATTTGTCATGCTCCTAATTTCTTTTTTTTTTTTTTTAAGATTTTATTTATCCATTCATGATAGACATAGAGAGAGAGAGAGAGAGGCAGAGACACAGGCCGGAGGAGAAGCAGACTCCATGCTGGGAGCCCGACATGGGACTCGATCCCAGGTCTCCAGGATCACACCCCGGGCCAAAGGCAGGTGCTAAACCGCTGAGCCACCCAGGGATCCCCATGCTCCTAATTTCCATTCTGCTTCCAAGAGTAGAAATGGTGGCTCGGATACGGTTTTTTTTTCAGCCTTATATAATTTTCTCCCTGCAGTACACTCATTTTTTCATTCTAAAGGCCTGCTACTTTCATGGTGATTTCCTCCGTGATCCACAAGTGGCGTGTGCGTTAAAAGTTTCCAAACACACGTTTACCTGTTTTTGTTTTGAACTTTTTCTGTCGGTTTCTGATTTAATCACACTGGGTCAAAGAACGGGGCTTGTATGAAACAGATGGCTTAAAATGTAGTGCAAAAAGTAAATTAAAAAATAAAATTGAGTGCAGTTTCCCATATGTGGTCAACTTTTTAATAAGTTACACAGATTTCAGAAGAGAATCAAGAGTCTGTTGGGTGCAGGGTTCTGTACATTTCTACTAAATCCAGCCTGTTAATACGGTTACAGATACACTTGGAATCACACGACAATCTTATTTTGTCTCTGCTTGACATCTTTTTTTATTTCTCATCTTGTTCTTCTTCCTTTTCTATTGATGTTGGTTGTTTCTATTAAATATAGATTCCCTTATATCTTTTTTTGCTAGGTTGGAAACTATATATGTTTTTTCTTTCAGTAATTAATTAACCAATATTTTAGTTGTAACTAAGTTGCAAAATATGTAACTAAGATTTTAAGATATGTAACTAACCGGGTGGCTCAGGTGGTTGAGAGTCCAATACTTGATTTCGGCTCAGGTCATGATCTCTGGGTGGTGAGACTGAGCCCTGTCTCAGGCTCTGTGCTGAGCAGGGAGTTTTAAGATTCTTCTCCCTCTCCCCCCGCCCCCAAATAAATAATCTTTAAAATATGTAACTAAAGATACTTTTTCCCAATGCACCCTCAAATCATTGTATGTTCTGCTTCTCCGAACTGGGGTCTTATTATGATACAACCACGCCTGCAACTTTATGCGTCAAAAGACACACATTCAGAGCGTCTAATTATTGCAAGTCAAACCTTAGTTTAACAATTTGTACGACATCGCGTTCCTTTCTCTGCGCACGACTGTGTCCCATATAGTCTGCGTCTTGCAAGACATTCTCGATCTTTCCAAAGTGCAACTTTCAATAAACCTTTCAGACAAGACTGCCAGTTAGCAAATTCTCTCAATCGTTGCCTGGAAGGCTTTCTTCTGCTTTCAGTGTGCGGTGTAAGCTTGCAGACGGGTGGGGACTTCCCCGCAGCACCCTGACAACACCCCACGCTCTCCCCTGGCACTCACTGTGCCCGGGTGGGCTGCCCCCCGGCGGTCGTTCGGGTGCTGGGAAGTCTGCGTTTTCCCTGCAGACCTTCTCTCTGCCTCTCGCTTTCTGGAATCTTGCTAGATGCCTCCAGACTTGGATTATCTTCCCTTTTCCTTTTAGTTCTCAGAGCATGCTTTGGGGACCGTCTTCTCAGTTCTGGCCAATCTCCAGCAGCCTCTCTTCCAAGTCCCCCGTCTATGTGCCCACTTGGGCACATGGAAGCCAGCTCCTGTTTTCCCAGCTCTCTCCGTGATGTAGGGAGGTGACACTGGCTCGTTAATCCTCCTTAAACTGAATCCAGCATTTTTACAAAGCCAATAACCATATATTTCACTTCTAAAACGTGGACTCTCTCACACCCACCTGACCTGTTCCTGCCATTTCTTCCCAGTGTGCTTCGCTTTGCCCTTCGCGACACTGTGCTTTCGTTCACCTCCCTGAGCACGACGCACACAAAATCGAAGCCCTGGTCAGGCCCACTCTGCTGCCTGTGGACACCGGCGATCTGGACCCCCATGGGCTGCGCCCGGCCGCCCGACCCGAACCGCCCTCCGTGGGTAGTGGCCCCGCAGGCCACTGGAAATGGCCTGGGCGCTGCTCCCTCAGTAAAAACACCTGCCCCGGGGCACAGCCAGGTTGAGTCCTTCTGATTTTCCTGTTTTACACTGTTTTACGTGCTACGTGTGCCGAATTAATGAGGACTGGACGGAAAGGTGCTCAAAGCCTCGAGTGGCGACACATCCATCCGTTCCCTTCATCTCTGCTTCAGGAGCTGGGACGCATCAGATGCTCAGCAAGTAACCCTGGAGCCAAGAAGGGAATCCGCTCTGTACTGCTTGAAGCCCGCTCCGCCGTCCGTGCTCAGCCCTCACTGCCACTGCCCAAGCCGGTGTCAGATCTATGGGATATGTGAATGCACACCCTCCAGATTTTCAAACCTTAAAAAAAAAGCTTTAGGCTTTAAAAAGTTCTTCTGATGTAGTTTTTTTCTGACTTTTTGATTAGAGCGTCAAAGCGGATTTCCATATGAATGTTAATGCCGAAACTTAGATGATCTCAGTTTAAATGAGACCACTGGTAAGCAGTGGAATGCAATAAATTAAAATGTTCCTAAGTTTCAAAGCCAGCATTAATTGGTGCTCTTTTGCGTTGCAAGTTTTCAAAAACGGTGCCTCACATTATGCCTGATACAGAAAATCCTGTTTCACACATCTTCTAACACTTGAGAAAACATCTTTTTGGGGCCCCTGGGTGGCTCAGGGGTGGAGCACCTGCCTTCAGCTCAGGTCGCGACCCCAGAGTCCTGGGATCGAGTCCCACGTCGGGCTCCCTGCATGCAGCCTGCTTCTCCCTCTGCCTGTGTCTCTGCCTCTCTCTCTCTCTCTCTCTCATCAATAAATAAGATTTTTTAAAAAAATCTTTTTGACCACACGGGAAGCTCCCAGCTTTTATTTTTGCTAAATTTCAACCCCTTTGTAATTAAGCAATTTAAAAATTCTGATTATTCTAATTCCTCCCAGTCCTAAACCTGACAGTTTATTGTACTTAAGCTCCCTGGGAACCCAAACCATGAGCCAGTTGCGTATTTCCCGATCCCTCCCCGGGCTGCCCACCCGGGAGCAAAGTGTGCGCCGTTAGACGTGATTTGCCTTTAATCCCCGTCCTTTCTCTCCCGTGATGAGCCCATCCAGAAATTTACAGAACGAGAACAGAAGGAATCACAGCAAGGTAGACAATCACCAAGAGCACAGACACACAAAACCAGCCTAAGTGCCAACACAAACATGCCGAAGTCAAGAGGACCTCCCCACGAGGAGCCCCCCAGGTAACGTCCAGGTGCCTTTACGCTGTATCCTGAGATAACTCATGGGGTGTGACTGTCAAGTTGGGCCCACTAAACAGAAACACAGGGTTTCCCCCCGCTTTTTGGGGGTGCAGCGTGCCTATGACGCCCCACCGTAGCTGGGAGGGTGTAAAGGAAAGAGCCAATTACCATTAATTCACTGGACAAATTCTGCGAGCGTTCTGAGAGCCAACACCCACCTCCCTCAGCCTTCTCCGACGCCTGAAGGCGCATCTTGCTCACGGATGAACAGAACACGGCAGGGGCAGGGGGCGGAGGGCGGTGGTGGTGAAGCCCAGGTGCTCGCAGCTCTGGGGCCCGGACGCCACAAGGCTGGGAGCCCGCTGGGGCCTCTGTCCTGCTGGGCGCCTGCCGCCTCAAGAACAGCTCCCCACAAAAGCAACGCTGAGTCTTTTTTTTTTTTCCCAAAGCAGAAATCCTTTTTGGATTTCTCCGGGTCAGCAAATACAGGTGGGCACGAAGAAGGCAGGTCGGCAGGTCTCTTGGAGAAGCCAAGTTGCATGAAACACGCTTTCGAAAAGCAGGGGCCGCCTGTACGAGAAGATCCCACGATCGAGCTGCCCCCACCCCCCGTTTTAGAGCGTGTTTCCCTGAAAGGGGAACCGAGCCAAGGCCCGAATCTCCGGGTGCGAGTGCAAGAACAACTTCCTCTCCTGCAGGGCCCGACGCCTCTGCACAGGTGCTGGGCCACGGCCCCGGCTCCAGCTGCCGGCGTCCCTTACCCTGGTGGCCTGTGAGCCGGTCGGCCGGCGCCGGGAAGCCTGGTCCTGCCAGGTCTCGTGGACTCGGCGGGGGCGTCTGCTCCACCTGGTCCTGCGGGAGACAGAAGCACGAAGGCTGTGGTCAGAAGCAGCAGCCACCCTGGGCCACGGTCCCCATCCCCCGCATTTCCTCCTCCTCCCTCAACTCCTTGAATTTATTCACCTCCTTGGGCTTAAATGGCCCTTGTTTAAAATACACCGTCAAAGGGAAGTTAATCACAAAAAGGTGCCACCTGCTTCGCAAGGGAGCCGGAAGAGAAGTTACTCTAGGTTTCTGGCTTAAACTGCTTTGCCTGAACAGCAATCCAGAAAGAGTTATTGCCAACCGCTGGATTTAAGCAATGCATGTAAATAATTAGCATTCCGGGGAGCACGTGCATTTTCTGCAACAATTACTGGTAATCAAGCCCTGGGCGGTCTGTTATCTGCTAGGAAACACTCGGAGACTGCTTTATGGTCGGCCCCTCCGCAAAGCAGAGGGGCCCGGGGGCACTTCGTTCAGACGTCAGGAGGGGAACAACAATTTCAGGCGTAAGTTAACACGGCAACGTCGCTACCGACTCTGGAAAGAACATCTTCATGAGGCCATAACCAAGCCAACGAGAGACGGGTTAAAATGTGAGAAAAGAGACTGGGCCTCTTCATATTTACACATTCAGAAAATACTAGCAGGGATTACCTTGGGGTAGGAAGGGGTCAAATTTCTCTTCCAGATTCAAGAGATTCTGGAATTCTTACAGGGCGCACGGATCGCCGGCCAGTTAGGGGTCAGAACCGTGCCTGCGAGGCCCATCTCCTGTGCTGCCGACGTGTCGGTACAGACAGCAGCCGATGCAGCAACCTCATCCCTACGGTGCGAAGGAGCCTCGTGGTACCGCAGACGGTTGCAGGTGCGACAACCCGCGTGCGTGTGCCAGCAGGAGCCAACGTGCGTGCAGAGCGTGCAGCGCCGGGCTGGGCTCCTACCCTACAGACAAGGACCTAGGGTGCAGAGGGTCACGTCCACCTTCCTGTCCCCCGCTGGAGGGGGCAGGCCTGGGATCAGATCCCCGGCTGGGGGTGGGGGTGCTCCAGGGTCCACGCGGCTTCCTGCCAAAGCTGCCCGAGAAACTCAGAGAAGCTCATTGGTTTCGACTCGTCGCTTTCTCACCCAGACGCTCCCCAGCAGGTGGTTCTCTGTCCAGAGGCTTCGCCGGGGAACAGAAACGGGCGGACGATACCCCACCCCCTCCGCTGTGCCAACACCAACCCGCGTGTCCATGTGCGTGGGTCTGCTCGATGCCGTGCTGGGGACCCGCTGGCTAGGGCTGGGGAGGCAGGTTTGCGGCACTGGGGAGGGTCCAGAAGGGTGAGCCCGCCAACACCTACCCCACAGCCACACCGCCCCCCGGGAAACCTGGGGCAAACGGATCCGAGCCCCAGCGTGCAAGCGCGATCTGCACTGCTCGTCCGTCCCCGAAAACTGTCTCTTTCTTTTTGCAGTTTAATCACAGATGTGATACTTGCTAACTCCGGGAATCTAGATGCTAGAGCGAAAATTCAAATGAACCTCTGTCCCCTCCCCCGGGGAGGGGACCCCATCAGGTTTCGGTCTGTCCCCCCCGGAGACAAGAAGAAACGCACAAAGGCGGTTGCTCTGCGGGCGGCGTGGGAGTTTCTCGCCGGGAACGTACAGGCTACACTCGGACCACGTGGGGGTTACAAGCGACCCTGATGGAAAACGGGATTCCTCATCAAGTGACACGTGTCGCTAAACTTGAGCCCGTCGTTCTGAAATTCCCCACGGCCGCAGGGCATCTCCCTCGGCGCTGCCAAGCCCTGGGCCGCTCCACGGCGGGGACGAGCGGGGTGACCCCGTGAATCCGCGCCGTACCGGTAAGCGCGCGGCCAGAGAAGGACCAAGCTCCTGGTTAGGAATGAGGGGAGGGCTGGCCTGCAGGACACGGGGTCCGGAGGCAGGAGCGAAGCCACCCGGGAGCCCCGCCGAGGTGCCGAGGACAGAGCCGGGTGGTCAGGTCAGTGCACAACCTGATGCCGCCCGGCGCCCGGACCCCCACCTGCAGCGCAGCCCCCGTGCTGAGGCCCCCCGCCTCGTGTCTGCAATGCCACGGCCAGCATCCATCCTCCCAATCCGCTCTTTACCACCGGGGGTAAATATTTTTTTTTCTCCTCCAGATTTTAAAACACGCAGGCCATTTTTTTGGGAAACAGAGCAGAGGTACAATAAGAATGAGCCTGAGTCCGAGGACAGCAGGTAGGGTAACAGGCTGCACACCCGTGGACTCTGCACGGCCGGTGTGCACCGCGGGACCCTGGAAATCACCGGGGTGAATGATCGCGGTCCTGCCTCTCCCCCTCCTCCATTAACACAAGATGCTATTTTAAAACCTTGGTAAATTTTTTTTTTCCCCAGATACTAAGTGACTCTAGTCAACACCTGCAGCCCTTGCAAGCCTCAGCATCAGTAACAATCTAATCAACAACTCGGCGTGTCCGAGTCTGTCCACATCTCCAATTATTTGCATCGGATCCCAGGAAGCAGTAGAACCACTGGGCCAAAGGCTTCCCACGTATTTTTATTTTTATTTTTTTATTTTTTTGCTCTGAGCCTAGATACGTAGTCAAGAATCTTGTCCACGCACTTCACCCTTCCACCCAAAATAGAGGAGAACTGACCGTTTCATAGCATCTGCGGCGGACAGAGACTGCTGATTTTTCGGGAAATTTTTCTGGCCAATCCCGGAGCTAAACCATGGCCTGGACCTGTGGTTTTCAATGCAGGTCTTTTAAAATATTTTATTTATTTATTTATTCATGAGAGACACAGAGAGAGGCAGAGACACAGGCAGAGGGAGAAGCAGGCTCTTCACAAGGAGCCCGACGTGGGACTCGATCCCAGGACCCTGGGGTCACGCCCTGGGCCAAAGGCAGATGCTCAACCACTGAGCCCCCCGGGTGTCCCTCAATGCGGGTCTTCAATACGGAGGCTGACCATTCTCCAGAGCTTCTTAGCCCTTGTCCTGCTTCCCCGGGACCCCCTGTGACGGGTCAGCTGCAGGGGCGCCGGAGGGCCCGAGGGCTTTGCCATCAAGCCAAGCCCACCCGCCCTCAGGAGCCGAGCTCCGTGGGGCCGGGTCTCTGGAGTCTGAGTCAACCTGTCGGTGCAGCTGTGACACAGGGAGGTGACCCCCCCGGGGTGGCTGGAGGGTTCACGCTCAGCACCAAGTGCCAAGCCAGGGCTCAGGGACGCGCCGCCCTCCAAGCCCCAGACCCCGGCTTGCTCGTCAGGGCTCTTCCTGCATGAGCCCCCACGCGCAGGGAGCAGTTGGCCCACGCGTGTCATAAACGCCTTTCCCATCCCGTTGGCCTGTGGTTTTAACGGAATGGTTGATTCTCAGAAATGCAATTGAGCGTAAGCAGGTGCCCTGAGCCTCGTTTCTGGGGTCCCTCTGCAGGCGACCGCCGCCCTCATCCCCTCGAGGAAACCGGAGAGCCCCCGCGGAGGTTCTGTCCTGGCCTTTCTTCCAGCTGGGGGTGTTCCCCGTTCATGTCTCAGACCTTAGCTCACGCGGACGGGAAGAGGGGAGACCAGAAACCCGCTGTGCCCGACCCGGAAGGTCGCCTTCATCCCACAGTCACACGTGGGCCCCACATGAGCCGTTCCTGGGCCGCGGCCATGATCTCCACCTGCACGGCCTCTGACACCTGGTCCCTGGCACACACGTCCCCTGTTGCTGCTCCTGCGTGGATCGCCCTGTTCTTCTAGCTTCGTTTCAAGGGTCGCCTAAGCGAGTACACCTTCTCTTCTGGAGTATTTACTTCCACGCAAAGGAGCAGTGCGACCCACTACGGGTACGGGCGCTGCTGGTGAGCCATCCAGTTGAAATCAGATGTGCGCCGGGAGAGGGTAAACCAGGGACACAGCCTCCCTGGAGCCCAGGCCCCACCCAGCCTGTCCTGCTGCGGCGTCCCCTGCGCAGACTCTGTCCCCGTCCCAGACCCCGTCACCCCCTGCACGTACCGCGGTCCCTGAGCACCCCCTTGTCAGTGGAAGCACGCCTGACCCCGTGGAGACGTCTACGTGGAAGACAAGTAACCTCTAGACCTCATTTAGGCAACTTTGTCACCGGGTTTAGCAAATGCAGACACAGGACGTCCCGCGAAACCGGAATCTCAGTCCAACTAACCGTCCTTTGGTGTCCGTGTGTCTCGTACGTAAGACTCAAAAACAAACAAAAAACAAACATAAAAACCTCAACAGGTAGAAGCTACAGACAAGAAGCCTCTTACCCCAAGAAGCGGGAAAAGGCATCATAGTACGAAAAACGCTAGTGTCTATAGCACAAAGCCGGCGTGCAAGGCCGGGCGCGAACGTCCCTGCGCTCTCCAGAGGCCAACGGTGGCCCTGGGCCCGGCTCGGGGTCGTGGACACGGGGACAGGAGTGGTGGGCTTGTGGGCTTGCCCCTGGGCGGCTCGGTCCCGTTGGTGCGGGTCCAGGTCAGCGGGCCTCCCGTGGGGTCAGCAGCCAGCACAGCAGGGCGTCCGCCCGCCCCACGGCCTTGGGGGCCGAGTCCAGGATTTGGGCCAAGCGGCTGCCAGCGGCGAGGGCGGGTGTCCCTTGACCAAGGCCCTTAGGGCCTGGGCTGCCTACCTGGAGGGGAGCTGGGCGCCCGGGCGAGCCCCTCTGCCAGCGGCGGGTCACATTGCTATCTGGGCCGGGACCCCAGCCCCCCTCGGCTGGAGAAAGAGTCTCTGAAGTCGGAGGCGGCATCCAGAGCGGTGGGGCAGGAATCCTGCCTCCCTGAGAGGAGGCGCAGTGGCCTCCAGATGGGGTAACTTTGCGGATATCTTCCCACCCACGTCGGGGGGCCAGGACAGGGGCTGATGACCCCGCAGGGGCGGGATCCAGGGGCCCCACAGGACTCAGCTGTGGGGAGAGTGAGGGGAAGACGGGATGAGGGACTGATCCTCCAGCTGGGCGGTGCTGTCTTCTAGAAGGTTCCTTGCTGTGTCACACTTCCAGGGGTGGTGAGTGCCCACCGCCCCCCCAGCCTCACTCCTTCTGCCTCTTGCTGGGCCCAGGCTTGTCCAGAGGCCTCCAGCCCCTTCCCTGGAGCGCTCTCTCTCTCGCCCCCCGACACGCAGAGACCCCTGCCCATGGAGGCAGGTGCTTCTCGCCCCCGCTCTGCTACCCAAGAGCCCAAAGTTTCAAAGATCACGTGGAAAAAGCACCTCGCGCTGGGGTGTGAGGCCGGGTCCTGGCGGGCAGGGCAGCGGGTGTCACCGTTAGGTCTCAGCCCAGGGCACCAGCCCCTCCAGGAAGCACTGCTGGGAGATGCAGACTCCAGGCCTGCGGGCCGTGAGCTCCCGACTCCGGGGGTGGGTGGAGCCCCAGCTCCTCACCCCGCGTGGTTCGCTTCCATGGAAGGTTCCAGCAGCCGCCTTCCACCTGGCTTCCCTCCAGTTCAAAGGCACAGCTCACCACGGGCAGGCCTCCCCGTCCTGCTCTGCCTGGGGACGCTGAGCTACCTGGAACGTTCTCTGCCTGGCCCTCCACACGCTCTGCGCGCTCATCCCCCAGGCCCTGCCGGGAAGCCACCTCCTTCTGGAGCCTTCTCTGACAGCCCAGATGAAATGGTCTCGCACTCCCAGTGCTGCGGTGCTCTTTAATCCACAGCGGAAGGTAAGGAGGACGAGTTGGCCAGTGCACACCCCTCCCTGCTCACTGACGTCCCCAGATGTGGGACAGGGATGCCTCTGCCCCCCCAGAGAGATGGTGAGGGTGCAGGGAGGGGGAGAAGGGGGCTCCCCAAGGAGATGGTGAGGGTGCAGGGAGGGGGAGGAGGGGGCCACGGAGCGCTGTCACAGGGCGCACCCCAACCAGCAAGAAGAGCGTGTCCCAGGCCCACCCAGAGGGAGACCCGTGCGCGTCAGCCGCCCGCACAGCCTGTGCAGGGGCCCTGAATGGCTCGTTGCCACACTGGGTGCCACCAGCACCCGAGGCCCACGTCGGACCCGGCTCTCGAGATGGGGAACGTTCACGGGGTGGATGGAGCAGTTTCCTTACTTAAAAAAGCAAGAGGCCCTGGCGAGCGTTGGGGCGGGGGGTCTCAGTGACTGGCAGTGTCGCGGTCAGCATGGGGCCTGCCGGGTAAGGACCGCGCATCGGCCGCAGGCACACTCTGAGCCAGCCCCTGGGGTGCCCGCTGCCTGTGTGCCCTCGTGCACCTGCGCTTCCGTGGGGCCGGCTGGCGGCGGCGTCACACGGGCTCGGAGGAGGAAAGGAGAGCGCGGAGCAAGGGGTGTCCGGCGGTAGACTCGGCCGTGAGAGCAGGCGCTGCCCCCGACACCAAACAGCAGACGCAAGGTCCGCAGGCGACACCTGTCTCTCGTGGTGTCGGGGAGGCCCCGCCCGCCGCACGACCTCCTCGGGGACCTGAACAGACAAGGGCGCCCTGCCTCACTCGCTACACAACCCAAAGGGCACGTCGCGAGGGGACGCGAAACGTCTTCAACCAGCAAAACGTGGAAACGGAAACATCCACGCAAACGTCCACGCTCCATGGGCACCAAACCACCCATGCCGCTG
Source organism: Canis lupus dingo (assembly GCF_003254725.2). Taxonomy (NCBI): domain Eukaryota; kingdom Metazoa; phylum Chordata; class Mammalia; order Carnivora; family Canidae; genus Canis; species Canis lupus. The sequence continues at coordinate 1,977,366 of NC_064260.1, forward strand.
CCGCCGCTGGGGGCGGCTGTGGGCCGGGGCCAGGGCCCGTCCAGGGACGCCCACCCCCGGGCTGCGGGGGGTAAAGGCTCACGTGGCTCACCCAGCGCCCCCACGGCCTTCCCCGCAGCTGCCCCAGCAAACCCCACCGTCGGGCCCAGGAGTGACAGCCTGGCGCGGGCCCCACCACCGCCCCCGGGACCCCGGCCCCGCCACACAGCAAGCCCACGCCCCGAACACCTGGATGGGAACACACTTGCGGGGCTGCGGTCGTGGGCTGCACAACCCAGGTAAGGCCGTCGAACGCGTCGGAATCGAAACCCACGGAGGGACGAGCTTCCCGCAAGAGAAGAACACGCGACTGACCGCATCTGCGGCGGGACCACGTCCGGCCCCACGCGGAAAGCACCGTCTACCATCTACGAGAAACCCCCACACGTCCACGCCCCGCTCCGCGCCCTTCGAGGCCAAAGCAGCACAGGCGTGGGCGGCCTCACACCCGCTGCGCGTGCCAGCGCCAGGCACAGGAGCACGTGTCCATCACGCAGGTGGCTGCCAGGCGCCAGGGGACATCCTCCAATGTACCTGAGGTGACGCACACCCCGCCCACGCTGGGACCCTAGGGCACCTGCACGACTCCCGCCACGACCTAAGTTTACACCATTTCCACCGCTTTCTGAGAAACCTCGGCCCCAAGCCTGTTCATCTCACACACGCTTCTCCCCAGAGGCCTCAGCAGCGTCGCGCTCTCCCTGTCCGTGGAGGCGGCATTCCCATGGCGGGTGGCTGCCGGCCCCAGGGGAGGAGCGCCGGCGCCCGGATCTCGGACACGCGCGGCGGGGGGGCAGGGAACGCAGGTTTCCCGGGCTGCGGTCACCTCAGGGCCGGGGGAGGGCGCAGCACCACGCACAGGTGAAGCACGTGAGGACGTTCCACGCTGGGATTCACGCACCTGCACTCGCCTGTGTCCCCCCCCCCCACCTCCATCTCCTTCGGCTCCTCCTCCTGTACCTGCATAACCTCCTCCTCCACCTGCATCTGCTCATCCCTCTTCCTGCACCTGCTCATCCCTCCTCCCCCTCCTGCACCTGCTCATCCCTCCTCCTCCTCTTCCCCTTCCCCTTCCTCTTCCTCCTCCTCCTCCACCAAGACTCCCACCTTCACTTCCCCCACCACCCTCTTCAGCCTAAGGACCCGGCCGAGGGTCACTCGTCAACAGCAAACCGGATGTACACGCGTGATCACATAAGGCAAGTTCCCTTAACCTCGCACCTGACTTCCCTTCAGTTTTCCCTTCTCAGAGCAAGTCCCAAGCAAAGCAGAAGCTGGCGGAGCGTCTGTGACCCGGATCCCGGGCCCCGGGCCAGCGCTCTGAGAACCGGGAAGAGGTCAGACCCCCAGGGCACGCTTCGGGAATCTGGGGACCCTGCTCTCAGCCACCAGCCGTCGATGCAGAGAACAGGACAGCTCACGGGAAAACTGAGGAGGCCAAAGGCTCACGCTCCAGGAGGACGAAGTGGCCTTCTCAGCCCTGCCCCCACTCACTGCCACAGTGGAAATACTCGGGCGAGAGCCCACGAGGGCTTCACCCCTCCTAGAACCTGGAGACCACAGCAGGATTCTCAAGTCTGCCCCACAGGACACACGGACCCCAAAGCCCGCCCACGGGCCGCGTGTCGTTGGCACAGCGCTGGCAAGAGGAGACGGGCCTGTCCTCACCGTCTCTGCTTCTCCCCGTGCTCTGCCTGGGTCCCCGACGGTCCTGCAGGACCTCAGCCCCACCCCGCCAACCCCAACCCCACCCCGATCGCCTGCAGGGCTTGTGTTCCTGCTCGCCCCGCCCCCCTGCAGCCCCCAAAGGGAAACCAGGCCTTCGCACGTGCACGGCCCTCGGCTACACCCAGGACTTCAACTCTGGACGCGCCTCCCAGGGGAACCAGCTACAAACGGCTGGTACTGAGGCCCCGGCTTTGCTGCGGGAAGGAGCCCGCAGGGACAGACGGACAGCCATCACCCCAGAGGCCTGCCGGGGGTCAGAGGTCAGACCCACAATTTCCCAAGGGGCCTGCGTCTCAGGAACCCTAACGGGGGAGGGTTCAGAAAAGGAGCCGGATGCTCCAAGTCCGTGAAACCTTAACCAACAAGAAACACGATGGCGCCCGCGCTCCCGGCGGTGAGGACGGCCCCAGGTGTCCTGCATCTCAGATTCGACCGTCCGCTCTGGCTTTCATACGAGGCTGATGGTTTTCCAAAGTCATTAACCTACTGACTGAAGTGCAACCAGCGGCCCATCTCGAAACTAAAACGATGTTGTAACTTTTATTTAAAGGAGGCCCCGTGCCCAGCATGGAGCCCAACGTGGGGCTTGAACTCACAACCCTGCAATCGGGGGAGCCCTCGGGCAGCCGTGGGCCCCGGCCGGGGAGTCGGGGTGCCAGGCATCTCACCCCGTCCTGGGGGGACCAAGGACTCCAGGCCGACGAGCACCTTCCTACTGCCTGGGTCACGCGGCGCCGCACAACTGCCCCACATGACCTAACAGACGAGCAGGTGCAGCTTGTTCAGGGCGCCGAGGGTCCCCGTGTGAGAGCGCCTGTCGGACCCCCCAGCACTCGACATGCCCTCTTCTCCTCTTTCGCCCCAACCCGCTCCCGGGGGGGCCGGACCCCTGTGGCCCCTGGACAAGACGACCAGGGAGGCGGGGCAGCTGGCCGGGCCAGCAGGCGGCGGGAGCAGCACACCAGGGACATGGGATCATCAGGCGCCAAGTCCCTCCCCCGCTGCCCCTCAGTCTGTTCTCTGGGTGAGAAAACAGAGACCGAAACATCCGCAGGCGCTAACATATCGCGAATCTGTCAGAACGGCGGGCAGGGAGCACCTGGACGGGCGTCAGGGTC